>NC_134851.1:32500037-32849128 GCF_965363235.1 Mytilus galloprovincialis | reverse complement strand
ATAGACCTTGAATTTCAAAAATTCAAGCTATTCTAACTCCTTAACATAGTTATAATACTCCAATAAGTAGTTTGTATATATTAAATATACTGGAAAAGATATTTTGAAAATTTTACTTAGCCATGGTATTTTGACCCCCCTGCCGTATATTGAACCCCCTACTATAGACCTTGAATTTCAAAAATTCAAGCTATTCTAACTCCTTAACATAGTTATAATACTCCAATAAGTAGTTTGTATGTATTTAATATTCTAGAAAAGATATTTTGAAAATTTTACTTAGCCATGGTATTTTGACCCCCCTGCAGTATATTGAACCCCCTACTATAGACCTTGAATTTCAAAAATTCAAGCTATTCTAACTCCTTAACATAGCTATAATCCTCCAATAAGTAGTTTGTATGTATTTAATATACTGGAAAAGATATTTTGAAAATTTTACTTAGCCATGGTATTTTGAACCCCCTGCGGTATATTGAACCCCCTACTATAGGCCTTGAATTTCAAAAATTCAAGCTATTCTAACTCCTTAACATAGTTATATTACTCCAATAAGTAGTTTGTATGTATTTAATATACTGGAAAAGATAATTTGAAAATTTTACTTAGCCATGGTATTTTGACCCCCCTGCGGTATATTGAACCCCCTACTATAGACCTTGAATTTCAAAAATTCAAGCTATTCTAACTCCTTAACATAGTTATAAGACTCCAATAAGTAGTTTGTATGTATTTAATATACTGGAAAAGATATTTTGAAAATTTTACTTAGCCATTGTATTTTGACCCCCCTGCGGTATATTGAACCCCCTACTATAGACCTTGAATTTCAAAAATTCAAGCTATTCTAAATCCTTAACATAGTTATATTACTCCAATAAGTAGTTTGTATGTATTTAATATACTGGAAAAGATAATTTGAAAATTTTACTTAGCCATGGTATTTTGACCCCCCTGCGGTATATTGAACCCCCTACTATAGACCTTGAATTTAAAAAATTCAAGCTATTCTAACTCCTTAACATAGTTATAATACTCCAATAAGTAGTTTGTATGTATATAATATACTGGAAAAGATATTTTGAAAATTTTACTTAGCCATGGTATTTTGAACCCCCTGCGGTATATTGAACCCCCTACTATAGACCGTGAATTTCAAAAATTCAAGCTATTCTAACTCCTTAACATAGTTATAATACTCCAATAAGTAGTTTGTATGTATTTAATATTCTAGAAAAGATATTTTGAAAATTTTACTTAGCCATGGTATTTTGACCCCCCTGCGGTATATTGAACCCCCTACTATAGACCGTGAATTTCAAAAATTCAAGCTATTCTAACTCCTTAACATAGTTATAATACTCCAATAAGTAGTTTGTATGTATTTAATATTCTAGAAAAGATATTTTGAAAATTTTACTTAGCCATGGTATTTTGACCCCCCTGCGGTATATTGAACCCCCTACTATAGACCTTGAATTTCAAAAATTCAAGCTATTCTAAGTCCTTAACATAGTTATAATACTCCAATAAGTGGTTTGTATGTGTTAAACATGCTGGAAAAGATATTTTGAAAATTTTGCTTAGCCATGGTATTTTGACCCCCCTGCGGTATATTGAACCCCCTACTTAAAACCACAAATAAAAAAAAAATGATAGCCAATAAATTGTAAATTAGATTATCTGCAATACTATTTTTCAAAAACAGGGGGGTTCAATATACCGTAGGGGGGTTCAAAATACCATATGTGAAAAATGACCCCGGGGTCAAAATACCATGCGGTATAATGACCCCGGGGTCATTTTACCGCATGGTATTTTGACCCCGGGTTCACTTTTTAGGGGGTTCAAAATACCATATGACACCGGGCCCCCTTTTTGGGAAAAAAATTGGTTGCTTATATAGGGAATCACTGAAGCGTGACTGGAGCGGGCCCCCTCTTAGCGCAGTCAGTGGGCCCCCACTTATGAAAATTTCTAAATCCACCAGTGAAAAGGTCAGATGAACCCTGTCAGAGCAACATGAACGCAAGCAATCATTCTGTACAAATAAAACATCCAAAAATATCCATATTTTTACTTGTCATGCTTGTAGCATATTTTCTAGAATTGACATTATGTCCTATACTCTTTATATTAAAACAATTTCAACACAAATTATACCTATTTAAAGTAAAATACTTTGGGTCATCAACTTTCAAGCTTTTAAAAGAGTTAACAAAAAATATTGAAAAGTTTTGACAGCAGTTTAATAATGAAATTTCTTTTGATACAGTATGTAAATGTTAGTAATTTAGTGACACATATATTTATTTTACTATGTTTAACTACTCCTTACAAAGTACACCATTATACATCTTATTGTATTCCACATTAGCTGAAAAACTATATTCCCATTAGGGATCAACCATTTAACTTCAAAAAGAGGAGGTGGTGTATGATTTGTCCAGTCAGAATTGGTTTTTGCAGTGCTCTATTAAGCGCCAATTTATTTTTTTAGTTTTATATGCAGGGGTGTGGAAATATTTGTTGTGAGCACTTGTCCCCGGGCAAGTGAAACCTAAAATGTTACTTGTCCAGAAAACAATTTACTTGCCCTGCCGGATGATCCCAATAAATATTGAAGTATTTCTTGTTAGCTAATATATGATTCTTACTTAGCACTGTTGTGCATCACAAACAAATGAAATATATTTGTTTATATGTGTAAAAAATTAGGAAAGTAGGAAATGGGTTGACATCAATGGGACAGAAACCCAACAGCAATCCAACCAATGAAATGACATGTAAAGGACAATTTTGCAGCAGTTTTTGAATAAAAATTGTAGCCAGTAGGTACATATACTAAATTTGAGGACAGTGATTGAAGAAATGTAAACTAAATAATAGATAAACTATTGATTTTGTGGTGTTTCTCTGAACTGACACACTTGGTTTTTTTTCTTGATTATTTATTATTGTCTTGACGGCAATTAATGCATCCCTTTTATTTTCCACTGGACAACAAATAATGTTGTCAATGACCTTTCATCTATAAATAAGACTTCATCTATAAATAAGACAAAAACTTAAATTATTTATTTTCCGAATTTCAATAGATCTCAATTGATAGCCAGGGGCAAACTGATATCCACGATGTCTGATATTCTCGCTTCCGTTTTTTTTAAATACTTTGTGTCCTCCATTTGCATTTAAGGTTTTCTACTCGACTCAGGACTCTTTTTGTCTTGCTTGTCCACATTTTTATTAAGTATTTATCAATCTGAATCTCGATACAAAATTTAAAGAAATGACACTTCCGGTAAATGATGGATAAAACCTAATCGACGATCCCGGGTCAATGGACAAAGCCAATGCAATATAACGCGACTCGGGTTCGCATACTTATTTTTATTTATTGTGGTAATCGATCTATTTCCGGTATCATGTAATATTTATCGTCATGGACAATTTACTTGCTGAACATTGGATTCTTTTACATAAATTAAACATCTTTATATGTTTTGAAATTAATTTTATGTTTTTGTTGGATTTGAACTTTGTCTTGTATATTTTTTTACTTGTCCACGGGCAACCAAGACAAAAATAATTACTTGTCCGGTTGTTCAAATGTACAAGTCGGGCGAGTCGGGCATAGCATTTCCACACCCCTGATATGGCTATCAATCAAATATTATTTTCAAAATAAACCATATTTTGGTTGGTGAAAATCTGGATTCAGAATATTTTTGTTAAATGGCATGAGGAACAGAATATTTAAAAAAAAAAAAAAACATTCAAACCCACCCTACCCCTTTCCACATACATGTATATGCAAGTTGATTCACTTAGGCCAAATAAAATACTGAAAATTTTAATTTGCAAAATACTGCATGCTTAATTCATTATTGTGATTTTGCAGTTTCAGACTAAAATGCGATTTAAATTTTTGCGATAATGTGAAAATTTCCTGTTGAACTCGTATAAAAAAATTTCAAAATGCAAGTTCAAATTATTGCAATACACCTTATTGCTATTTAGTCCAATCCGAGAAAAACAGTCATTTACACAACTTCCTGTTTGGGTCATGCTGCCGAAAATAGAGGTCATCAGTAGTGAGCTGAGGGAGGAAAAACTTTAGAAAGCGACCATTAAATATACTGGTCAGTGGCGGATCCAGAAATTTTCATAAGTGGGGGCCCACTGACTGACCTAAGAGGGGGCCCGCTCCAGTCACGCTTCAATGATTCCCTATATAAGCAACCAAATTTTTTCCCAAAAAGGGGGGCCCGGGCCCCCTGGGCCCCCCTCTAAATCCGCCTCTGCTGGTTATAGTATGATCCACACTTTTTCGAAATTAAAATAGAAGTAAAAAATATTTTGGTTTTAAGTTTTTACGGTAGTTTAAACAGGTCTCATTAAAAAGTATCATGCATGGTGCATTGTTTAAACAGAGTCCCAGATAAGCTTCAACTGGATGAAAAAGTTGTGTAATTTTAGTACTTATCCTGAATGGAATAAATAGTGATTAGGTGTATTATAAACCTGTCACATTTTTTTACAATAATTAAAAATATCGCAATAATTTCTTAATTTACAGTAAATTATATGTGTGTTCCTTTTAACATTTTTGTAAAAAAAAAAAATAGGGTAGGTAGGAAGCCTTGAAGGGATTTTTTTTCATTTTACAATTTTTTTTTTACATGGAGTCTATGGGTGAGAAATTCTGACTTTAACAGAAAAATTACCATAAAACTTTAAGGTGGCCAGGCTATTCCTGAGGGTTTGGATGGGGTTAAATGATTAAAGAATAATGCCCTTAAAAAATGAAGATTAGAGAATAACAGGCCAAAAAAATTAAGATTAGAGAAAAAAGGGGTTAATTTTTTGAAGATTAGAGAAAAAAGGGGTTATTTTTTTTATTTAAAGATTAGAAAAAAAAGGTGTGAAAATTAAATGTTTACAGAATAACAGACCCCCATCCAGCCAGACCCTCATTCTTAAACTTAAAATATAGGGTAGGTTGGGAAATAGAATATACATGTATATTTATTAGTGTCACATAAAAATAGTTTACTAACAGTTGAAAGAAATGAAAATATTTTCAGCTGAAATTACTAGGACTAATTTTGTCTCAAGCAATACACAGGCATGACATTGCACGACAGGGTCAACTGGGAGTAAACTACTAAATAAACACATATCATACATGATGATGCTGTATTCGTGCAGGATTTATAAACCTACCGGTAACCTGTAGTTGGTTGTCATGTTCATTTTTGTTTGTATCAACCGTTCTGGTGTGTAAATTATCTCTGTCTGTCATACTCGTCGATAATAAACCAATTAATTAACATCAACCCAGTCAGCAGACTAACAGTGGGCCAACGTTGGCAAATGGTCGGCCCGTTGGTCGACCGTTGGTGTTGGCTTCACAACATTGGCCCAACGTTGGCAAATTGTCGGTCCGTTGGTCGCAAGTTTATGTTGGCTGCACAACATTGGCCCAACGTTGGCAAATTGTCGGTACATTGGTCGCACGTTGGTGTCGGCTGCACAACATTGGCCCAACGTTGGTCTGTTGTTGTAAATTCTTATTATTATCTCATGTTGGTTATAAATAATCGGGCAAATGTTGGCATTATGTTAGTAGCAACATAGGGCCGATATGAAATTTTGTTAATAGAATTGATTATATAATATTTTACGCTTTATTTCTCTTGGGAGGCGGATAATTTCGATTGCAGCAGGTTTTATGAAAAGTTAATGTTATACCGAAAGTGTTTATCAACTGAAATTACATTTACAACTCTATGTTGGGCCAATGCTGGCCCAACGTTGCATGATCATATATTATACTCTATATATAAGTCAGGTAAAATTAATACTGGAATATCATTACTGTTATAAAAAAAAAGGTATATCGTAAACATAGATTGCCTGGTTAAAAATTAAAATTTATTGCAATCATTATTTATAATAACTTTATTCATTAAACTTTGTGAAACATAATAATAGCAATTATATGCAGAGTGATATTTGATACAGCCAGTCTGTTAATTAAGCCCATTCTGATAAGGTTGACCATATGTTCGACAAATTTCAAAGATAGTTGCTATGGTAATTAAGTTTATAGGAAATCTGAATGTAATGGGATGGTCACTTTTGTGATTATTTCCTGTTGTGTATTTGTAAGAAAGCAGTGATACGAAGAAAACAAAACGAGAAAATCATGTCATCTGAGATTCAAAGAGAAAGATAGTAACATGTAAGTTGTAACTTTAAAAAATCTGATATATATATATATATATATATATATATATATATATATATATATATATATATATATATATACGATTCAGAATGACAAATACAATATGATTTTTTAATCTGAGGGATGTTGTTAAAAATCAAAACATATATTAATTTCTATCATTTTATAATGCTGATCTTGAAGTTTATACGTTTTGGGCGAAATATTTTCTAGATTTTAAATCATTTCAATCCTATTAATTATCATGAAATGTTTGCCACTGAACATTATAAGTATCTTCAAACAAATGGTAAATTATATAAATCTATAACCACAACATGTATGATCATTACTGAAGTTAATGGAATAACATTGCCTTAAGATGTACCTTATTTCGTAATGTTTCAAAAATGTGGTATAATGATTTCTACTTCATTAAAATATAAATAAAAATTTGTTAGTTTTATTGTATTTTTAAATCGCATGCAAACAGATACGATATATTTGTGAAACCTGATCATATACACACTTGAATGTGTAACAGTGTTTTTATATATCAAATATTTAACTGTTCATTAATACACATCTAAATTATTCTTTATATATCATGTATATTACGAATATATAAAACATGATACCGAATTCTGAAATAATAGTAATAAGGGTTTGTTCTACCCACAAATCCGTCTAATACTAATGAATTTCTGACCATTAGACAAATAACCAATATAAAAAAATGGTTATTTAAGATTTTATTTTGTATTAAATAGTGTTTAAACTATTTAGAATATACATTAATTTATATTACATATCTAGAAGGGAGATTACGCACGCATGCATTAGACAAATACGCAATTCAAGTTTACTTATAACTTTATTACAGAGTCGGTTAGAAAAAAAACATAGCTGTAAAGAGTCTTCGGATAAGGAGATAGATGATGCAGCTAAATATTGGCGGCGCTTAAGCCTTGACAGAGAAGGTGGCAAGAAACAGAGAAGGGAAAAAAGAATAACATATATAAATAATAATGACACTGTTGAAGTTCAAATTGAGGAGGACACTACTCGTGGTGACGACCAATGATATCAAATTTAAAATAAATAAAGTTTCATCTTCTGAATTATTTAATTTTCATTCTGGATCTGGAACCAAAACAAAAATTACATCTCGGAAAAAAACTATTTGTATGATCGCCTAACCATAAGCCATACGTCATTTGTTCTGTTAAAGAAATAAATGAAATTGATATGAAAAAAGAAGATGTGGTATGATTGCTAATGAGACAACTCTTTACAAGACACCAAATGACACAGAGTTTATCTGGTCGATTCATCAAACATTGCCAAAGAAATATCTTAGCGTCACACAATAAAATTAAAGAGGCAAAGTTCATGAAAAAAACAAGGACAGTAACAACAATGGGTAATACAAAAATACAGAATTGCTACCTTAAACTTTGGCAGTTTGGAATACAAAAAAAGATCAAATGTGCTCCGTAGTATTTATCATATACAGCTCCTCATGCAGCATCCATTGTAATTTGGTTGAAACAATAGACCAACGTATTGCCAACATAAAAATGAGAAATACCTACCTTGGACCAACATAGTGCCAACATAAGAAAAGATATTTCTACGTTGGTCCAACGTTGTGCCAACATGGATTTCGTTTTTCATACAATGGGCCAACGTTGGCTCTATGTATTGCATATAACCGTACAACGTTGGGCCAACATGAAGCCATCATGTTGGGCCAACGTAGGCCCACTTTGCACTTATACGTTGGGCCAACGTTAAAATACAACGATGGGCCAATGCAATGATATACGTTGTGCCAATGTTGGGCCAACATACTCATGTTGTCTGGGAAATGATAAATGATGGGGCACCTGCTGAAGCACGTGGTCAATTACCTCTCAATTAACCAATCGGATGACGATACTTTAATAACCTTATCTAGGTTACCGGACAGTAAATGCTTGCATTCCGTAATACTGTCATCTGCCAAATGTAATCTTTAATTTTTAAGGCCACTTTTTCTTTTTCTTTTTTAAATTTTCGCACTTTGTAAACAATGGTAAATTTTTATATAGTCTCTTTTTCCGTATAAATTTTATTCATAATCCAGCATCACATAAAAAAAGAAGGAAAGTTCCTCCATGACGATGCCCTTTATCTAGTGATCCCATGTTGCTTGTCTTTTATCTATTGGTCTATTGGTCTCATGTTTCATTTGAACTACAATGTATCTATGATAATCCATTTGTCCAGGTTTCAGGCCACGTCATCTATTGGTTTCATGTTTCCTTTGCCCTTATCTATTGGTCCCAAGTTTCATGTCTCTTTATATATAGTTAGTCAAGGATGCAGTTGCCTTTATCTCATATAGACACAGGATCCATGCGCCTACTTTTATTGGTCCTTGGTGACGGTCATATATACATTTTTGTACTTAATCTGTTAGAACGATGCATGTTTCATGCCCCTTTATCATGGGTCCAAGATTTTTTGTTCTGAGGTCATGTCAGTGTGCATAATTTATTTACCAAAAAATAAATAAATTCATTGATGCTCATTTAAAATTATTTATACTTTCATTTTTTATTCCTAACTCATTTGACGAAAAAAATATTTCTATCTAAAGAACTGGTGATGGAACATTTTTAATGATCAAATTTGAACCTTGATTTACATAATATAAGATAAGTTAAATTTTATTTTCCAAATTAGGTCCCCAGGGGGGCATATACACATAACATATATAATTGATACAACAGACAGTATAAAGTCATACAGGTATTATTTGTTAAATAAAAAAGTATTTAAGAGTTGCCTGAGATGTGGCAAACTTTTTTTTATTTTTTTAATTTTTTTCCCTCATTTGATTTTAGAATATTTTGCTGGAAATGTATACATATAAATGATTGTTTAGCTGTAACAGACACCAAAGGACGATGCTCTATATAGTATAGCAGATATATCCCATATTTTTGGATAATGAAGGACCTTTCTAGGAATTGTGAAAACACAATCCCAATCCTTCAATGTTTTTCAATTGGTGGCGTGCTTAATAGTAAATGTCTGAAGTGCCATTGAAAAATAAATAGCAAAGCATTAACGAACAGTAACTGTTGAAGTAATACCAATGACCAAGAAGCAAATATAATACGATACATATGTACTATACACTGTACATCAAAATAAACAGCACCAAACCCTAGATGTGCATGAAATGTTTTTTTCTTTTTTTCTGCAAGGAACAATCATACGTGCATGACATGTACTGTGTGCTAGACTCATGATAGAAGCTAGTCAGTTTCAGATTTATTTATAAACTGTAGTTTTAACAATGTCATGTTTTTATATGGTTTGAAAATTTCATCTTTCCAATGACCACTTTCCATGTAAATAAAGCCAAGTTCTAGTTACACTGCAAATGGTAAACCGTATATAAATCTCGCAAATAATTCCATATTCCAGCGGTTTTCTTTCCAGTCAGAATGTCCTTCATATTGTAGAATGGTGAGTGGCTAGTACATTTGATAGTTTCAGTATCAAATCTATTACATATTCCTCAAGATAGCGCTGATTTATATTAAAATGAAAAAATAGGTCTTAAAATTTTATCACAAAGTGACAAAGGTATCACCAAAATCCTGTATATCGACACTATATTTTCAGTCCAAAATTTAGTCTGATTATCCAAATAATATGTATTTAAAATATGCACATTATCAATCTGCATATTCTGTATAGAATAATAGATGTGAAATATAACTTTAGCCTCGTAAATATTTAGTGTGTTAAGAGGAATAACTCTTCCTTCTTTTTCTTGACTGTTAGCGTTGTAATTTAAATATAACAGATTTTATTCATCTATTTGCAATTAAGTCACAACTTGGACGAAGACATAGTGACAGATCTAGGGGCGGGGCGGGGGGGGGGGGGGGGGGTGTTGAGGGGTCCGGGATTTGCAAACCCATTTTTTAGGACGACCAATGCATTTGAATCTGGACATGGGGTTGGAGCCCTACCCCCTTTTTGTCCTCGGTTGGGAACCCTCCTTTTGAAAATGGCTGTAACCGCTCCTGAAGGCGGTTGTGACAAGTAGAGCAGGGAAACTTCAAGTCCTGCTCTTCCGCAGCACTAGGTGCACCCTGTTTTTCGAAGGGTTTCATGTTGCTTAGTATAAATTTAGCTTTCTGTGTAATGTTTTGTGGACGGTTGCCTGTCTATCCACAGGCACTTGGGGACATGGTAATGCTTGTAAGACCCTCCTCCTCTTTCCCCCAAAAATCTGTTATTTGTTTGTTTTCCATCAATTCAATTATTTTTGTGTTTTACTGTATAATATGAACATAAATATATATACTAGAATGAACTCGAATGTATTTCCTATTTCCTATTTACTACCAATTCCAAGTTTATACTAGTAATTATAATTATCAATGAACACTGTGGATAGTTAACTTGGAGTTGGTCATCTTTGTCTTTAAAATTTCATTAAATGTTCTGGGTGTCATAATCACCCAGGAACACATTATGTACTACACGAAATAAATTCATTTATTGATCGAGGTTTCATCCACTTGAGCAAATAAGTTAAAAAAAAAATCAGAATGATGGTGTCAGTGTTCAACTTGACATATTGTTATTAAGAAGCATAAATGAAAAGTTTTTAGTATCAAATAGCACTGAGAAAAGAAACAGGGAATGTGTCAAAGCGACAACAACCCGACCATAAAGCAGACAACAGCCGAAGGCCACCAATGGGTCTTCAATGCAGCGAGAAACTCCCGCACCTGGAGGCGGTCTTCAGCTGGCCCCTTAAAATATGTATGAAACGTCGCACGATACTGGTGTCACCTAACGTTGCAGACTCAAAGACGTAAGCCAAAATAAATTGGAATGCATGTTGTTCAGATGGCTTTCAACAATAAATTTTAAAGCATATTTTTTAAGGGCTTTAGATTCGTGTTTTTCTTAAATAATAGATGTTCAGTGTACAGTGATAATGGACGTCAAACTAAACTCCGAATTATACACAAGAAACTAAAATTAGACAAGACTAACAAGGGCCAGAGGCTCCTGGCTTGGAACAGGCGCAAAAATGCGGCGGGTTAAACATGTTTATGAGATCTCAAACCTCCCTCTATACCTCTAGCCAATGTAGAAAAGTAAACGCATAACAATACGCACATAAAAATTCAGTTCAAAAGAAGAAGAAGCCGGAGTTTGATGTGAGAAGATGTAACAAAAGAAAATAAATAAAATGACAATAATACATAAATAGCAATAGACTACTAGCAGGTAACTGACATGCCAGCTCCAGACCTAAATTAAACTGATTGAAAGATTATATCTTCATCATATGAATATCAGGCACAATCCCTCCCGTTAGGGGTTTGGTATCATACTATCATAAAATATATGAGAAGAACATAACCCGTGTCATGTGTTTATTTCCGATGCAAAGACCCTATAAGTGAATCAATATTAAAGCCAAAAAAAATGCAATCTTTAATGACTAGCTGACAACAATATCTTAACTATATCTCTTCTTTAAAATAAGTCTGTTTAAAGGTTTTATACGCTTTTGAGGTGAATACTGACATTTTTGTGCTTTGTAAAGAATATTACCATAAAAGAAATGTATTATTTTAGTATCACTTGGAAAGAAAAGCAAACATATTAGCATCTCGCTGTACTTTCTAACCAAATCAATCATTACGTGTTGTTAAAAATGGGGAAGCAGATGGTATTGTATTATTTCCGATTGCTTTTTTATCTTGTTCAGAACATGCAAGAAATGTTTGCCACTGGACGTTGAGCAACCAGCAATCAATCAATCAATAATAATTAAAGCTTAAAAAAAATTATTCTAGATTTTAATTTTTTATTACTATATACAATGTACATTTGTAAAGAATTTAAAAAGGACATACATTTGTACATGCAGTGATATAGTTTCTGGAAATGGCATGATATCTGAACTTATGAATCATATAAGCTGCATTTTGTAACTCAGTATGAAGTAGCCAGTTGTGTGGTGATTTTTTGTCTACTCTTGATGCCAGTCTCTTTATACTTGTTTTTTGTCAGGACGTAATTCACCATCGTCAGTAGTAAATTTATCATTAGTCGTGGTTTGTTCTTTAGTCGTGGCTTGTTCTTTAGTCGTGGCTTGTTCTTTAGTCGTGACTTGTTCTTTAGTCATGGCTGGTTCTTTTTTCGTGGACTTGTTGGATTCCTCACCATTGTTTTGATTGGTATTACCATTGTTTTGATTGGTATTACCATTGTTTTGATTGGTATTAACATTACCGTTTGGGCTGGGGCCAACTTTAGCTCCCTCTTCACGACAACAGCAACAAAAGCGTGAACAATATTTGTCTAAAATAGAAATCACATTTGTTCTGACATGAAAACATGTTTATCCATATACATTTGTACAATCAAAAGTTGTATGTTTAACTGCATGTATAAAGTTTTCCCTATTGATATTTATAGAAGGAAGTTTCCAGGAAGGTCCCCCTTAGAGAAGTTCTAGAGTGTCATTCAACACTAAGATTCGTCCATAAAAACTTGCCTTGAATAGAATAAATATACAGTGAAACCTAACTAAACCGAAAACCTGTATAAACCAAACATGTTCGTAAGCACCGTCACATCAAATCATGTGCGTTGTGAACCTGATAAAAGCAAACATCGGACAAAACCGAACAAAATCGTAAGTCCCGAAGAGGTTCGGTTTAAAGAGGTTTCACTGTATCTATAGACATAGATAGTTCTTCCATCCCTCATCTTTATTGGTTAAAATGCCATGCTTACCACAACGACGATGCCAGTATGAAAATTTAGTAAGCATATTTGTATTGATCTGATGAGATACATCCCCGTGTCCCAGGTTATAGAGGGCTGGGCGCCTACAAACACCGTTAAACTCGTCACATTCTGTGTCCAAAGCTAGGAACCTATAATTCAGTGGTTGTCGATTATCAAATTTTTTTCGATTATTGTTTCGGACATAAATCACGCCGTTAGTTTTCTTGGTTTATTTTTTCGTAACTTTGTCATTTCGGGGCCTTTTTATAGCTTGCAGCGCATGTGTTTTCTTATTGTTGAAGGCCGAGGTACGCTATGACCTATGGTTACAACTACTTCATTTGGTATCTGGTGGAGAGTTGTCTCATTGACAATTATACCACATCTCCTTATCTTTATATTGTACATGAACATATTTTGTTATACACAATGTCACTATAATAAATATATTTGTATTGTATTGTATTGTATTAGATGAAATTTGTCAACTAACGTTTTTAAAGTTTCATCATGTTCGCTTTCTTTAATGTTATTATTCTTGGGTAATTAATATAAATTGGTGATTTTAAATCATTTTGGTTTTACAGATCTAAAAGTTACAGATGTAATGGGAAATTGCGATCGAAAAGGTAAATCGAAATTATTGGGGATCTATCACCTCAATAAACCATGACTCTGCCCATGTATGTTGTTTGAATGTTGAATCATTGACGATTAAACTACATCGCCTTTAGGTTAATTATTCTTTAATTTAAAAACCTAATCCAGACTGTCGTATATATTAATAAAATACTAGTAATACTTTTATAGCATGTCATGCAGCATCCTCCAGATTGTACAAGCAGACTTAAACCTTTTAAAACGATCTCGACAATTTCGGCCATGATAGCACTGAAAAGAAAGAAGACAATATGAAGTTCATAATTTGTAAAAGAGAATTTCTGTAAAAATTAAGAATTTCTGTAAAAATAAAGAATTTCTGTAAAAAAAGAGAATTTCTGTACAAATAGAGAATTTCTGTAAAAATAGAGAATTTGTGAGAAGAAAAAAATCAAACGATGATGTTATCTACAGAACAACAGAGCCAAGACTTGCTACAATTCCATTTCTTTTCTTTCTTTCTTTCTTTCTTTCTTACTTATTTATATATAAAAAAGAAGATGTGGTATGATTGCCAATGAGACAACTGTCCACAAGAGATCAAAATGACACAGACATTAAAAACTATAGGTCACCGTACGGCCTTCAACAATGAGCAAAGCCCATACCGCATAGTCAGCTATAAAAGTCCCCCCAATAAGACAATGTAAAACAATTCAAACGAGAAAACTAACGGCCTTATTTATATAAAAAAAAAAAATGAACGCAAAACAAATATGTAACACATAAACAAACTACAACCACTGAATTACAGACTCCTGACTTGGGACAGGCACATACATAAATAATGTGGCGGGGTTAAACATGTTAGCGGGATTCCAACCCTCCCCTTAACGTGTGACAGTGGTATAACATAAGAACGAACTATAAAAATCAGTTGAAAAAGGCTTAACTCATCAGATGGACAAAAATACAAGTGGAAGTGGCCGGGTACTTATACATCCCGACAAAAAAAGACACCATGAACAGATCAAAGAGTACTCGCAGTAATTTGACAGCTAGTTCAAAGCTACTAACAACTAATAAAAAAATCATGCATCTAAGACTAAACTATCAATCCGTACACATCCAACATCCAATGGATTTAGTGTAAAGACGTCATAAACAGCCAGAGAAAAACATGACCTTGTGCAATGCCAAATTACAGGTATCGAAAGATTGTAGATCCATGAATATGTATATGTATATGACATACTAGTAATATTTAGCTAGCTTTTAATTTACTGATAACAAAATCAATATTTATACCAATAAAAACAATATTCAATGATCTTATTAAAGTGTTGAAAAGGTAACCTTTTAGAATAAGTTTATTCAAAGGAGCGACACGTTTACATGGATCATTTCTAAATTTCCGGGCACGTTTAATAACATTTCCATAAAAATGAGGATGTGCTATCCCGTTTGAAATAAGTTTTCTACAGGTACAACCAAACTTCAAAACCAAATCTTTATATCTATGGAAAATTTAGTAAAGGTTTTAAGTAATTTATGGTAACGATATCCCTGGTTTAATAATTTACCAGTAATAAAATTGAGAATGGAAATTGAGAATGTGTCAAAGAGACAACAATCCGACCATAGAAAAAACAACAGCAGAAGGTCACTAACAGGTCTTCAATGTAGCGAGACATTCCCGCACCCGGAGGCGTCCTTCAGCTGGACCCTAAACAAATATATATAAGTTCAGTGATAATGAACGCCATACTAATTTCCGAATTGTACACAAGAAACTAAAATAAAAAAAATACAAGACTAACAAAGGCCAGAGGCTCCTGACTTGGGACAGGCGCAAAAATGCGGCGGGGTTAAACATGTTTATGAGATCTCAACCCTCCCGCTATACCTCTAGCCAATGTAGAAAAGTAAATGCATAACAATACGCACATTTAAAATTCGATTCAAGAGAAGTCCGAGTCTGATGTCAGAAGATGTAACCAAAGAAAATAAACAAAATGACAATAATACATAAATAACAACAGACTACTAGCAGTTAACTGACATGCCAGCTCCAGACTTCAATTAAACTGATTGAAAATTTATGATTTCATCATATGAATATCAGGCACAATCCTTCCCGTTAGGGATTTAGTATCATACCATCATAACATATAGGAGAAGAACATAACCCGTGTCATGCCAACAACTGTTTTTTTTTAATAAAACATAGATTGCGTTCGTTAAAATCAAAAACGTCACAACAGACACGGGCATAGCGAACGAGCTGTGAAATATAAACACCGTAAGATGGTGCCAAAGGAACATCACCATCTAGAAATGGAAAATTAACAATAGGGAACGAAAAATTGTCTCTTTTGTCGTAAATTTTAGTGTGGAGTTTCCCGTTAAAAACCGAAATATCTAAATATGTTTACTGAAAACTTTCAGTTTACTGATTGCCCTTCAAGAAAGGTTCTTCGGACGTCAGTATAATGGTAATTTCTTAGTTATAGCAGAAAACTATTAAAGGGGCAAATTTGAAAAAAAAAAATAACAAGGAAGGGAAATGTAGCAGTCTATTCGGAACCGTTTTAGCGCCACATATTTTATTTATATTTCTTCCTAAGTCTATGTTTACGATATAACGCAAAAGGTTTGTGTTAAACCCAAATATAGAAAGAATAAAATTGAGAATGGAGAGATTGGGTTTGTAGTTTAGGGAATAAAGCCCAACTGGAATCAACGAACCCACGGTTAACAACATTTCCGTAAAAATGAGGATTTTGCTATCCCATTGGAAATAAGTTTTCTACAGGTACAACCAAACTTCAAAACCAAATCTTTATATCTATGGAAAATTTAGTAAAGGTTTTAAGTAATTTATGGTAACGATATCCCTGGTTTAATAATTTACAAGTAATACATAGATTGCGTTCGTTAAAATCAAAAACGTCGCAACAGACACGGGCATAGCGAACGAGCTATGAAATATAAACACCGTAAGATGGTGCCAACGGAACATCACCATCTAAAAATGGAAAATTAACAATAGGGAACGAAAAATCGTCTCTTTTGTCGTAAATTTTAGTGTGGAGTTTCCCGTTTAAAACCGAAATATCTAAATAAGTTTACTGAAAACTTTCAGTTTACTGATTGCCCTTCGAGAAAGGCTCTTCAGACGTCAGTATAATGGTAATTTCTTAGTTATAGCAGAAAACTATTAAAGGGGCAAATTTGAAAAAAAAAAAAAAACAAATAACAAGGAAGGGAAATGTAGCAGTCTATACGGAACCGTATTAGCGCCACATATTTTATTTATATTGTAGTTTAGGGAATAAAGCACTGGTATCAACGAACCCACGACACATCTTTGCAGCGCCACGACATGCATTTCTGTCATATCGCGGGTCATCTGTGAACATCGTACGACAGTCGCACGATATTTTGAGCATCTTGGCGCCGTCGTGTGTCTTGGGACGAAAGTTGGACATGCACCTTTTTTGCTCTACGTTTTTTTGTCGTGTCACTGTCTGGTGGCTATCGTGTTAGTGTCTTACCACAGTCGTGCGAGTGCCGGCCCGTGTGTAAGATCATAAATCATTTTAATAATAACAATCTTACAACTGTCGCACGACTGTCGTACGACAATCTCACGACGGTCGCAAGGAACTCATGAAACAGTCGCATGATTGTCTCACGAACACCAAGTTTCGTACGATGCTCGCACAATATTGATTGTTTGTCGTACGACAGTGGTACGTTCGTCGTGCAACACATTTTCGTTTTATTTAGAAGAATACAATTCGGCGGGAATGAATGTTTGAAAAACATACCGTCTGCCATTTATGGAGAGTGGATATTCCACCTGAACGAGTACGCCTAGCCCTACTAAATAGGCACCTTGCCGGTCTCCAACAATGGCAAAATATGGTCCTGTTAGCGTTGATTCGAGCCCGTGAACAATATAGGAACCAGTGACATCCTGGTTTAAATTCGCTGAGCAATTGTAATATAAACTAATACGAAAAACGTCGTTTACCTGGACCGAACTTAATATAATGACACTGAACAATATTGAAAGCAAATGGCAAATGACACGCAATAAATCTGACCTTCTTTATATACTGTAGTTCGGAGTCAAACGCGCGAGTGACCCACGACTGGTGTGCGACAGTCGTACGACAGTGGCACGATAGTAGTACGGCAGTGACACGACAGTAACACGCGCATTCCATGACATGAAAACCTGAAAAAAAGCCCAAAACAACTTACGATTACCGTATGACTGTCGCACGACCGACTTGCGACAAACCCCACGACAGTACAATTACATTTTTTTGTCCGTCGTGTTCCCATCGTGGAACCATCGTGGACATGTCGTAGCTGATGTGACCACTGGACATATTTTTTTGACATTTTGCACGACAGTGCCACGACAACTATTTTAAAGATCTTCCACCACAAAAATTGTACGATCTGTTGTGACCGGGGCTTAATGTGCCAATAGTACAGAAACACAGGCCGAATATGAAATAGAGAATAAATAATATGAAAAATAAGGTGCTCAAATATAAAGAACTGAAAAGAATGATCTGAAAAAAAGAATGCAGAAATGAAGGACCCATCCCATAATACGTTCTAATGACAAACCTATACATTTGATGTTAGAAATTCAGATACGTTCTTTTTTTCCTTGTATGACATGCACCATTTTCGAATAAATTACGTTATATCCTATTTGTTATTTGACGAGACTTACGGAAATGTATTTTGAATTTGTACTTTTTTACTCGCTCGTCAAGGTATATAATATGCTATAATGATAAAAAAAAACTGCCTTAAAATTACTTCGAAAAGAGAAAAAAAAAAAAAAATTAATAAACAAACCAAACGAAAACAAACTTCGACATACCTTTGTGATTAATTTTCCAGAATGTGGTACCTTGATATACAAATATTGTTTTATAAATTTATCGATGTATGGAAATACACATTATTACAAAAGACTAAAGACAATAGACCATCTCTTATCTGATTAAATTAATAATTAGTTGACTTCTAGCCAAAACAAAATATACTGTAGATAACAACATACAGTAAATAAAACAGTTCCCTATATAATCAGCAAATTTTTTCCCACGAAAAGGGACCCCAGGCCCCCTGGATCCGCCTACGTCAATCAGGCAGCTTAGACATTGTTTTAGAGGGGGATATATAACAATGAACAGTCTGATTTTGCAACTGACAAATAACAAAAATAAGTCTTGCAAAAAATCCTCATCCATACATTGTATGTCGGAAATAAATTTACTTAAAAACTGATAATCAAATTTACCAATCATAATGAGGATGTATAACATTGCTGTAAGCTTTTACGTTTTGCGTGGTTTTCAAATTGTATATCTTCAGTTCCTGCACTGCAGATCAGCATCAGTTTCACAAAAGTGGATTAGATCCGTAGGTACTTCTATGCAATTTTAACCCCCATTAATATATATATATATACATGTATGTAAATAAGCCATTTAATGTTTCACATGGATCATTTAAACAATATATATATTAGTAGCCGATAAAAATTAGTAAATGATTTTTCATAGGTAAATATGAATTAAAGTGTTATCTGTATATCACTTCCGCATTGTTGTATTTAGATACGATATGCAATCTTATATAAAATCTGACTTGAGTGTTCAGATGTTGTATAGGTTAAGTGTTTATAACCCTTTAAAGCGTTTAGGGAACGATTATAGGACATATGCGCTTCAAATAATATGGACATTTGCGCTTTAAGTGTTGATTCACCTGTATTAATTTGACTTTAAAAATTTTCAAACTTTTAATCATAAGGAACAATATGTCTTTAACTCTTCAAGGTCAAACCTGACGGTTCTTAGACCGGATAAAAGAGAAGAATAGTCATAAAAACTAATTATTGCAAAAGCGCAAATGTCCTTTGTAAAAAGCGCAAATTTCTATTTTTAAAAAGCGCAAATGTTCTATGATTTGAAACGCAAGTGTCCAAAATAAAAAGCGCAATTGTCCTATGAAAAAGTGCAAACGTCCCGCGCCGGATCAGTTAACTTCTATGGAGGTGGTATGATTTGCTTCTAAAAATATTCGTATTCTCAATTAATTCGGTGAACAAAATATTGTGGTCAAGCAGATGAGGAAAAAAAGTTTATTCTGAATCCAGATATTTTTCCAATACCTTTTTGTGTTCAGTTTGGTAAAAAAAAAAATTGATCGATAGCGTAGAGATAATATGGGAAAAATCATACATCAAAAAAGCTGTTGTCTGAAGTATGTTTATATTATATGTGTATATTTATATCAAATAAAAAAAGAAAAAGAAAGAAAAGACAATATTAGTTAAAATATTCATCAAGGTAGCATTTCGTATATTAATGCAAAAGATAGACGGAGTTCGAAGATACGAATATAAGACATTCAAACTCACAGGTCAAACACACGCTGACAACATCATTAGTACAAATTGTAAGAGCGGAAATATGACATAAGAACAAACAACAGTTTCACAATAACGACATATCAAACAAAAAATCAGAGGTAGGTTAAGCAGATTCTGCTCGACATGTTGCTCATTTTAGTACATTTGTATGTATATACATGTACTAGTATTCGATGATCAGTCTTATTTGGTTAGGTCGCATTAAAGGAAAAGGGGATAGGATTAGGGTTATGACAATTGGAACATATCGGTCATCATCAGTGAAACAGATATTCCAAAACGGTGATCCAACTTGTGATGGCGTCCGTACAATTATTTTTTCATGTACATGTAAGTACATTTAAATTACAATCAAGTCGATCCATGCCTCAATTTGTTACCTTAAAATATCATATCTGATTCAATAATTGTTCAAATGTATAACGACGATGATGGTGATGATGTTGGATTGGTGTTTGATATCAATTTACATTTTGTCCAAATAAATGTAAAAAAATAAAATAAAAAATCATACAAATCGTCATTCGGTCCTTTATTTGGAAAGCCTCCTTCCAGCTTCAATTTTGAATATATGTCAATTAAACTTATACTTGCACGGTATTGGAGATATTTTATTAGGTCTTTCCACTTTTCTGTGGAAAGACCTATTGTATTTCTTCTGATTATTTTTTTTTCCTTTTTTTTCTTCCGCTTAATTTCTGTCTTGCGATAAATATTTGTTTCGCAATATGTCGCTTAGATATTTGGTATACAATATCGAACAGTTTATGCGCCTTTGAAATTTACCCCCTGCATAACCAAATACTTTTCTTTGTAGGAGGTATCTCCCCAAATACTGTTTTCCTTGTGTCCACTTCTCCTTCGCAACCGTAAAAGATTACAACAAATTTATTTTGTAAAATTGCTCGTTATATCTTTCGCATGATTTGTTGTATTTTGACCGAAGCGATATGAACACTCCATATGAGAGTTATTTCCCCTTATGCATTTGATATAAGTGATTAATGATAGAAAAAGGAAGACATTTAAAAATACCAAGAGAAAAAAAGACTATGCACATCCTGTAATACAATGGAGGATGAAGCCCATTTTATTTTATACTGCAAAAAAATTGCTAAACTAAGAGATAACTTTATAGGAAATGTAATTAAACATATGCCAGATTTTATGTCCTGGCAAGAAAATGAAAAAATTAAATATCTTCTTTGTCCATCAACCTCAAAAGAAGTAGAAAGCTTAGGATCCTATTTTAAACAGGCATTAGAACTGAGGACAGGGGACTCTTGATTTATTTATAAAATATATTTATATATCATATAGATAGATTGTTTTGCTTTTTTGCTTTTTTTGTTTTCATGGTTTTGTTTGTTAAATGTTTTTTGTGTATGTTTATATTATTTGTCACAAACTTATTGTTCAGAGTTTATATGACAATAAATATTTGAATTTGATATGCATTTCTATCTTGTAAACCATAAATGATAGAAACCTAGGATCTTTTGATTTGAGGTCCTTAGTCCAAAAAAATGAAAATTAGGTCAAGGTCATATTCTAAATTTGAATTTGGCTTATTTTTCACTTATTTCCAAAAACTATGTAAGATATCGTCAAATTATTTTTACTAAAATGATAGTTGCGACATGTCCTAACATGTAAATTTTGATTGCAAGGGTACATTGAACGCAAAAGGGAGTTTTCTACCCTCTTGTATTTAAAAGTATGCGTATGGTGATATAACTCATTAACCAAATATAATTAAGACCTATTGTCTTTTTACTTGAGGTCCTTGATTGATGACCTTCAAATTGATCTCACGGTCATAGCTTAATTTGATGCTCAAGATTTTGACCTTTGCTTTTACCTCATATGTATACATGATAAAATCTGGCATGAGACGTTTTGCAATAGGTTTCAAACCATTTAACCTTGAAAAATACAACCGGAAGTGACCTTGTGTAAACCGGAAGTAGCTATTTTTTATATATTTTTGAAATAAGTAATTATTATCGGAAGTAACATTTTTCAAACCAGGAGTAACAAATTATCTCCCTTATTTAAAAAAAATTGTATAGAAACCATATATTTTTGGAATCAGAGTACAATAAGCTATCATTTGAAGATTAAAATGACATTTTAAACCTAATCTTACTATTTTCATATTAAAATACAGGGTTTTTGGAGGAAAGACCTTCAATTGTTCTCTGAACAATTGGTTTTTAATTTTTTTTATGTTTCTTAAATGTTAGAAAGAAAATGTTGTCTTTTAAAAACAAGACTATTATAAGTTTAAAAAAAAGAGGTCATAAAGTTATTACGGGGTTCCGAACGGGACTCTTGTGGTTTTGTACTCGAAATTCAATTTTGTACGGACAAAAGTGAGTTTTGTTCAACAAAAAAGAGTTCAGTTTAACAAAATTTGTAGCATACTACAAATTGAAATTTTGTCATACAAAATTATCTTTCAGTGTACAAAAGTTACTTGTCATGACAAAATTCATTTTTGTATCTCAGACTTGACTTTTGTTACCTAATTTGAAAATTGGGCGACAAAAGTCAATTTTGTATACAAATTAGTTTAGTTTGGATACTGTGTACTAATTTGCATACAAAATCGACTTTTGTGAGACAAAATTGACTTTTGTGAGACAAAATTGACTTTAGTGAGACAAATTTGACTTTTGTCAGACAAAATTGAGTCACAAAATTGAATATTGTCTCACACAATTGACTTTTGTGTTTTAATTTCCATATCGGGTAACAAAAGTCAATTTTGTATGCAAATAAGTTTATATTTGCATACCTTTTTGACAAAATTGACTTTTGTCATGACAAAAACAAAATAAATTTTGTTTTTGTCATCACAAAATTGAAAGTCTGTATCACATAGTTTTGTAAGACAAAATGATTTGGTAATGACAGAATTGAATTTTGTACAAAACCACAAGAGTCCCATTCGGCGCCCCGTAGTGATTTTTTTCTGCAACGCCTTCATTTAACGAGGGGCGGGGGGGGGGGGGGGGGCAAGGGGTTTAGCTGTTATGCTGTTATAGGGAATTTTAATTCTTTGTTATCTTGTATTCTGAAAATATATTTGCTGTTAGCTCTTATTGTCTTATTCTTTGTTAACTGTTATTGGGTTTTTAGTTTTTTTTTGTTATCTGTTATTGTGATAATGTATTTGCTGTTAACTGTTATTGAATTGGGATGTTAACATTTTTGAGACAGCCATGCAAAATCGGTAGAAATTGAAGATCATTGGACATTGGAGTCTACCACTACTAATATGTTGGTCCCGTATTCGGAGAAGGATTCCATTAACATATACCCATCACAGAAGTGAGGTCCAGGACAATTCCATTATATCTTATGATTATCCTTCGTAAAAGCTTTTATATTATATGGTACATAGACTCAGCTCTTTTCAAAGCAGAACCAACTACATTGTACAATGAAAGTTCCCACCTTGTACTAGGTTCCGAAGCTGCACATAACTCATTACAATTAAAGATGTAATTCAACTTCAAGCCATAGTTCCCCTATTAAACTATCCAGTATGTATTCTACTTACTAGTAGACTTGGTACAATCAAAAACCTGATAAAAATTTGTTCAAATAAGGCCTTTGAAAATAGTGGAATAAATTACTTTTGGAGTGTCAAAATTGGTCCTACTTGATAAATTGCATGCTTATAATTGGTGCTTTTGATTTTTCTACCCTATATACAACTTTGCCTCATAGTCTTATTCAGAAAAATTCACACACCTCATTAAATGGGCATTTAGAAAAGTCAGAATGCGAATATATATATTCAAACTCTTTTAGGTCATTTTCTAATAGCAACAAACACAAGAACTATATGTCAATTGGACCTACTTTGATACCATAACTGTCCTTGAATTTTTACTAGATATAATTTTTGTCCCTTTGACGTATTCCTCATTTCCATTCTCAATTTTATTACACATTATTTAAAGTACAAACATGTGTGAGTTTCGATATTTGTACAAAAATAAATGCTGAAAAAAGTATTCCAGAACAAATAAACAGCTACGCCATGAGTGCATGATACGCCCGTCACTTTTTTGAAATATTCGATAACTTCTCAATGTCATATCATATATTTATAAAAATCAGTCAATATATACCATGTATATAAACAATACATCAAAGTTTCATGAGAACTGCAGAGAACATTTTTGAGTTATTGTCCGAAAACTGGAAATACCATCTTTTTTAATGAATAAACCCCTTACTGAATTAACATTAAATCGGAAATAAAAAAAAATCGAAAGGGCGCTAACAACAATAGACATAAACTATTCAGAAAAGTTTCATGAGAACTGCTTAAAATGTTTTTGTGTTAATGTCCAAAAACTAGAAAATCCCCCCTTTTAATGAATAAAAATCCTTAACACGGAAACGTAAAATCTAAAATTTATAAAAATTGAAAGGGAGCTCATGTCAATAGATATAAACAATTCACCAAAATTCCTTGCAAATTTGTGAACGGATTTTTGAGATATTATCAGAAAACTGGAAAAAACACAATTTTTATTGAATCAAACCCCATTACTCAGAAACTTAAAATCTAAAATTTACAAAAAAAAAAAAAAAAAAAACAATAGGGAGCTCACGTCAATAGATATAAACAATTTCCAAAGATTTTATGTAAATTGATTAAAGAATGTTTGAGTTAATGTCCGACATGTTGACGACGGACGGACAAGAATATACCAAATACATATCTAGATACATAATTCTGAAAACCATGTTCATAGAAAATGGAATTCATTACAAAGGATTATACCCGTAATAAGAAATACTGGATTTGTCAAGGACCCGACTTATTTTAATATTTCATTTACTGTTATTTGTTTTGTCCATTTTAATTCCTTGTTATCTGTTATAAGCCAAATCAATTTGCTGTTTTGCTGTTATTGGAACCCCCCTTGCCCCCCCTCTTTAACAGACATGCGAGCTTTTTTCATATCTTATGAAGACTATGAAGAGTAAATAAAACGTAGTTTTTTCAAATAGAGTAAAACTATTTTCCTGCTGATATTTATAGATTATCGTTCATCATCTCAACGAGATTACCGACTCAAGCGAGAAATGTAATCCAGTTGAGATGACCAATGATGATCTGTTTATCGCTATTTTACCTATTACGACGTTGTCAATTTCATGTCAGTTTCATTAGCAACGTCTCCTTAGTTTAGTGATAATTTTCTATCTCAAGTGAGAAGCATGATATGAAAAATTATCACAAAAAAGATCAAAGGAAAAATGCACAAAATAGCGATAACAACTGTTCGTAGTTTTTAAACATCGCTTAGTAAAGTTGTAATATTGAGTAAAATGACAGGTGACGAAAACTGGTTTTTACTGGTCCTAAACCGGTCAGATTGTAACCTTCATATACAAGTTTGACTGTATTAAACAATTTTGGTATAAATTTAAACTATCAGTAGTACTATATATGTGCCAAATATGTCTTATAAAGGGACAATTATCCCAATTAATAATGCGTTTAATTGACAATAGTTCGTTATCTTCACATCACTTCCGCGTTGTATTCTTCAAAGGCGATTTTGACCAATAAAAAAATACTAGAATCATGACAACATTTATATTTTATTTTATTTTATTACATATAAAATTAAGCTTTATCAAACATGAATGTATGTTTTATGAGTGCTATTGATGAAGTTAAGAGTGACGAAACACTCGTCTGATGTATTAAGCCTGGTAACTTTGATTGGTTCTTAGTAAAAAATGTTCAAGTCATCAAACATTTTCTAAAGATAAAAGATGAACATACCTATCAATCTTCATTCCTTTTAAACATTATTTTTATGTTAAATGTCAAATAATTTATGTTATAGTACTTCCATTTAAAATTGTTACAATGATATATGTAAGTAAAATACACAACTCTTATTTTCTATGGTGATGTCGGTAACATCGGCAGTATTTGGTGGTTGATTAGAATCATATTCAAAACAGTGTAGCTGTGGCCATTGATTGACAACCTTAAATTATCCCATTGACTGGGGCAGATTATGTGAACGTTTGTCTGTAACAACCACTGCTCACTATGCACTTGTTAAAGGTACTTAAACTGTGGGGTCACAAAAGGTTCTCAACACCTAAATAAAGAAATTAGAAAAACTAATCAGGAATAACACGATGTTTTGATTTATATCAATAATATAAATCAAAACATAAAGTTATTCCTGATTAATTTTTCGAACTATTTTAATATTAAAGGCGTTGAGAACCTTTGGTGACCCCACAGTTTAAATTCTATAATAAGTAAGTAGTGAGCAGTTGTCGTTACAGACACACGTTCACCTAATCTGCTCCCGTCAATGGGATAATTTAAGGTTGTCAATCAATGGCCACAGCTACACTGTTTTGAATATGATTCTATGTACCATAGCCATACCAGGCTAAATAGGTTGCTCAAAGATAATTTGCTGGCCGGTATTCAGGTCAGTGTAATACATGTACTGAAAAGGAGAATATAGTACATATACTTTTTATGTTTTCTTTATATAAAGGCTATACAGGTTGATATTCCGATGTTATGAAAGGAACCCCGATGAAAATTTCCTGTGAAAGCTGTTCCCTATCTGACCATATTGCTGGTTGTTTGATTATAGGGGCAAAAGACAAGGATCTGTGCTGAAAACTGTAGGAGGTGTTGTTACAAGAAACACATTCCGACATATGATAGCAATTCGAAAAGAAAACTAATCGCAGTTATCGCCCATTAATATGGTTATTTGCAACTTTCTCAATTATTCGTCAATTAAAACTTATTTAGACAATTATATAAATAAAGTAAATAGATTGACAATCAATTATCATGCAATTGATAGCAAAATGATATAGATTTCCTTCAGGAAGATTAAAATGAAAGAAATAATGTTCAAAAATACCACTGCATACAACACTTCTATTAAAATTAAATGTTTCGAGTGAAATGTGTGCAAGTGCTCCTCATCTAATGAAGTTTAACTGAAGGTGAAGATGCCAACCTTTCCAAGAGAGAGTGAATGAGCGAGAAAGAGAGAGAAAATGAGCAAGAAAAGAGAGTGAATGAGCGAGAAAGAGAGAGAAATTGAGCGAGAAAAGAGAGTGAATGAGCGAAAAAAAGAGAGAAATTGAGCGAGAAAGACAGTGTGCATGAGCGAGAGAGAGAGAGAGAGAGAGAGAGAGAGAGAGAGCTAAAAAGCGAGCGAGTAAAAGTGATTGAACAAGCGAATGTGAGTGAGCAAGTAAGATTGAGTGAGTGCTAGTGTAGGAGTGAGCGAATGTGTGAGTGAACGAGCATGAGTGAAATAATGAACGAATGTGCGTGAATGAGCAATTGGAGAAATAGTATATGAATACGTATGATTAATGAGCTGCGGCTGATTGAATTATAAGTAATTAAAACCAATCAACTGATTTTTTTACCACATCTCAATGAATATATTCGTATGTGTTTTGATTTGTGTTAATATAATGATCTTGCAATAAAATACCGTTATTTGTAATGGTTTTGGTGGAATACTTGATGTCCCAGATGCAAAACACAATAATACAAATATTGAACTCAGTGTACTTAACATCATGAAACAAACAGTTTCACCACGCTTAGATATGTTGTGGTTTTTATTGTACAGTGAATTCAAATTTCTTTTGGGATTACGGAAATATTAATTTTAGCGGATACTTCATTTCAACAAGCTTTCATTGAAATTGATCTAGTCAATGAGTTAATGAATACGTCTTCAAACCTGTGTATTGCCATTCAGATTCCCCTTTTTTTTTAGAAGGGATGTCAAAAGATCTGAAATCTAATACTGTAATATTCAGTCATGATACTTGCGAGTACTCGAGTATTTGGTTTAATCTTGAACGTCTATCAAGAAGTTTAGATTTTTGGTGGGATATGCTATTATTTTAATTACTTTTCATCAAAATAATAATACTATAATGACATTGCTTAACATCTCAACGAAAAACGAACGTTTTATTGCAGAATTTCAAACTGTACGATTGGTCCTCTGTTATATGTATTTGCCATCCTTTTATGTGTCATTTTAACAATAAATTACCTACCATTTCTACATATAATCTATCATAATATCAATTATTGTTAGAGTACGTGTTCATGAACCAAATTAGAAACATGCCAATGAAACCATAAATATATGCAAAAAAAAGTCCGTCATAGAAGACAATCTGTGTCATCTGTTCCCGTGGAGTCAGTACTTTTTTTTATAGTTCGACTTATCCATTAATTTGTTTAACAAAAATATTGTACTTCAAACAATTGGAGCATAACGTTTAAAGTCAAGTTGATAACTAGGTAAATAAAATCTTGATCCGATTCATCCGAAAGATCAATATGCACTGTGGTAATTGGATACATATTTAATGTTTACCTGCCAAACTTTAAGACCGTTCCATTTTTTTCAGACGCCTTTTTATAACATAATGAGAACTCTCACAACAGACTATTCTGCGGTAACCAGAAGAGATAGAAACCTTACTAAATCAAACTACTGAAGTACTGATTATCAGATGACTGCACGTTCTTGTGGAAAACCGGTATCTTTCCACTACTATGGATCCTTAAACTTGTGGCCATGCTAATATTCAAAAGATAAAACTTTATGCTTCAATTCAGCATGTTTTTCTTTTAAATCTGAAAACATTCATACAATATAAACATAAACATTATTTTTAACGTGCATATGTATGTGATAGTTGCCGCAGTACATTTAGTTCTATCTTGTAATATTATCCTGGCTTCAAACTACTAAAATTTGATTCAATGCGTGTAGCAGTGTAAAATATATACCAACAACATTCATACTTTCTAGGTTAACACAATGTCCATTTGCGACACCATGGATTAAGTTTTTATTCCGTACCAATACTTAAAAACAAATATCAATGATATACCGCAAGATCGTCATGCAATTGATAAAAAATAAAAACAACTCGTTAAAAACACCAGGACTCCGAAGCGCATTTGTGGATTTTCAATAATCATAAACGATCAAAAGCCGAATATTTGAAAGCCAATGGTTTAGAAAAACTGCAATAGCTGAATACAAATGAAGGATGATTGTTCAAAATTGTACGTTGAATAATTTCATCTGCCGACATTATTGCAGGTAATAAAAAGTCTTAAATAAAAAAAAAATCTAAAAGCAAATATGAGAGAATACACGTGTATTCAACAATTTGATGCCTTAACGTACAGTAAAAATATAGATACTCAACCCTCACATAATATTTGGCTTAATGCGAGTTGATTAGTTGTCACTGTTACTCCTAAATGGTGGTCGTTCGGAATATATATAAAAAATGTATGTTTGATAATTCTTTAACTTAAGTTCTGCATATCATTATCAGAGTAACAAATTAAATAATATTGTTTTTAGTAAACTTTATTTAACAACAGAGTTTATAAACATGGTTATGTGCACAGTGCTTTTTAAAATAATTTGATAAAAGTACGTCTAAATACTGGAGTTACAGTCATCTTTCAAAGTTAAGACCATCTTGTGTCGGTTACGACCATCATCAAAAATACTATATTTGACATTACGACCATCACAATTTAAAGTTACGACCATCATGCTCGAATGTTTGAATGATTAATCTACGAAAATTGGAATGATTTTAAGTGTCAAATTTGGTTTCAATAACAACGCACTCACAATAAGTGTATATGAGACAAGCGGTTTGACACAAATGAACATTTTACTGCACGAAAATCGGAAAAGAAAAACTTATCCCCAGAGTTGTCTCCCATATTCAGATGGTCGTAACTTTAAGTTACGACCATCCACTTACCACTAGTGATATACAAGTTTGACTGTATTAAACAATTTTAGTATCAATTTAAACTATCAGTAGTACTGTATATGTGCCAAATATGTTTTATAAAGGGACAATTATCCCAATTACTAATGCGTTTAATTGACAATAGTTCGTTATCTTCACATCACTTCCGCGTTGTAGTCTTCAAAGGCGATTTTGACCAATAAAAAAAAATACTAGAATCATGACAACATTTATATTTTGTTTTATTACAATTAAGCTTTGTCAAACATGAATGCATGTTTTATGAGTGCTATTGATGAGGTTAAGAGTGACGAAACACTCGTCTGATGTATCATATATTAAGCCTGGTAACTTTGATGGGTTCTTAGTAAAAAATGTTCAAGTCATCAAACGTTTTCTAAAGATAAAAGATGACCATACCTAGAAATCTTCATTCCTTTCAAACATTATTTTTATGTTAAATAATTTATGTTATAGTACTTCCATTTAAAATTGTTACAATGATATATGTAAGTAAAATACACAACTCTTTTTTTCTATGGTGATGTCGGTAACATCGGCAGTATTTGGTGGTTGATTATGTACCATAGCCATACCAGGCTGAATAGGTTGCTCAAAGATAATTTGCTGGCCGGTATTCAGGTCAGTGTAATACATGTACTGAAAGGGAGAATATAATGCATATACTTTTAATGTTTTCTTGATATAAAGGACATACAGGTTGATATTCTGATGTTATGAAAGGAACCCGGATGAAAATTTCCTGTGAAAGCTGTTCCCTATCTGACGATATTGCCGGTTGTTTGATTATAAGGGCAAAAGAAAAGGATCTGTGCTGAAAACTGTAGGAGGTGTTGTTTACAAGAAACACGTTCCGACAAATGATAGCAATTCGAAAGGAAAACCAATCGCAGTTATCACCCATTAATATGGTTATTTGCAATTTTCTCAATTATTCGTCAATTAAAACTTATTTAGACAATTATATCAATAAAGTAAATAGATTGACAATCAATTATCATGCAATTGATAGCAAAATGATATGGATTTCCTTGAGGAAGATTAAAATGAAAGAAATAATTTTCCAAAATACCACTGCATACAAAATTTCTATTAAAATTAAATGTTTCTAGTGAAATGTTTGCTAGTGCTCCTCATCTAATGAAGTTGAACTGAAGGTGAAGATGCCAACCTTTCCAAGTTACTGGAAGGCAGTGGTGTTCTCCTGGATATACTGTGATTAATCATAGCGGAGTAGAGCATAAGCACTGCCTTATCCAGATAACGTTTGAGTAGTGTACCTTCTGCTGGTCTTTGAATAGCAGTGGAGGAATTCCACGGAAAGGCGGATGAGCTTGCATGAGTGGGTGAACGAGCTAGTCAGAGTGAGTGAACGAGCGAGAGTGAGTGAACGAGCAAGTCAGAGAACTAAGAGAACTTGCAAGTATGAGTGACTGAATGAGCGAGTAAGGGACAGTGAATGAGCGAGAATGAGCGAGAAAGAGAGAGAGAGAGAGAGAGAGAGTGAAGGAGCGAGAAAGAGAGAGAGAGAGAGAGAGTGAAGGAGCGAGAGTGAAGGAGCGAGAAAGAGAGAGTGAGGCAGCGAATGAGCGAGAAAGAGAGAGTGAAGGAGCGAATGAGCGAGAGAGAGAGTGAATAAGCGAGTCAATGAACGAGAAAAAGTAGCTTAGTGAGAGCGAATGAGTGAACGAGCGAGCGAGTACAAGTGATTGAATTAGCGAATGTGAGTGAGTGAACGAGCGAGTATGAGTGAGTGAACGAACGCGAGTGAATGAGTAAACGAGCATTAGTGAGATAATGGATGAATGTGCGTGAATGAGCAATGGGAGAAATAGTGAATGAATACGTGTGATTAATGTGCTGCTGCTGATTGAATTATAAGTAATTAAAACCAATCAACTAATGTTTTCCCCACATCTCAATGAATATATTCGTATGTGTTTTGATTTGTGTTAATATAATGATCTTGCAATAAAATAGTGTTATTTGTAATGGTTTTGGTGGAATACTTGATGTCCCAGATGCAAAACACAATAATACAAATATTGAACTCAGTGTACTTAACATCATGAAACAAACAGTTTCACCACGCTTAGATATGTTGTGGTTTTTATTGTACAGTGAATTCAAATTTCTTTTGGGATTACGGAAATATTAATTTTAGCGGATACTTCATTTCAATAAGCTTTCATTGAAATTGATCTAGTCAATGAGTTAATGAATACGTCTTCAAACCTGTGTATTGACATTCAGATTCCTTTTTTGTTTTTAGAAGGGATGTCAAAAGATCTGAAATCTAATACTCTAATATTCAGTCATGATACTTGCGAGTACTCGAGTACTTGGTTTAATCTTGAACGTCTATCAAAAAGTTTAGATTTTTGGTGGGATGTGCTATTATTTTAATTACCTTTCATAAAAATTATAATACTATTATGACATTATCAATCAAAATATTCTACAGGAAAACATTGTTTTGAAGAACATCTTATTTCCAAACGTTATATGAATACCTGAACATACTCTAAAAAGAATTAATTTTAATAAAAAGATATGTAGATATAAAAAATATCATGCCACGATTAAAATGTTGTACGCCAGACCCGAAAAAAGTCTACAAAGAATCATCAGTGACGCACGAATAAAAAAAAATAAAAAGGCCAAATAAAGTACGAAGCTAAGTTATCAATTCCTTGAGTAGTAACTCCTTAGCATTTCGAAAATATCAAAGTTTGTAATAGGACAGAGACTCAAAGAAGAAAACAAAAGAGAAACAGCTAGAGGTCAGAATATCGTAAGTAATGATGGTCGTGCTTGAAAGTCACATGTCAAGCTCTTACTGCCGTGTCCTGAATTTAGATAGGAAAATCGAAAATTTGCATTCACGAGTGAAACTAATATTGCATGCACGTGCTAAGTCTGCGCTAGAAGTAGTAAGTAAATGCATACGCACTGATATTCTGCATAAGAATACGCATTTGCGTCATCACATATATTAATTTAATAGTTGAATTCGGATGTCAAAATATCTACCTCAGCTGTTTTGACTCCGTATTCGTGACATTTAATCCGGAATTTGTGTTAACGCAAACCGACAGTGCACGTGTGAAGGGGATGTACAATTTGAACAATAGCTGGTCAACAGCTAGTGGAAAAAGTTTTCATATAATATAAATATTTCAATACTATAAAAGAAAATAAATAAAATGACAATAATACATAAATAACAACAGACTACTAGCAGTTAACTGACATGCCAGCTCCAGACCTCAATTAAACTGATTGAAAGATTATGTCTTCATCATATGAATATCAGGCACAATCCCTCCCGTTAGGGGTTTAGTATCATACTATCATAAAATATATGAGAAGAACATAACCCGTGTCATGCCAACAACTGTTTTTAAATAAATGTGTTTAGTTCCGATGCAAATACCCTATAAGTGAATCAATATTAAAGCCAAAATATGCAATCTTTAATGACCTGACAACAGTATCGTAACTATATCCCTTCTTAATAAGTCTGTTTAAAGGTTTTGTAAGCTTTTGAGGTGAATACTGACATTGTTGTGCTTTGTAAAGAATATTACCATAAAAGATTTGATGTGAAATACCTGAACGTATAAGATATAAAAAAGAAGATGTGGTATGATTGCCAATGAGACAACTGTCCACAAGAGACCAAAATGACACAGACATTAACAACTATAGGTCACCGTACGGCCTTCAACAATGAGCAAAGCACATACCACATAGTCAGCTATAAAAGGCCCCGATAAGACAATGTAAAACAATTCAAACGAGAAAACTAACGGCCTTATTTATATAAAAAAAAAGACGAAAAACAAATATGTAACACATAAACAAACGACAACCACTGAATTACAGGCTCCTGACTTGGGACAGGCACATTTACATTGCCATTTAAGCGGGAGGTTTGGCATGCCACAAAACCAGGTTCAATCCACCATTTGTTTCTTAAAATGCCCTGTACCAAGTCAGGAAAATGGCCATTGTTATATTATAGTTCGTTTCTGTATGGGTTACATTTTAATGTTGTGTTTCTGTTGTGTCGTAGTTCTCTTATATTTGATACATTTTCCTCAGTTTTAGTTTGTACCCGGATTTGGTTTTCCTTATCGATTGATGAATTTCGAACAGCGGTATACTACTGTTACCTTTATTTCTCCCAATCTTTTTCATATTTGTTTATTCTATAAAAGAAGAAAACTTTTAAGAGTAAAAAGGATAAATAAATTTGATTCTCGAACAATTCAAGGTCACCGAAATTGTCAGTCAGCTATAATTTGTTTCAATACACTTTATAAATCTTTTTGTGATAGAACAGGTGCGATTTTTTAAATTTGAATTTATTGTCTAAAAGAAAGGCACAACGAAATAACTGTGTTCTTAGGTCATTTTCCTGCTTTTGTTTGGAAATTGGTACTCTTATTTTGTCACAGTAAGATTCGAATTGTATTTGATATCATAGTTTAGACCTATCTCGTTTTCTTTCGTATAATTATGTAATCAACTTCCATAATGATGATTGTTAGATCTGACCTAAATTCATGAATAAGAGATGCGAATAAGCCCAAATGGGCAGTTTTCGCTATTGTGTTTTGGAAACTGTACATCTATTGATCGTTTTTGGTATCTTCGCTTCTTTCTTTTTTGGTCAATGATATTTAGTAAATTGTATAAGATTTGTAGATTTAAACACCATGTTGAATGCAAGATGATAATATAATTTATCTATTCTCAACACTTAAATGAAACTTTATTCATGTATCCTTCATGATTGAATAATGAATATATAATTTAAAAGGATTTTTGGGGTTAAACTTACCCTTTCCTCCTTTCCCAATCACTCAATAAAGCCATCAACGAGTAAATCAAAGCAAAAATATCAATATTCGTCCACTTTTGAACACTATAAAAAAGATCCAGCAGTTTGCATTTATAAGTTCAAATAATAAACGATTATAGCCGGATGTTGCCGACCTGTTTATCTTGTATTTGTTAACTACTTTACACTTACGTGTTGCTTATTCTTTAGTTTTTTATGTTGTGTCATTGTACTCTTGTTTGTTTTTTTGTCTTTTTTTCATTTTTAGCCATGGCGTTGTCAGTTTATTTTCGATTGATGAGTTTGACTCTCCCTCTGGTATATTTCGTCCCTCTTTTACATTAGTTCACTTTATTGTTTGATATTTTGTGGAACAAAAGTATATGTTAAATTGAGAAGGAAGATCCCAGGATTGCAACTATGAACAAAGAACAGACAAAAGACAGATCACAAATCTGGCAAACGAAAAGACAAAAAAAACTAGGATTAACATTTATCTGAAAACTAAAAATCTTGCACAACAATTCGAATGAAGCGTTTTGTGCTTAGAAACTACAATAGCCCTGACTTTTGTAACTAACGTGTGCTCTTCCGGTCATGTTGATCAACGAATGTCTTGAAACTCTCAATCCTTTCCTCGTCTCCTTTGAGGTTCATTTTATCAACAACAACAAAATCTGTTTTGATATTACCTTCGTTTTATTGTATTTACAAATTAGCATTGCAATCTCATTTAATGACTTTCTTTTAAATTAACATGTATATATAACGAAAAAATAAACACAAGAAATATACATCTAATTTTTAAGTTGAACAGAGATTCTGTTTCTTATGTTCCACCAAGATAACTTTGGACATTTTTACTTCTTCATTATAAAGTTATTTCCATGCTTAGAATTAGAAAAACGTCCACTACTAGTATTTCTTTCGTTAAAAAAAAAATAAAAAAAAAAAATAGTGCTGTCGACAATTTAACCATCTTGTAAACAGTTATTCCATTGTATTACACAAAACACAAACTGGCAGAATGGTTTTGGTAAATATTCAGGATTGTAGAAATAGTTATAGAGGTTTGTTTTGACATTGGTGACAAATGATGACTGCTGTACCCATATTTTGACAATTTTACCTATTATGTCTGTTTTGATCACACATCGTTGTAAATATAATTCGATGCGACTGTCATACAAGTGAGAGGTTTAGCGTTATAAAACCAGATTCAATCCACCATTTTCTACATTTGAAAATTCCTGTACAAAGCCAGGAATATGACAATTGTTGTCCATTCGTTTTATGTGTTTTATCATTTGATTGTGCCATTTGATCAGGGACTTTTTGTTTTGAATTTTCCTCGGAGTTCAGTATTTTTGTGATTTTGCTCTTCATTGGTCAATAAATTCATGAATATTTATTTGTCTCATTTTCTTTAGCCAGATTTGTTGCGTGAAATTTGTAGATAATTTCTTAATTTTCTACAGCATTAACTGAGCAAATGCTGTAACGTTTTCTATTAGTAGTTTTCATACCTGTTTTATGAACTACTATCTGACGTTTTGTCAATGTATCATGTAAAGATGTGATCTGATGTAGATAATGTTTGAAATTTTAGGAAAGGAACAGAGTGCAATTACGTTATTGGAATTCTTGAGGAATTTTGCGCTGATTAAATAAATAATTCAGCTCCAACTCATCATAAAAGGTTTAGCACTAACAAATATTGATGTCGTATATTTTTTAAAATACAAATTGAGTTCAAGACGGAATGATATTTATAGCAGGATTGATTTGGTGCGTTACTGACACTGTAATTAAAACTTTATCTCAATTAAATCGATTTGCTGAGCTTTTTTTCCCTTAAACCCTATAAGGCCTTGCATCCTAACAATCAATGTATAAGCATAAACCCTTTTTACTTATTTACACGAAAAACAAAACAGTTATAGAAAATATTTACTTATTTTTAGTTGCTGAAAAAGAGTGACATTTAAACATCATTTGTTAAGAAAGTGTAATATTATCAAACTTAAATAAACAAATATATCATGCACATGTGGCGCAAGCCAACTAAATACAAATATATTAATAAATTTATGTAGTTAGGTTCCATTGTCCTTAGTCAGACAAGGTCATGCGTCTCACAACTGGTTTGATAGTTGTATCAGGGTGAACATAATTTATTGATTAGTTGTAATTGACTTTGAACTAGCTTTGTGTCTATGAGTTCTTTTTATTCTTATAGTTGTTGTTGTGCTTTGTACCAAGCTTTTGAGACTAAAGTGAAGCCAACTTTTAATTTACTTACTTTTTACAGTTTGTTCTTTTGTTGTGCTAATAAACCATTATTCAAGATTAGGAGAAGGTTGGGCGCTCACAAACATGCTACCCCCATTCTGTATGTGATTGTCCCAAGTCAGGAGTCTTTCGTTCAGGTATTTTTATTGGTTCATGTGCGTCATAATTATTTTTCGAAACATTGTTAGTGATAAACTATGCCGTTAGTTTCGGACTTTGCGGTATAAGTTTTTTCTCTTTTTTTTGGAGACGATGTTGCCTATAATTGTTTAAATCCATTTCATTTGAACTCAAATTGGTAATTTTCTCATTGGATATCATATCACATCTCTGATTTTCATCTATCAAAGTTTTGAAATTAAATTAATAAAGATATATTCTCTGAATTATTTTGAAAATATCGTTATATGTTCATACAGTATTTACAATTGTATTAGACTAGTTAACATAATAAGTCCAACCTTGTTTCATAAACGTAAAATATCAAAAATACCAAACTCAATATTAAATTCAAAGTCCCTTACTAAAGGCAAAATCAAAAGTTTTTTTAACACATCAAACGAATGGAAAACAACACACATATTCCTGACCTGGTACAGGTATATCTTTATGTAGAACATGGGGAATTACACCTGTTTTTTTTTTAAGCTGGCTTGTCTTGTTGTTTTTGGGATATATAATTACCCAGCCAAGTCCATTCAGTGTTTTTGTTAGATGTATTTCTATTTGTATCCATCTCATGAGTTAAGCCTTTATCAACTGATTTTGATAGTTCGTTCTGATGTTGTACTGTTACACCGATGTCCGAGATAAGGGGATGAATTGGATCCAGCTAACATGTTTAACCTCATCACACACTGTATGTATGTTCCTATCCCAAGTCAGGAGGCTGTAATTCATTGGTTGTCGTTGTTGATGTGATTTATACTTGTTTTTCGTTCATATTTTGTACATAAATTAGTCCATTAGTCTTCACGTTTGAACTTTTTTAACTTTATCATTTCGGGGCCTTTAATAGCTGACTATGCGGTATTGGCTATGCTCATTGTTGAAGGCCGTACGGTGACCTATAGTTGTTAATTTCTGTGTCATGTTGGTCTCTTGTGGAGAGTTGTCTCATTGGCAATCATACCACATCTTCTTTTTTGATCTTTTTTTTTTTTTATAAAAACCTCTATTTGTATGACAGTCGCATTAAAAATGAATGACTTACGTTGATACAAATATATTCACAGAATTTTTCAATAAATTAATTCATAACAGTACAGGAATAACTGATATACTACAGGGGAATGATTTGTGCCTATCAAAATACCTACAGCCTGCCAATAAACTTTATTGCTGAAACGTACATAAATTGATGCAAATAAAATTCAAGTTACTGCATCTAGACTACTAACCTGTTTCTTTAAAGAACAACAGTTTGAACGAATGGCAGCAGATTAAATCAACAATCTGCGATTATATATCTGTAATGTCTTAATAACCTAAAATATTGAGCAATTCAAAGGCAAATATATCCATAATGGTTTTTTCAAAGCTCAATAATTAGGTTACACTTGTTATCTAAGTACTATCTTATACAAGGCGAATGTGTACTTGATATTCTATCAAACGAAAGTGGTAGAAAAAGGGAGATACTAAGGGGACAAGTAGAAACCACTAGTCGGGGAACGACAAACTACATACAAGAATAAAGCAAAAAACAGTTCACAAAACACTTTAATGAAAACTAGATTATATACAATGAACAATTCAACAAACCGTTAATGGCCTGAGATGCACAATTAGAATAGTGACAATTGATTAGTTGTAACTTAAGCTATTGTCATTGGCAAGGCTACTCGGTGCAAAAATCAAAGATCAAACATGTTGAGATTTAGATGTAATTGTCAAAGTTGGTATTTTTTTGGAGGGAGGGTGCCGAGCCACCTAATGGAGCTATATGGTAATTGCATAGACTTTAAATCTGTCAAACTCTTAACGTTTTATAATGTATGACCCCTTTTCATAATTCTAGGTCTGCGTAGGAATAAGGATTTGAAATTAATTTTATCTTAGTAGAAAGAACTTTCTTGCTTTGTCCCTCATCCGGAATTATTTTCATGTCGGGCCTTCTGATGTCATGTGATGTAATTCATTACTTTCAGGCTGTTCTGTATACATGATAGAAGTAACATCTAATTGATTGTTCAACAACTATGAAGTCACATTTCGCGTTTTTTTTAATAGTGTGGCTGTAAATGTATAAATTCCACACTAGTAGTGATAAGATATATAGATAATAATACAAGGCAAAATTCATATCACATGCCGTATCCTTCCGAGATACCAATATCAGCCCAAGGACCTTTATACGCTTTATCATACATTTAAATAGGAGAGTTTAAAGGAACTATCCAAAGCTCTTACCTTTAGATTTATTTTTGCCTTGTTTTAAGAGCTTAATCTTACGTTTTAATCCGACGCACCTGGGTAACTTACAATTTGCGTCGTGTAGTCCATAGAAATATTTTGATCATTGTAATTTTTTGTTGTTTATTTGCGTTTTGTTTTCATTGAGTTCATATTGTACTGCTTTGGTAATGTTGTACTATATGTAAACACACATTCTGAATAAAACCACTAAATAAAAAAAAAGAAATAAAATAAACCAACAATTTAATAACAAGTATACTGTAATAAACAAAAGACGACGTGAGTAAAACATGTGCACTTTGAAATATCAAAAATTAAAGTTTAACCCTTTTGCTGCCCGTAGATTTTTATGATTTCATTTCGTGTGCCAGAAAATATGAAAGATCGACGTCTGTGACGGCTTATACTAAACAATGACGTCATTAAAAAAGCCGTAATGACCGTTCCATTTTGGACCCATTGAAGAAAAATGCTTTTCCTGATTTTTGTGTTTTTTTCATATTTCCAAGTAGGAGTGTGATAAAGGGTAGGCATGCGATAGAGGGTGTGATCAAGGATAGACATTCGATAAAGGGGTGTGATAAAGGGTAGGCAACAAAGTTGAACGATACGGATTAAACAGCAGGCTATTTATCAAACATTCAAAACAACTACTAAATGAATATGAGAAATATAAAGATAATTTGCAATACTGATAAAAAGATCAATATCTCAACAGCAATTGTTCAGAAACTTAATAGTATAAGCATGGTTAATCAAATATGTCAAACACTTGTTGAACATCAAAGGAAGCAAACGTTTCTTATAATGTACAGTTATAAATATAATGTTAAATTTATTCGTTTAGCAGGATTATCGATAAAGCAATAAACCAGAATGATCAAGTATATTCATGGTTTTTCAAGCACAATAAAACGACTTAGCACAGTTTCATTCTACTTCAACGATAAATATACAGACTTTCTTATGATAGAGGTCATTTGAGTGTTCCTATGAGACCTGGCGGTGAACGAAAGTCAGTTGGTCACTTAATTCATAAAATAATTTCTTCAAAATTGCATTTAAACCCTGTGGTCAATGCTTCAAGTTAAGTATTTTAAACTGAAGAAATTACAAATTTAAGATACAACTATATAAAAAAAATAATCTTTGAAGTTCTTCACTTAATGTAGAACTTTGGTGATTTTCATATATAATAATCTTTCTACATTTTGTTTTATTTTATTGTCGATAGATTGAGAATTTTCTACTTTAATCTACCATTTTGATATATCAATTTGAGAAGATGCACTTATATAAGAACATGCCTGTCTCAAGTCAGGAATATGACACGTTCCACGTGTTTCAGCTTTTTGCCATTTGATTACGGACTTTCCGTTTTGAATTTTTCTCGGAGTTCGGTATTTGTGATACTTTACTTTTTGTAAATCTTCCTTTTCCTTCTTAAAACTTTCATTTAAAAATTTTATGAATGGAAATGATGAAAAAATATTGATTTTGTTTTTTGCATTTTCGTCGAATTTTGTGATATTTTTTTTCTAGAAACAGGTATTTCAAGTGAACCTTGTCAACTGTAAAAACGTACGACACTTTCTATAATTAGGTCTTTCCACTTTTCTGTGGAAAGCCTATTGTATTTGTTCTGATTATTATTATTATTATTATTATTTTTTTTTTTTTTTTCTTCCGCCAAATTTTGTTCTTGCGATAAATGTTTGTTTCGCAATATGTCGCTTAGATTTTTTTCATATTGTATCGTATAGGTTATGCGCTTTTAAATTTCACCCTGCTAAGCCGAACCATTTTCTTTGTAAGAGTTATCTCCCTATTCACTGTTTGTCATGTGTGTGCATCTCCTTCGTAACAAAATAAGAAAGCGACAAAATTCTTTTTACAAATTGTTCGTTACATCCTCAGGAATTTTTGGCTAATTTGGATCGAAGCGATTCGATGAAATTTTATAGGAGTTATGTACCTTTACGGAATAAATTTGTCGGTATGTTTTTTTAACTCATAAACCGTTAACCGTATAACCCTGGAATGTTTTTATTTGAGTCCCCTGGGTCCTAACTTAGAAAATTAGGTCAAGGTCAAAGGTCAAGGTCATATTTTAGATTTTCATATGTCTTTGATTTCCCTATAATTCTTGAATGGTTATAGATACAGAAAATTTAAGCAGTGAAAAATGTTCAGTACTTCAAGGGGCAACTTTGTTACATTATGACTGTATTGGTTTTACCATTATGTAAGGGACATAACCCCCATTGATGGTTTATAAAAAGCCATTATTAGGCAAAACACTTAAACAAAAGGTCCTTGACCCATAGGGTCTTTTGCAATGACATTGTGAAGCAATGACCTTGACAAAGGTCACAAGGTCAAAGGTCAAGGTCATGTACATATGTGATTTGGGGCACGACTTGAAGATTTTTATGTGTGTTTGCCAACCAACCAACCAACCAACCAATCATGATCAATCAATAATGATCAATCAACAAATCATGATCATGATCAATCAACCAATCATGATCATGATTAATCAATCAATCAATCAATCATGTTTCCGTCTCATGTGTTTAATATAGGGTTCAAGATCTCCTTTGTTTCTTTTTCGCTGTTTCAATTGACCCTTTCCAACGTGTTTAACCAACCAACCAACCAACCAACCAACCAACCAATCAATCAATCAATCAATCAATCAATCAATCAATCAATCAATCAATCAATCAATCATGATCAATCAATCATGATCAATCAATCATGTTTCCGTCTCGTCTCGTGTGTTTAATATAGGGTCCAAGATCTTCTTTGTTTCTTTTTCGCTGTTTCAATTGGCCCTATCCAACGTGTTTAACCAACCAACCAACCAACCAACCAACCAACCAACCAACCAACCAACCAATCAATCAATCAATCAATCAATCAATCATGATCAATCAATCATGTTTCCGTCTCGTCTCGTGTGTTTAATATAGGGTCCAAGATCTTCTTTGTTTCTTTTTCGCTGTTTCAATTGGCCCTATCCAACGTGTTTAACCAACCAACCAACCAACCAACCAACCAACCAACCAACCAACCAACCAATCAATCAATCAATCAATCAATCAATCAATCAATCAATCAATCATGATCAATGAATCATGTTTCCGTCTCGTCTCGTGTGTTTAATATAGGGTCCAAGATCTTCTTTGTTTCTTTTTCGCTGTTTCAATTGGCCCTATCCAACGTGTTTAACCAACCAACCAACCAACCAACCAACCAACCAATCAATCAATCAATCAATCAATCAATCAATCAATCAATCAATCATGATCAATCAATCAAGTTTCCGTCTCGTCTCGTGTGTTTAATATAGGGTCCAAGATCTTTTTTGTTTCTTTTTCGCTGTTTGAATTGGCCCTATCCAACGTGTTTTACCAACCAACCAACTAATCAATAAATCAATCAATCAATCATGATCAATCAATCATGATCATGATCAATCAATCATGTTTCATGATCAATCAATCATGTTTCATGATCAATCAATCATGTTTCATGAAAAATTGAAATTTAATATTGTTCTTGCGTCACTTCTGAAAAAAAAATCCACATGTACTCTGAAACTACAAATACAATCGACCTCAAAATTTGCAGTCAGCAGGGCATACATGTACTAAAAGTTTGTAAAAAAAATTGGTGCAGATATCTCTCAAAGCTTTTCCTAGAGAAAAAAAATTGCAATGCCGTAAAAATTGCTTGCTAGGTCCGTAAATTTCAGTAAAAGCCTACAATAAAATGTCCGCTCCGAGATTGAAATACTAATCTGTGTTACAAACAGGTGCTGAAAAATGTACATTATCAGAAAATAATCAATAAATGTGTTTTAAAGTTACACCGGATCAAATAAATCCAAATCATGCACTGTTTGTGAACTGTCATCAAAATGTCAATTTCCTACAATGACAAAAGAAATTACATTGTGTGCATTCCGTCTCTATACATGTTGTCTGTTCAAAGTCCCCACCTAAAAAGGAATAAAAAGACTATCTTTTCGTTATTATAAACCCGTGTCACGTGATGTGGCGCGCGCGCTGTACCTAAAATAAAATAAAAACTTTCCAAACTAAACATGAAACTTCTCCGGTAACAATAATATAGACCCCATACAGAAACAAACAAACAAACAAACAAACACCCCCCCCCCCCCACCCCCAATTCAATTAATTTTAAAGGGGGAAAGACCCCTTACAATTGCTTTTTTAAAGCAATTGATTTATATTTTTGTTTTAAAAATGCGATTAAGACTCATAAATTAAAAAACCTATCGGCTATCAAAAGTACAAATACATTCTACGAGTAATAAATATAATTGGGAATAAAACCACATAAGAAACTAATCATAGATACTAGAATTAAAATTGTGTACATAAGACGCACGTTTAACCTTAATAAAGACTCATCAGTCACGCTAGAATAAAGACAAAATAAAAAGGCCAATAAAGTACGAAGCTACCAGCATTTAGGAATCAAAATGCCGAAAAGTCAAATGCAGCTAAAGCAATCTATTTCTATGACCATAGCAATGATAATTCATGCCAACACAGAAGTGCTGACTTCTGGCCTGCATAAAGTTTATTGCAGTTTTGTCAGCTTCTAGTATTGCTATTTCTTTAGTTTTTTTTCAAGCAATTCATTCTTATAGTAACTTCATTGTATCCTTAAATGTCCCTTAGGTGTCTTTTACCTTTCTTTAAGTTATGAATTAATTACAGATGATTAAAGCACTGATTTTACAAAAAAAAAAAAAAAATGTCTGCCCTTTTTGCTAATACAGAATTTCTTTTATTCGAAGAAAAATATATCATATTAATCCTTAATTAATAGTAGCTTAGACATGAATTAAATTATAATGTTTTCCAAAGTAGCTCTAAAGTAATAGGGAAATAATTAAACCTTGTATTTTTATAAACGAACATTTATAACATTAACTTTTAATTGTGTACTAAGCTGTGAAAAAAATATCTGATAAATAATGAAACTAAAAGATTACTTAATTTGGTCATTTGAAATCGGCCTTAGTTGCCTCATAATTTATTTTTATCTTAAAAGTAAGAAACTTTAATTAATTCAGATTTGCAGTAATGATGAAACACCCCAATTAAACGTCAATCCTTTTATTTAAATGTTTCTTAACCAAAACAGTTGACTATCATACTGGTATGGTTTCAATATTTTAAATAACGAAGACTACTCTGGAAGCAACTTTTCTGCAAATATAACTGATGCAGTAAGGAAATATTTAAAGAATAATCTTTCAAAAAAGCGAAACCAAATCCAATTTTGTTGGTTTTTTTTTTTAATTCAACCATGGCATTGTTAGTTTATTTCAGCTAAATGAGTTTGTATGTCCCTTTGGACTTTCTCGTGTCTCATTTAACTATCACACTCTAATGTTCTCTTTCTATAAGTTGTAGAATTCAACGTTTGTCATATTCAAGATGTTTAAAATGAGAGTTTCAAATCGAACGACTTCTTTCTCACAATCTTTTTTCTTGATCGCTTATATTTTTTAGCCGATCATTATTGCGCTGGTAATTTTAACCTTCAAAAATTCGCTTGTAAAGTGTAGAACAACATTTTTCCAGAGTTGTCTTACATTTATATCCTCAAAGTAAAGTTGTACCTAACAATTTTAAAACGATTTTTAGTGACATTTAAAAACTTTTGTTCATACTTTTTTCAGCATGGTTAGTCAATTATGTCAAACACTTGTTACACATCAAATAAAAATGCAGTTTCTCAACATTAACTCGTTTTAAGATGATGTTATGTCTAATTTCATAACAAGGCTATCGATTAAACAATTAACCGAATTCATATGTATGGTCATAAAGAACAAGTTGAATTTATTTGAATTTTCTTAAAAAAAACAACTGTTACAGAAGATAAACCCACCAAGCCTTTTTTCCTTCTTATTCCCAAAGTAAAACAAATGATGTGTACATTTTCCGTCAAATGATAAAAAAAATCGTGAAGGCCAAACGGTAACTTAGCTTCGTGTCTTTTTTCATTTTCTTTTCTTATTATTTTTCTTGTTATTTTTGTTACGTATATCATGTATATTTTATCCCAAATAAATTTCAAAAAATAAATAGAATTGTTTTTATTTAAAGACACGTACAAGAATATTTAATTGGGATTCCGTTTAATATTTTGTTATTTTATGTATTTTTTAACCTTGACAAATTAAAACTATGTATAAACAAATAAAATCGTGTGCTTTAAACTTAAAACCATTTAAATGAAGTAACTAATTTTTATCTTAATTTTTACAAGTTGTTCGAAGTCACATTCCATTGCAGATAGTCTACATTTTAAAAAAAGACTTAAATTTGAATAACAAAGGCGTCAAATGTTTCAGTTTCACGACATCACGGGATATAAGTCTAATGAAAGATATATCATATTTTAGGTTGAACAAAGGGCCACATATGGGAGTGTCATGACGTCACGAGACAGAGTTTAGCAGGACGTAGATTTGAGGAGGATACAGTTTTGATGTCATAGATTTTAATCTTACATGTATATCACGTAAAAGAATCACACATTTATTGGGAAAACACAATTAAACAACCAAAGCGACCTAAAATATAATAATCAACTGAAGGCAGTTAAATTTGTATTAGTTCAAAGTAGACTCATATCCGATGTTTGATTCAACTACTAGTATTTAATAGTGGAAAAAGTGATCATTAAATCATTAAATATTGATTTATTTTAGTTTTTTAATCACAGATTAAGGTTATGATACTTTCCCGTATTGAACGTCGGATCATATAAGGTTTTTACTTTCACTTGTAACCACAGGAAGTTCTGTTGAGACCATCTCATGTCTACCATGAGTGGCTGGTTCTGAATTGGTACTAGTTAGAGTTAGAGAATTAATGTATAACGATCTAGACATTGTTAATCTTTATTCCCCTGACAACCGGGGGGGGGGGGGGGGGGAGGTGATGTGAATATGAGTCGAAGTATTGGGGATCATGGTCATCGTTCTCTTTAGTAGTTAACCTTGAGGAGAACTAACACATCTTTTGTCACCAATGGTGCACAGACTTGACAATTAAATCAATTACGTCTGCATTCTACTATCATGTCAGATCTCCTCATTCGAAGTGAACAGTGGTCGCTATTTCTACATAAATTGTTTGTTTGTTATGCTTTGCCTTAAACTTGATTTTTCATTTAATACGGTTTTTTTTCTCATTTATAGGATAAACCAATATAAATAATAAAGACATAACTAGGTAGTAAATTTAAACAGCGTATGCCTCGGGATAAATTGTTTTAAGATATAACCGATGTCTAAGGAACACAATTGAACAGTTCCTATTTTTTCCCAAAATCGAAACAAATACATCATTCTGACGCTCTTTTTAGATACAATAACTGGTTCCTCGAAATCATTATTCTTGAGCGGTTATATTTTTCCCGATGGTGTGAATCTGATTGTGTTTTCATTTTTTGTCATAACTATAAATTAACTGTTAACAAAACTTTGAAGTTTTGAAAATCTAAGACTTTTTTACAGATTATCGTAACTTATTTGGCTGAACCTTTAGGAGTTTTGGGTCCTTAACTTCGTTCTTTATTTGGCCGTTTTAACTTCTTTTGATTCGAGCGTCACTAATGAGTCATTTGTAGACGAAACGTGAGTCTGGCGAAATACAAATTACAATCGTGGTATTTATGAGTGAAAAAAACTATGTGAATTAAGTTTTTTATCCTACATTGAACTTTTGATGTCGTCCCTTATATAGATTAAACAATTAACTGAAATGCAGAATTAAATCTTTATTTGTTTGAATTTGTTTAAAGTGGTTGGTATGTTTATGTCTTGTTCTACTGTCTGATTTAACAAGAAGATCTTTAGGGTAAATTGCTATGTGTTGGTGTATGAACTTATAGAATACCACTAGTCTTGTTTGTATTCGTCTCAATTTTAATGTAGGCCACTGTAGGTGATCAAGCATATTTGAGACAGAGCTGGTATTGTGATATCTATTACATGTGTAGCGAGCAGCTCTTCGTTGGACCATCTCAATGTGGTTGATTTGCTTTTTGGTGTGAGGCTAGGCATCAATATGTTAATGTTTTTCAACAAGATAACACTCGAGCACATTCTGAACGACTCACAACTGCGTTCAGTAATAATAACCATGTTCAGACATTTCATGGCCAGCCTTTTTTCCGGATTTGAGTCAAATTGAACAATTATGGGATCAAATAGGACAATCGGTAAGACGACGACAGCCACCACCAGTTACGCTGCACCAATTTCAAATTGCATTGCGGGAAGAATGGACAAACAATCCACAACGCCGTGTACGACGTCCCGTCAGGTCAATGCCACGTCGTTTTAAAGATTGCGTTGCAGCACGCGGTGGACACATTCATTATTGAGACTGTGAGGTAGTGAATTGTAGCGTTGTGTTACACGAACGTATTACATTCGAATCGTGATAATTGAACATTTTTGTTTGACTTTTATCTTTAGATAAACCCATTAACGGTCATTAAAGGGAAATTCCGCGATTTTTTACTTATCATCTAATTATGTTCATCTTAACATAAAAAACACATTTGCAAAGTTTTTAATTTATATTCCTTCTAATAACGGAGAAAATCAAGTATTTGTAACTTTTTTGGTTGAATTCTCGAGTGGGTCGTGACGTATTAGCCCGATTTATTGAATTCTGGGAAAAAATAAAATCTGTTTAACTCTTATAGCTTATCGACAATATACGTAATTAAAAGCGCACAGCTGACGAATGGTCGAAGTTATTAACCACAATATAAGAATGAACGAAAATGAATATGCATATACCGTTTTGTATTGATTGAATTAAACTCCTATAAAATTATCTCTAGTAAATGTTTTTGAATAAATTTAATTAATTATTGTTGAGATTTTTTTCATAAAATATTTATTGAACATTTTTACTGATATTGAACTGAAAATATTTCAGTTCTATTTACCGTTATTGTTTTGATAATCATTTCGATGCAACTAATGTGTGAGCAGAGTGTGTATATTATTTTGTAAAGGTCACTGTATATTTCGTTTACCTTGTAGCTATTTAGCCGCAGGTGTGAGTTCAAGCGTACACAGGTATAAATGTTGTTATTTGGAAAGGATAAACAGAAAGGATTAGAAAGAGTATGCTGTCACGATGTTAATACACTAAGATTTAATACACGATGAGAATAAAGATACAATAATTAAATTGTGTAAATTAATTGAAAATAAAATTCAGATTCGTAATTCCGAAAGTGTATAAAAATAAAAGGAAACAATTTTTGATTACTTTCTTAGCAGCAATTGGCGTAAAGATTCAAATATGAAGCAAAAAATAGTAGTTTTAATCTTTTATAAAAACTAAATGCAATATTACCCAATTTGATATACCATTGTACATCTGTTTGATATCATTGACTTTACCGGAATTTCTTAACTTGTATTCAAATCTGGCTGTGTTTAAATGCTAATAAAACTATTGCAATTTTAAAGTTTTTAATTGACAAAAAAAATACAACATACAACATGCATGATTCTTTTTTAGTTTCTTTTTAACATTTTATTCTTACATAATTAAATTCATTTGACAATCATTTACACGAACTTTTTGTGAAAAGAATATCAATTATCTAAGCTAAGGCATTATTTCTTTTGAGGATTTTTGAGGATTTTTTTTTAAATTCTATGATAATATTTGTGCAATGTTGAACATGATAGCCGTCATTAATCCAAATAAGTAATACAGTAGTTGTAATAAAAGTTATATTTTAGTCATGCATAACTGATATTGACGAATTTATAATAGTTCGTCCATACATCGTTGTTCTTGAAACAATCATTATTAGTATACATGTAAGTTTCCTGACGTATAAGAGCCATTGAGGATGAGCGCCAGAGAAATCAGACTAGTGTCGTTTCGTTCGTTTGTTTGTTGGGAAAAGAGAGGAAATGCAACCGCTTGTACAGATAAACGACATAATTACCATACAAGCATTTATAGTCAACACAATCAGAAAGAGTTCCCATCGTTAGACGGGGAATATGAAGGCTTCCAAAAATGAATAAGTGACATGTCTAACTCTGAATAGGTTAGAAAACAGACTATCGACATCGACCGCTTGTTCTTAATATTTGAAACTGTATGCATATATATACGTATACGTTTATGATATATATAGTGATGAGTTCTTGCGTCTGACAAAAACTAAATTCCTTCATGGTTATATCTTGCCATACGTTTATATATTTGTTTGTAAGGTGATTACTCACAATCGTTATTTGAAAATCCTGTTTGTGAGATGTAGATTCATTTCAATACAGAAATTTCGTCTATATATTTCACAAGTGTATAACACGGAGAAGCTCCGAAGGTCCATTACTCCCATTTTGTTTGGGTGTGAACCATCGATGTTTACAGCAATATCACAGAATAAGATGATGATGGTAGAAAGAACTATGGGCGTCATGTGGCAAATATTACATGCATATCGGACAATGAGTTGTCAATCTGTATGAAAAGATTTCCAATACAACCATATTATTGAGAAGGCATGTTTACATGCTATACTCTCGTACTAGTATTACAGGGTTCTTGTGGCGTTCACCTTAGACACACATCTTTTTAACGATGTTTAAAAAAAAGACAGAACCAATTTAATGTCATATTTCCCTATTTTTTAAATATAACTAAAAGTCTTTTATCTGACAAGAATACCCCTATTTAGCGAACAAGTAATTTATTCTTTTTTCTGTTATTGAATACCAAGAAAGAAAATAAATTCCGAAATTAATTTGAAACTTTGATACTCAAAAGTTTCCCAGCAAAATATTCACATTCCCTGGGGATAATTAGTGTTCGTCCAGTGGCATATATAACAATTGTGATGACGAATTACTTCCTTTGTTCGAGAACAATCTTATTGAAATATAAATCTGTGATTTTACTAGGTCCACAGCTTCAATGAACAAAGCAAAAGTTATACATCGACCTGTATTTAAATCAAATTGGTTCTCTTCTTCTTCTGGTATACAATAGTCTATCGACATTCGATGATTACATACTGTTGGCATACGTGGACTAGTCTATTTACAACACTTTTACCCCTATTTATTCAAAATATATGTTTTTTTCTTATGTTCAATGTATACATGTATTTATTTTAAATTGCGCTATAGTTCCGTAACTTTCTTTCCAGTCGTATAAACGAATCGTCGGCAAGTGCGTACATTTTTTTAAATCAATATTTCTGGTCTGTTCCAATCTGTCCTTCACTATTGACAATGACTATATATTACATTTTCCCAAATTCACCCTTGGAAAAAATATTTAAATAGATTTTAATTTCATCAAATCTTATTTTTTGGGTATTATTTATATGTTTATGAATTATATTCTTTACACCAGAAATGTTATTTATAAACAAGCGTATGAGTTTAGTAATGACAAGTCAGACAGAGTTGTATATTATTCATCTGATAGTTCAAAATGGAAAGTTATAAGTTATAAGTTATCAGCCGTGTACACTGATCAATACCTGCAGAAGTGAAACGATGCATGAACTTGCAAGCCCGACAGGAAATCGCTTGAATACCTGGACGTGTCACCTCACACCCCTCACAATACCTTTGGAAGTAATACCTTTAGCCATGCTGGTGATCAGATGAGGGAAGATCAAAATATATTTGTTTATTACTTTAAAGAATTATGAACAAATTAGATTTTCGAAAACAATTTTCACGGAACACTTACTTATGATTTCAACTTTGACTTTTCACCTAATTCCAATATCAACAGTTTAAAAACAACAGACCATGGTAATTTAAAAAAAAGTAAGAATATTTTTCGTATCAAGTTAGTTAGTCGGATAAAACAACCGTACGATTGACAAGATATCGACACGCAATTACGACTACATCGGTTACTGTAGTTTTGTTTCTTTGTGGTTTATAGACATATCGTTTTTATTAATCGGGAAAGAAGACAAAATGGCGGATCGCAGAGAATTGATACTCTAAATTTAAAATCGATGGTGATCGCTTATCTAGCGGAATAAAACTTTAATATCTATGAATTTGAGCATTTTTATACAGAATGAACATAATATCAATTTTTGATTTTTTTGCGAAGTTTCCCTTTAACAATAACTGTAAAGAAAATGTTATTTTTAAAAAAACACAGTGTTGCGTTGTCATTGGCACTCAGAATATATTAAGAAAATATTAATTTGTCTTAAATACCCTGCAAACTGCAAACAGAATGCTTTATGCCAAACATTAAAATTATTCTTGTTTATTTTTCTCATGAATTGTAAATATCACGTTCAGCAATACAGCTGGGGAGAGAATTTAAATAGCAAATGTGTATATTTACATGGTTACCGAACTGAGATTGATATATAAACGTTAATATGTAAAAGAAACTGTCTACCATTTATTTAAGGAAATTTCATTGAAAGCAAAAATTAAAATTAAATGTTTAATTTGAAGAAAAAAAAAATCAATAAACTTATTCAAGTCAAAACCCTCTGATAGTTACAAAGGAAAATTGTTGTAAGTCGATTTAATTCTGCATGCATTTCAGTTAATTGTTTAATTTATATAACCTTGCTATAACAATAAACATCATTTATTTGATACGTGTAAATGTTCAGAAACTTGTTTTTATTTTTTTTCTGTAACAAGTGTTTGACATGATTTTAAATTAACAATGTTGAATACTAAAGTTCCTCAACATAAGTATAAAAATATCGATTTTCGTCAGCATTTGTTTCTCAGTTATAAGGTACAACTTAACATTGCTGATATGAATGTAATAAAATGTTCTTCTATGAACACTTTTTTCTAGTTTATTTTTGAAGGTCCAATAAACTCATCATAAATACCAGGATTGTAATTTGTATTTCGCCAGACTCACGTTTCGTCTACAAATGACTCATTAGTGACGCTAGAATCAAAAGAAGTTAAAACGGCCAAATAAAGAACGAAGTTAAGGACCCAAAACTCCTAAAGGTTCAGCCAAATAAGCTACGATAATCTGTAAAAAAGTCTTAGATTTTCAAAACTTCAAAGTTTTGTTAACAGTTAATTTATATTTTTGACAAAAAATGAAAACACAATCAGATTCACACCATCGGGAAAAATATAACCGCTGAAGAATAATGATTTCGAGGAACCAGTTATTGTATCTAAAAAGAGCGTCAGAATGATGTATTGGTTTCGATTTTGGGAAAAAATAGGAACTGTTCAATTATGTTCCTTAGACATCGGTTATATTTTAAAACAATTTATCCCGAGGCATAAGCTGTTTAAATTTGCTACCTAGTTATGTCTTTATTATTTATATTGGTTTATCCTATAAATGAGGGAAAAAAAACGTATTAAATGAAAAATCAAGTTTAAGGCAAAGCATAACAAACAAACAAATTATGTGGAAATAGCGACCACTGTTCACTTCGAATGAGGAGATCTGACATGATAGTAGAATGCAGACGTAATTGATTTAATTGTCAAGTCTGTGCACCATTGGTGACAAAAGATGTGTTAGTTCTCCTCAAGGTTAAATACTAAAGAGAACGATGACCATGATCCCCAATACTTTGACTCATATTCGCATCACCCCCCTCCTCTCCGGTTGTCAGGGGAATAAAGATTAACAATGTCTAGATCGTTATACATTAATTCTCTAACTCTAACTAGTACCAATTCAGAACCAGCCACTCATGGTAGACATGAGATAGTCTCAACAGAACTTCATGTGGTAATAAGCGAAAGTAAAAACCTTATATGGTCACTTTTTCCGCTATTAAATACTAGTAGTTGAATTTTGCATCGAATATGAGTCTACTATGAACTAATACAAATTTAACTGGCTTCAGTTGATTATTATATTTTAGGTCGCTTTGGTTGTTTAATCTTGTTTTCCCAATAAATGTGTCATTCTTTTACGTGATATACATGTAAGATTAAAATCTATGACATCAAAACTGTATCCTTCTGAAATCTACGTCCTGCTTAACTCTGTCTCGTGACGTCAGGACACTCCCATATGTGGCCCTTTGTTCAACCTAAAATATGATATATCTTTCATTAGACTTATGTCCCGTGATGTCGTGAAACTGAAACATTTGACGCCTTTGTTATTCAAATTTAAGTCCTTTTTTAAAATGTAGACTATCTGCAATGGAATGTGACTTCGAACAACTTGTAAAAATTAAGATAAATATTAGTTACTTCATTTAAATGGTTTTAAGTTTAAAGCACATGATTTTATTTGTTAATACATAGTTTTAATTTAGAAGAAAACCTACATGGTTAGAAAATACAAACAATAGCACCATAACAAACACGATCCGATTATAATTTTCTTGTCATGGTTAGAAAATACATAAAATAACACGATATTAAACGGAATCCCAATTAAATATTCTTGTACGTGTCTTTAAATAAAAACAAATCTATTTTATTTTTTGAAATTTATTTGGAATAAAATATACGTAACAAAAATAACAAGAAAAATAATAAGAAAAGAAAATGAAAAAAGACACGAAGCTAAGTTACCGTTTGGCCTTCACGATTTTTTTTATCATTTGACGGAAAATGTACAAATCATTTGTTTCACTTTGGGAATAAGAAGGAAAAAAGGCTTGGTGTGCTTATCTTCTGTAACAGTTGTTTTTTTTAAGAAAGTTCGAATAAATTCAACTTGTTCTTTATGACCATACATATGAATTCGGTTAATTGTTTAATCGATAGCCTTGCTATGAAATTAGACATAACATCATCTTAAAACGAGTTAATGTTGAGAAACTGCGTTTTTATTTGATGTGTAACAAGTGTTTGACATAATTGACTAACCATGCTGAAAAAAGTATGAACAAAAGTTTTTAAATGTCACTAAAAATCGTTTTAAAATTGTTAGGTACAACTTTACTTTGCAGACATAAATGTAAGACAACTCTGGAAAAATGTTGTTCTACACTTTACAAGCGAATTTTTGAAGGTTAAAATTACCAACGCAATAATGATCGGCTAAAAAATATAAGCGATCAAGAAAAAAGTTTTTGAGAAAGAAGTCGTTCGATTTGATACGCTCATTTTTAACATCTTGAACATGAAAACCGTTGAATTCTACAACTTATAGAAAAAGAACATTAGAGTGTGATAGTTAAATGAGACACGAGAAAATCCAAAGGGACATACAAACTTATTTAGCTGAAATAAACTAACAATGCCATGGTTGAAATAAAAAAAAACAACAAAATTGGATTTGCTTTCGCTTTTTTGAAAGATTATTCTTTAAATATTTCCTGCATCAGTTATATTTGCAAGAAAGTTGCTTCCAGAGTAGTCTTCGTTATTTAAAATATTGAAACCATACCAGTATGATAGTCAACTGTTTTGGTTAAGAAACATTTAAATAAAAGGATTGACGTTTAATTGGGGTGTTTCATCTTTACTGCAAATCTGAATTAATTAAAGTTTCTTACTTTTAAGATAAAAATAAATTATGAGGCAACTAAGGCCGATTTCAAATGACCAAATTAAGTAATCTTTTAGTTTCATTATTTATCAGATATTTTTACACAGCTTAGTACACAATTAAAAGTTAATGTTATAAATGTTCGTTTATCAAATACAAGGTTTAATTATTTCCCTATTACTTTATAACTACTTTGGAAAACATTATAATTTAATTCATGTCTAAGCTACGATTAATTAACGATTAATATGATATCTTTTTCTTCGAATAAAAGAAATTCTGTATTAGACATTTTTTTTGTAAAATCAGTGCATTAATCATCTGTAATTAATTCATAACTTAAAGAAAGGTAAAAGACACCTAAGGGACATTTAAGGATACAATAAAGTTACTTTAAGAATGAATTGCTTGAAAAAAATAAAGAAATAGCAATACTAGAAGCTGACAAAACTGCAATAAACTTTATGCAGGCCAGAAGTCAGCACTTCTGTGTTGGCATGAATTATCATTGCTATGGTCATAGAAATAGTTTGCTTTAGCTGCATTTGACTTTTCGGCATTTTAATTCCTCAATGCTGGTAGCTTCGGACTTTATTGGCCTTTTTATTTTGTCTTTATTCTAGCGTGACTGATGAGTCTTTATTAAGGTTAAACGTGCGTCTTATGTACACAATTTTAATTCTAGTACCTATGATTAGTTTATTATGTGGTTTTATTCCCAATTATATTTATTACTCGTAGAATGTATTTGTACTTTTGATAGCAGATAGGTTTTTTAATTTATGAGTCTTAATCGCATTTTTAAAACAAAATTATAGAAAGTGTCGTATATTTTTACAGTTGACAAGGTTCACTTTAAATACCTGTTTTTAGAAAAAAAAATTTCACAAAATTCGACGAAAATGCAAAAAACAAAATCAACATTTTTTCATCATTTCCATTCATAAATTTTTTAAATGAAAGTTTTAAGAAGGAAACGGAAGATTTACAAAAAGTAAAGTATCAAAAATACCGAACTCCGAGAAAAATTCAAAACGGAAAGTCTGTAATCAAATGGCAACAAGCTGAAACACCTTGAACGTGTCATATTCCTGTCTTGAGAAAGACATGTTCTTATATAAGTGCATATTCTCAAATTGATATATCAAAATGGTAGATTAAAGTAGAAAATTCTCAATCTTTGGACAATAAAATAAAACAAAATGTAGAAAGATTATTATATATGAAAATCACCAAAGTTCTACATTAAGCGAAGAACTTCAAAGATTAATTTTTTTATATAGTCGTATCTTAAATTTGTAATTTTTTCAGTTTAAAATACTTAACTTGAAGCATTGACCACAGGGTTTAAATGCGATTTTGAAGCAATTATTTTATGAATTAAGTGACCCACTGACTTTCGTTCACCGCCAGGTCTCATAGGAACACTCAAATGACCTCTATCATAAGAAAGTCTGTATATTTATCGTTGAAGTAGAATGAAACTGTGCTAAGTCGTTTTATTGTGCTTGAAAAACCATGAATATACTTGATCATTCTGGTTTATTACTTTATCGATAATCCTGCTAAACGAATAAATTTAACATTATATTTATACCTGTACATTATAAGAAACGTTTGATTCTTTTAATGTTCACCAAGTGTTTGACATATTTGATTAACCATGCTTATACTATTAAGTTTCTGAACAATTGCTGTTGAGATATTGATCTTTTTATCAGTATTGCAAATTATATTTATAATAGTAGTTTTGAATATTTGATAAATAACCTGCTGTTTAATCCGTATCGCTCAACTTTGTTTCCTACCCTTTATCACACTCCTTTATCGAATGTCTATCCTTTATCACACCCTTTATCGCATGCCTACCCTACTTGGAAATATGAAAAAAAAACACAAAAATCAGGGAAAGCATTTTTCTTCAATGGGTCCAAAATGGAACGGTCATTACGGCTTTTTTAATGACGTCATTGTTTAGTATAAGCCGTCACTGACGTCGATCTTTCATATTTTCTGGCACACGAAATGAAATCATAAATATCTACGGGCAGCAAAAGGGTTAAACTTTAATTTTTGATATTTCAAAGTGCACATGTTTTACTCACCAGTCTCGACGTCGTCTTTTGTTTATTACAGTATACTTGTTATTAAATTGTTGGTTTATTTTATTTCTTTTTTTTATTTAGTGGTTTTATTCAGAATGTGTGTTTCCATATAGTACAACATTACCAAAGCAGTACAATATGAACTCAATGAAAACAAAACGCAAATAAACAACAAAAAATTACAATGATCAAAATATTTCTATGGACTACACGACGCAAATTGTAAGTTACCCAGTTGCGTCGGATTAAAACGTAAGATTAAGCTCTGAAAACAAGGCAAAAATAAATCTGAAGGTAAGAGCTTTGGATAGTTCCTTTAAACTCTCCTATTTAAATGTATGATAAAGCGTATAAAGGCCCTTGGGCTGATACTGGTATCTCGGAAGGATACGGCATGTGATATGAATTTTGCCTTGTATTATTATCTATATATCTTATCACTACTAGTGTGGAATTTATACATTTACAGCCACACTATTAAAAAAACGCGAAATGTGACTTCATAGTTGTTGAACAATCAAGTAGATGTTACTTCTATCATGTATAAAGAACAGCCTGAAATTAATGAATTACATCACATGACGTCAGAAGGCCCGACATGAAAATAATTCCGGATGAGGGACAAAGCAAGAAAGTTCTTTCTACTAAGATAAAATTAATTTCAAATCCTTATTCCTACGCAGTCCTAGAATTATGAAAAGGGGTCATACATTATAAAACGTTAAGAGTTTGACAGATTTAAAGTCTATGCAATTACCATATAGCTCCATTAGGTGGCTCGGCACCCTCCCTCCAAAAAAATACCAACTGTGACAATTACATCTAAATCTCAACATGTTTGATCTTTGATTTTTGCACCGAGTAGCCTTGCCAATGACAATAGCTTAAATTACAACTAATCAATTGTCACTATTCTAATTGTGCATCTCAGGCCATTAACGGTTTGTTGAATTGTTCATTGTATATAATCTAGTTTTCATTAAAGTGTTTTGTGAACTGTTTTTTGCTTTATCCTTGTGATATGTATGTAGTTTGTCGTTCCCCGACTAGTGGTTTCTACTTGTCCCCTTAGTATCTCCCTTTTTCTACCACTTTCGTTTGGTAGAATATCAAGTACACATTTGCCTTGTATAAGCTAGTACTTAGATAACAAGTGTAACCTAATTATTGAGCTTTGAAAAAACCATTATGGATATATTTGCCTTGGAATTGCTCAATATTTTAAGTTATTAAACAAGACGTTACAGATATATAATCGCAGATTGTTGATTTAATCTGCTGCCATTCATTCAAAGTGTTGTTCTTTAAAGAAACAGTTTAGTAGTCTAGATGCAGTAACTTGAATTTTATTTGCATCAATTTATGTACGTTTCAGCAATAAAGTTTATTGGCAGGCTGTAGGTATTTTGATAGGCACAAATCATTCCCCTGTAGTATATCAGTTATTCTTGTACTGTTATGAATTATTATTTATTGAAAAATTCTGTGAATATATTTGTATCAATGTAAGTCATTTATTTTTAATGCGACTGTCATACAAATAGAGGTTTTTATAAAAAAAAAAAAATCAAAAAAGAAGATGTGGTATGATTGCCAATGAGACAACTCTCCACAAGAGACCAACATGACACAGATATTAACAGCTATAGGTCACCGTACGGCCTTCAACAATGATCATAGCCAATACCGCATAGTCAGCTATAAAAGGACCCGAAATGATAAAGTTTAAAAAGTTCAAACGTGAAGACTAATGGACTAATTTATGTACAAAATATGAACGAAAAACAAATATAAATCACATCAACAACGACAACCAATGAATTACAGCCTCCTGACTTGGGACAGGAACATACATACAGTATGTGATGAGGTTAAACATGTAAGCTGGATCCAATTCCTCCCCTTATCTCGGACATCGGTGTAACAGTACAACATCAGGACGAACTATCAAAATCAGTTGATAAAGGCTTAACTCATGAGATGGATACAAATAGAAATACATCTAACAAAAACACTGAGTGGACTTGGCTGGGTAATTATATATCCCAAAAACAAAAAGACTAGCCAGCTTAAAAAAAACAGGTGTAATTCCCCATTTTCTACATAAAGATATACCTGTACCAGGTCAGGAATATGTGTGTTGTTTTCCATTCGTTTGATGTGTTAAAAAAAACTTTTGATTTTGCCTTTAGTAAGGGACTTTGAATTTAATATTGAGTTCGGTATTTTTGATATTTTACGTTTATGAAACAAGGTTGGACTTATTATGTTAACTAGTCTAATACAATTGTAAATACGGTATGAACAAATAACGATATTTTCAAAATAGTTCTGAGAATATATCTTTATTAATTTAATTTCAAAACTTTGATAGATGAAAATCAGAGATGTGATATGATATCCAATGAGAAAATTACCAATTTGAGTTCAAATGAAATGGATTTAAACAATTATAGGCAACATCGTCTCCAAAAAAAAGAGAAAAAACTTATACCGCAAAGTCCGAAACTAACGGCATAGTTTATCACAAACAATGTTTCGAAAAATAATTATGACGCACATGAAACCAATAAAAATACCTGAACGAAAGACTCCTGACTTGGGACAATCACATACAGAATGGGGGTAGCATGTTTGTGAGCGCCCAACCCTCTCATAACCTTGAATAATGGTTTATTAGCACAAGAAAAGAACAAACTGTAAAAATTAAATAAATTAAAAGTTGGCTTCACTTTAGTCTCAAAAGCTTGGTACAAAGCACAACTACAACTATAAGAATAAAAAGAACTCATAGACACAAAGCTAGTTCAAAGCCAATTACAACTAATCAATAAATTATGTTCACCCTGATACAACTATCAAACCAGTTGTGAGACGCATGACCTTGTCTGACTAAGGACAATGGAACCTAACTACATAAATTTATTAATATTTGTATTTAGTTGGCTTGTGCCACATGTGCATGACATATTTGTTTATTCAAGTTTGATAATATTACACTTTCTTAACAAATGATGTTTAAATGTCACTCTTTTTCAGCAACTAAAAATAAGTAAATATTTTCTATAACTGTTTTGTTTTTCGTGTAAATAAGTAAAAAGGGTTTATGCTTATACATTGATTGTTAGGATGCAAGGCCATATAGAGTTTAAGGGAAAAAAAGCTCAGCAAATCGATTTAATTGAGAAAAAGTTTTAATTGCAGTGTCAGAAACGCACGAAATCAATCCTGCTAATATCATTCCGTCTTGAACTCAATTTGTATTCTAAAAAATATAAGACATCAATATTTGTTAGTGCTAAACCTTTTATGATGACTTGGAGCTGAACTATTTATTTAATCAGTGCAAAATTCCTCAAGAATTCCAATAACGTAATTGCACTCTGTTCCTTTCTTAAAATTTCAAACATTATCTACATCAGATCACATCTTCACATGATACATTGACAAAACGTCAGATAGTAGTTCATAAAACATGTATGAAAAGTACTAATAGAAAACGTTACAGCATTTGCTCAGTTAATGCTGTAGAAAATTAAGAAATTATCTACAAATTTCACCCAACAAATCTGGCTAAAGAAAATGAGACAAATAACAATTCATGAATTTATTGACCAATAAAGAGTAAAATCACAAAAATACTGAACTCCAAGGAAAATTCAAAACAGAAAGTCCCTGATCAAATGGCACAATCAAATGATAAAACACATCAAACGAATGGACAACAAATGTCATATTCCTGGCTTTGTACAGGAATTTTCAAATGTAGAAAATGGTGGATTGAATCTGGTTTTATAACGCTAAACCTCTCACTTGTATGACAGTCGCATCGAATTATATTTACAACGATGTGTGATCAAAACAGACATAATAGGTAAAATTGTCAAAATATGGGTACAGCAGTCATCATTTGTCACCAATATCAAAACAAACCTCTATAACTATTTCTACAATCCTGAATATTTACCAAAACCATTCTGCCAGTTTGTGTTTTTGTGTAATACAATGGAATAACTGTTTACAAGATGGTTAAATTGTCGACAGTATTATTTTTTTTAAATTTTTTTTTAACGAAAGAATACTAGTAGTGGACGTTTTTCTAATTCTAAGCATGGAAATAACTTTATAATGAAGAAGTAAAAATGTCCAAAGTTATCTTGGTGGAACATAAGAAACAGAATCTCTGTTCAACTTAAAAATTAGATGTATATTAACTTGTGTTTACTTTTTTCGTTTCATATACATGTTAATTTAAAAGAAAGTCATTAAATGAGATTGCAATGCTGATTTGTAAATAAAATAAAACGAAGGTAATATCAAAACAGATTTTGTTGTTGTTGATAAAATGAACCTCAAAGGAGACGAGGAAAGGATTGAGAGTTTGAAGACATTCTTGATCAAAATGACCGAAAGAGCACACGTTAGTTACACAAGTCAGGGCTATTGTAGTTTCTAAGCACAAAACGTGTCATTCGAATTGTTGTGCAAGATTTTTAGTTTTCAGATAAATGCAAATTGTAGTTTGTTTTGTCTTTTCGTTTGCCAAATGTGTGATCTGTCTTTTGTCTGTTCTTTGTTCATTTAACATATACTTTTGTTCCACAAAATATCAAACAATAAAGTGAACTAATGTAAAAGAGGGACGAAATTATACCAGAGGGAGAGTCAAACTCATAAATCGAAAATAAACTGACAACGCCATGGCTAAAAATGAAAAAAGGACAAACAGACAAACAAGAGTACAATGACACAACATAAAAAAATAAAGAATAAGCAACACGTAAGTGTAAAGTAGGTAACAAATACAAGTAACAGGTCGGCAACATCCGGCTATAATCGTTCATTATTTGAAATTATAAATGCAAACTGCTGGATCTTTTTTATAGTGTTCAAAAGTGGACGAATATTGATATTTTTGCTTTGATTTACTCGTTGATGGCTTTATTGAGTGATTGGGAAAGGAGGAAAGGGTAAGTTTAACCCCAAAAATCCTTTTAAATTATATCTTCATTATTCAATCATGAAGGATACATGAATAAAGTTTCATTTAAGTGTTGAGAATAGATAAATTATATTATCATCTTGCATTCAACATGGTGTTTAAATCTACAAATCTTATACAATTTACTAAATATCATTGACCAAAAAAGATAGAAGCGAAGATACGAAAAACGATCAATAGATGTACAGTTTCCAAAACACAATAGCGAAAACTGCCCATTTGGGCTTATTCGCATCTCTTATTCATGAATTTAGGTCAGATCTAACAATCATCATTATGGAAGTTGATTACATAATTATACAAAAGAAAACGAGATAGGTCTAAACTATGATATCAAATACAATTCGAATCTTACTGTGACAAAATAAGAGTACTAATTTCCAAACAATAACAGGAAAATGACCTAAGAACACAGTTATTTCGTTGTGCCTTTCTTTTAGACAATAAATTCAAATTAAAAAAATCGCACCTGTTCTATCACAAAAAGATTTATAAAGTGTATTGAAACAAATTATAGCTGACTGACAATTTCGGTGACCTTGAATTATTCGAGAATCAAATTTATTTATCCTTTTTACTCTTAAAAGTTTTCTTCTTTTATAGAATAAACAAATATGAAAAAGATTGGGAGAAATAAAGGTAACAGTAGTATACCGCTGTTCGAAATTCATCAATCGATAAGGAAAACCAAATCCGGGTACAAACTAAAACTGAGGGAAATGTATCAAATATAAGAGAACTACGACACAACAGAAACACAACATTAAAATGTAACCCACACAGAAACGAACTATAATATAACAATAGCCATTTTCCTGACTTGGTACAGGGCATTTTAAGAAACAAATGGTGGATTGAACCTGGTTTTGTGGCATGCCAAACCTCCAGCTTAAATGGCAATGTTAAGTATAACATTAAAATGACAACATTACATGGCAACATTACATGACAACATTACATGACAGGACAACAATAAATAAATAAATGGGAGAAAATATAGGACAGAGAAACAAACGAATAATAGCCAACAAAAGGTACCAGGTTACAAAAAAATAATATTCCAGACGTGCGTTACGTCCACACAAGACTAACCAGTGACGCCCAGATGACAAAAAAAAGTTTGAAAAGCCAAAACAAGTAAAAATTGAAGATCACTGACGACCAAAAGTTCCAAACAGTTGTGACCAATACGGCCAGGATTATTCAAAATTATATATTAATATCAACATGTTTTTATCTTGGTTTTAAAACCGTCTTGCCTTAATAGCTTAAGAGATTAAATAAATCTGAAGATCCACTAATTAAATTTTTTTATTGTTAGTTTTAAGATTTGGACATTACTTGCATTTTGCCCTTTGGTTTAATTTTAAAACATGGTAGTATTGTTTTTTCCCCATCTAGAAAATTTATACTAGAACAGGAACTTAATGCTAACAATCCAAAGCATCTTTCAGACCAAATGACAAGCGGCAAATTAAATGCATGTTTTGATATCAACTTTGCTTGTTCAAGTCCGAGTCAAATTTTAACGTAATTGTCAATTGTCACACTTCCCGCACACTTTGTTCTAATTTCGAACCATCTAGTCTTTCTTTCACTCCTTAATGATGCGTTCTGAACGGAGAAGCAGCAAACCCTAATTTTCAAGTCTTTCGTTTGACCTGATCGGGGATCTTACTAACGACCTTCTGCACACGTGATTATCATGCTACAACGAGATCTCCACTTCCTTTATTAAGCTAATTGTGATTCAAAACAAAAAAGGGATGTCTTTGTGAAAAATATGTGCATTATGTATGCAGTCCACATTAAAGATAGTCGAAAGATACAAATATGATATTCAAACTTATAAGTCGATAATAAACTGACAACACAATGGCTAAAAAGAAAAACACAACTTAGAAAATGTGGACTAAGCAACATGAAACCCCATCACAAAGGCGGGATAATATAAGGTGCTCTGGAAGGGTAAGCTGATCCTGCTCCATATGTGGCACCCTTCATGTTGCTCATGTTAGTTCATGTTCGATGCGGAAATGTTAATACATAGAAATAAAAAGTTCACAATTGGGAAGCTGACATCATTTTGTGTCGTGAAGTTTTGTTTTTAACCGACCTTTATTGTCAGTTTGATATAAATGCGTACATAGTCACCACATTTGAATTATTTAGTAAGAATATCATCTTTATAGGGGAAATTTCAGTTAAAGGATACTGCTTACTTCGGTTCTTTCATTCCAATGAAATTTCCTGTATGAAGTTAGCCTCATATGAATTAAGATACAAGTCGGCAAGACGAGAGGCACAGTTGGTTCCCATGAGAATGCAAATTTATGGAAAAAACTAGTTTTTTAAAAGTAACAAATATGTTGTCAATCAAGAAATCAAGCATTCTGATATTGTTAGTTTCAAATTTAAAATTTCATACATGTTCAAGCATTAAAGTAAACCAATTAAATGTACCTCATACATTAAACTACAAACTTAATACATAGTTTAAAACTCATGTCATGCATATAAATTTGTAAAATTATACGTTTAGTGACATCTGTTTTTCATCAATAATTTCGGCTGAACGTCGTTTTATTTATACTTCAATTTGAAATTCAATCCAATCTTATAACCTTAATGGTCTCTTGGAAGGTCGTGGGTTCAGTCCAAGATTGTGCTAAAAATAGGTTAACCTTCTCACATGTTCATATCCCCTTCCCAAGTAAAGAAGCTTGTTAGTTGTCCAAGTTTTGTCATTTTGAAAATCCATGGTTGACTGGAGATATGTCATTATCTTCAGTACTTCGGAACATTAATATACTGACATTTTGCATCGCCACCAACTTTTCTTGATACTGTTTGTTGACCACCAAACGGCTCATAAATATTTTTCCATTTGTGTGCGCTATTTCATTGAAATCCACATTCAAACTCTGTTAAAACAATTAAGACGACTCCATGACAAAAACGGAAAATTACAAAAAGGTAACAATAATACAAAAACACAACACAGAAAACTAAACACTGAGCAACACAAACCCTGGAAAAAGGGAGGGGTGTTATAAGCAACTATAAATGATCCGAAAGGCAGAACCCATCATAAGAAGTTATTGCTGTAGACTGTTTGTTAAAAAATCTGAATGTCTTTCGGTTAAGCATGTCCTTGGGTAAATGCGGTTTCATCGGTTTTTAACCATCTTTTATGCACATATTATAAGAAAAAAACTTATTTTTCTGATGATTATCGAAAACTCACAAACTGAATAAAAAGAGTTTATGTGTAAAGTTTTAGGGTGCATCGGACTAATTGTCATTAAACAATAAACCCGTGAGAAACTGCTTAAATCATCACCAAAACTTACCTTTTTTTTAACATAACCTTTCGTGGAATCCAATGATTCAATATAATTGACCCTATACTGCATATAGGCTCTTCCTATAAAAATTTAAGTCTATTTATGACCATTGAACTCTGGTCTTGAAATTCAATGAGTTCTCCTCTTTTCATGGGAAACTTGTATACCAATTTTGATGTGATGATCTTGTGTAAAAGAGGGACGAAAGATACCGGAGGGGCAGTCAAACTCATAAATCGAAACTAAACTGATAACGCCTGGCTAAATCTGAAAGAAGACAAAAAGACAAACAATAGAACACATAACACAACATAGAAAACTAAAGAAAAGCTCATGTTATAACAAATCCGGTAAATAGTCAAATTCGGTAGGTCACATTCAGGAAAGGGAAGGGGATTGTAGTTACGACGTAAGGAACATATCCGATATCAATTGTGAAACGGTTATTCCATAACGGTCAACCTACTCGCGATGGCGTCCGTAAAATTTACGAAGGGATGATTTCAACTTCACCACTCGGAAATCTTGGTTTAATAGCTTCCTTTTAAGATATGACCCCTTTGCTGTCTCCAACATTGATACGGAAAAACAAATGACTATATCCTATTCACAGATTTGTTGTGAGGGGACAATAATTTCCCATCTCAGATTTTGGTGATAACAACTCATCCAAAGTTTTGGTAGTAAACTCATTTTACTTTGAAGAGGCTTTGTAAAGAAATGAAATAGCTATCCAGGCGACACAAATACTTAACAAATTGATGAAAAGGGCATGACTCCAAAATAAATATTGTGTTTACTTCAAAATAGCAGGGTATGTAGATCTTGATTTTCTTAACAAAGAAAAAAGGGCAATAATTCTCAGAAGGGTCATCAGATTTTCTTCAAAATTGTTGGGTGGTTTACTCTTATTGTCCTGATCATTTCTACTCTATGCCAGATTTTCGATATATAAGCCAAAACAACAATTTGCCCCAATGTTCCATATGCAGTAACAGCAGCCATGTTTTTTTTAAATCAAAACAAAGGTGCTATTGTTGTAGTACACATTCAATAAAACATTCCTTCAAAGTTTCAAACCATTTGATCCATTGGTTTTAAAAATGATTTTTGAACAAAACGGACGACAGACTACAAGTGATGGTAATAGCTCACATGGCCATGTGAGCTAAAAATGCATTACATTGATGGGCTGTTTTTGCTTAATATAAAAGTTAGCACAAGAACATTTGTGTGTATTAAAATTATATCTGACTACAACATTTGTGTGTATTAAAGATATATCTGACTACAACATTTGTGTGTATTAAAAATGAATGTAGGACAGAAAGTCACAGGACAAAAAGTCACAGACAAAAAGTCACGGACAAAAAGTCACGGACAAAAAGTCACAGGACAAACAGTCACAATTCATTTTTTCTGATTATTTTCTTTGAATAAAAACCGCTTATTTCTACAAAAATATTTTTGTATTTTTCTTGAACTATTGTATATAAACCAACTTTGTTAACAAAATTTATCAAAAAAATATCAAAGATGATCAAATAATTGTTAAAAAAACAAAATGTCAAAGTGGTTTGGCACTTAAATGGCTTCATGGTGCCAAAAAATATATCTTTTGCCTGATTAAAATTAGATAAATCTTGATTTTTCAAGTATAATGACACATTTCCTAAACTTTAATATGAATATATGTATTAAAAAGTAAATATTTCAAAATATTTCTCTTATATATTCAAACAATGGTCAACAAATTATTTGTGACTTTTTGTCCTGTGACTTTTTGTCCTATCAAATTTGTGACTTTACGTCCTGTGAATTTTTGTCCTGTGACTTTCGGTCCGTTTGCCATTAAGAATATATCTGACTAGAACATGCAATGTACTAGATTTTAGCGAGAGAAATTTATGTACTACTGAAAAATTATTACACCAGGGTTTTAGATATCACAAACTAGTCAAAACATTTACTAAATTTTATCATCGGTATAAGGAAATAATTCGTAAATATAACTCAACATGCAGACATGTCGGGATTTATAAGTACCCGGCCACGTCAACTTGTATTTTTTTCCATCTGATGAGTTCAGCCTTTCTCAACTGATTTTTATAGTTCGTTCTTATGTTGTACTGTTATACCACTGTCCCAGGTTAGGGGGGGGGGGTAAAATCCCGCTAACATATTTAACCCAGCCACATTATTTATGCATGTGCCTGTCCTAAGTCAGGAGCCTGTAATTCAGTGGTTGTCGTTTGTTTATGTGTTACATATTTGTTTTTCGTCTTTTTTTTTATGTAAATAAGGCCGTTAGTTTTCTCGTTTGAATTGTTTTACATTGTCTTATCCGGGCCTTTTATAGCTGACTATGCGGTATGGGTTTTGCTCATTGTTGAAGGCCGTACGGTGACCTAAATTTGTTAATGTCTGTGTCATTTTGGTCTCTTGTGGACAGCTGTCTCATTGGCAATCATACCACATCTTCTTTTTTATATCTTATACGTTCAGGTATTTCACATCCAATCTTTTATGGTAATATTCTTTACAAAGCACAACAATGTCAGTATTCACCTCAAAAGCTTACAAAACCTTTAAACAGACTTATTAAGAAGGGATATAGTTACGATACTGTTGTCAGGTCTTTAAAGATTGCATATTTTGGCTTTAATATTGATTCACTTATATGGTCTTTGCATCGGAACTAAACACATTTATTAAAAAAACAGTTGTTGGCATGAAACGGGTTATGTTCTTCTCTTATATTTTATGATAGTATGATACTAAATCCTAACGGGAGGGATTGTGCCTGATATTCATATGATGAAGACATAATCTTTCAATCAGTTTAATTGAGGTCTGGAGCCTGCATGTCAGTTAACTGCTAGTAGTCTGTTGTTATTTATGTATTATTGTGATTTTATTTATTTTCTTTTGTTAATACATCTTCTGACATCGGACTCGGACTTCTCTTGAACTGAATTTTAATGTGCGTATTGTTATGCGTTTACTTTCTACATTGGCAAGAGGTATATGCATGGGGAGGGTTGAGATATAATAAACACGTTTAACCCCGCCTCAATTTTGCGCCTGTCGCAATTCAGGAGCCTTTGGCCTTGTTAGTCTTGTATGATTTTTAATTTTAGTTTCTTGTGTACAATTCGGAGTTTAGTATGCCGTCCATTATTACTGTACTAGTATACATATTTTAAGGGGCCAGCTGACGGACGCCTACGGTTGCGGGAGTTTCTCGCTACATTGAAGACCCATTGGTGACCTTCGGCTGTTGTCTGCTCTATGGTCGGGTTGTTGTCGCTTTGACACATTCCCCATTTCCTTTCTCAGTTTTAATTGATAACAAATATTTCTGACTAGAAGTTAGAACATTCAATTGATAACAAATATTTCTGACTAGAACATCAATTGATAACAAATTCTTACTAAATCATTCAATTGATAACAAAGGTTTGACTAGGGAATAAACATTGTCATGAATATGTTACAATGGTGAATAAGTAAAAACATATAAAATTAAACAGTTTTGCAATGAGTAAATACTACTCCAAACCCCAATATTATTCTACGTATTTCCACTTAAAGGAAAAATGCACATTACTCAAGAATATAGTCCAATAACAAGTACCATCGTATAATGTCAAAGTACCATCGTATAATGTCAAAGTACCATCATATAATGTCAAAGTACCATCATATAATGTCATAGTACCATCGTATAATGTCAAAGTATCATCATATAATGTCAAAGTACCATCGTATAATGTCAAAGTACCATAGTATAATGTCAAAGTACCATCATATAATTAAAGTTTTTAACATAAGGCAGTTACGGCGTTCCATACGACTATGTGATCATGTTATTTCTTGTGATGTGTTTGCGTCTTAAATTCGGATTGCAGTTGTTTCAGTGATTTCTTTTGTGTTATATTTTCGTTACATTTTTTCTCGATCTTATATTATCTTACGATTGTCCGCCGACATGATGTGATATTTTTTTCTTTGATCGCGGATATATTATTCATAAGATTTATTATTTATATCTTTTTCTTTTTTAAATAGTTTACCCACAGTCGAATAATTTAGACATTTAGAGTTGTGCATATGAGATCTTGACTAAGTTAACAGTTTTACATCAGACTCAATTCTATTATAGTTCTTCGCATAAGGACTCGCTTTTATTATAGTTCTTTACTTAAATAACTGCCCTAATGTTAGTTCTTCACAACTCAGAAACAGATTCAAGAATATTAAAGTTCTTCACATAAGGACTCACTAAATATTAGTTTTTACCTTATAATTTCAGTTTTTCTCATAATGCTCAATTTTACAACTAGTACACGAGTGTCTTCATAATTCACGTACTACACATAAGTATATATTACTCTAGTGTGTTTGGGTTATATTTAGAGCTAACAATGTCGATACTAGATCATACTAGTGCCCCATAATTAGTGTTGTTTTGCTAGGGTTATTTTAATGATAATTTAAAAATCATCAAATTTTTACGTATTAACCCAACGTATGGATGAACTACAAATCTAAACACAAATGCCTACAGTGCGCGAAATGATGCTCAACCAATTCTTGGCGGTGATAACATAACAAATGCAAAATTATCTTCATTGGTTGAACAAAATGTTTAACATACGGTCGGATGATTGTATCTGCAATGCATGCAGTATAAAAATGGCGAATTTATATTCAGGAAAGCCACCAAGTAAGAGACAAAAAACAGACACTTGTCAGCTATGTGTAAACATCGGACAACATATTAACCTTGAAATACATGATATGTCCAATTTTTTTTTAAAGTTATAGAGGAACATATTATTGATTCGCCAACTAATCCCACCAAAGTTTTTCTTTGCGAATCGCGTTGTAAACGATCGCGGGACACGAGACATTTTGTGTCAATAACATGTAGTATGCCACATCGCTCTGAGGAAAATCGCCCACCAACGCGATCTTCGTCAAATTCCCGACTTTGACGTTATACTTAATTATTTCTTTCATTATCCAAAGAAAGCTATATCTGTAAAATATGCAACAATACTCTATCAAAGCTCATCAGGAAAGAATCCCTCAATTAGGAAGCAACCATTTAACTTCAAAAAGGGGGGGGGGGGGTGTATAGTTTTCTTGTCTGAGATCGAACATTTTGTGCGTGAACCCCCTGATATATAATAATGTTAATTATTCTATACTGTTTTTGTATGGATGTATAAGTCTCTGCTTATATTTTTATAGCAATATACTCATATAATGAAAATTAATGTTAGAGTTTAAAAGCGTTTTATTTGATAAATAAAATGTCCATCCGCAAATACTTGACGTTGGTGTTTATAGATATTAAATTCTAAATCTTCGGAAAAAAATTACTAACAGGAATGTAATGTTAATTATAAAATTTCTCTTTTTTTTGTGTATTTGCTTTAATAGTTCAACCTTATAGTATTGAAATATTTGTATTATATGAAAATTATTTCCACTAGCTATACGGAGTCAAAACAGCTGAGGTAGATATTTTGACATCCGAATTCAACTATTAAATTAATATATGTGATGACGCAAATGCGTATTCTTATGCAGAATATCAGTGCGTATGCTTTTATTTACTTCTTCTAGCGCAGACTTAGCACCTGCATGCAATATTAATTTCACTCGTGAATGCAAATTTTCGATTTTCCTATCTAAATTCAGGACAAGGCAGTAAGAACTTGACATGTGACTTTCAAGCACGACCATCATTACTTACGATATTCTGACCTCTAGCTGTTTCTCTTTTGTTTTCTTCTTTGAGTCTCTGTCCTATGACAAACTTTGATATTTTCGAAATGCTAAGGAGTTACTACTCAAGGAATTGATAACTTAGCTTCGTACTTTATTTGGCCTTTTTATCTTTTTTATTCGTGCATCACTGATGATTCTTTGTAGACTTTTTTCGCGTCTGGCGTACAACATTTTAATCGTGGCATGATATTTTTTTATATCTACATATCTTTTTATTAAAATTAATTCTTTTTAGAGTATGTTCAGGTATTCATATGACTTTTGGAAATAAGATGTTCTTCAAAACAATGTTTTCCTGTAGACTATTTTGATTGATTTAAGTAACATCAGGAAATCCTTAAAATTTGAGATTTTTTTCTACCAAAATATGTCTTTATATAAGAGGTCCCAATGAAGTTGATGTGTTACTCAGGGTCAAGAAATATATACGTTACCTTCTTATAAGTTGCGTGCAACAGGGTTGCACTTCACATGGAAATTTGAATTGAGAATAATTGGAGGCATCCAGGAAACAAAATATGAAGATATGATTGATAAAATAAATGCATCCAAATTATAAAGCAAATTATGTGATTAAATATATATTACTGCGATTGGTTTGTGTAATTTTCATTAGACACCAGGTTGATAAAAACTGGGATTTTTAAAAAAACATCATGAAAAAATGACGTACACTCCCAAGAAATGAATAAACTAGTCGAGCCTTAAATGTATATTCAAATAGTAGCTGTATATACACGTTTCTATTCACAACTATCCATCATTGCTCTCAATTGACACGTGTTTTAACATCATTATTATCTTATCTTATTCTATTCACATTCAATTATTTCAATTCAGAAGCAAACAAACATTCAGCAACAACTTTTTGTTTACCAGTCAGAATGTTTGGGTTCACGTATTGCTTTTCTTTTTTTAAAGAAAACAACTTGTTTTTCTTTCCGACTCTTATCAATCAATTAATTTTTTTTCAAAATTTAACACTATAAGGTATGAGGAATATCTGGATTCACAATACATTTTTTTTTTTGTCATTTGATTGACAATATTTTTTTCCATCGAATTGGGGATCAGAATATCTTTTTTAGGAATAAATCATACAGTTTCGTTTATATGTAAGAGAAAGTCCTTTGTTGTTAACAAGAAAAGGGGAACTATTATCATGTTTTGGAAAATATCGACAATTTGCTTGATATTGACAAATCAAAAATTTAAATCACATGGTAATTGTTGAGGATGGTAAAACCTTTGACATATTTTGTAAGTTGAAAAATGAATATACCTGAACAGCATTCTTGGGTGTTAACATTTCCGTTGGACTGGCACATTTTGAAGAATATACAACCTGTTTTATTTAAAATTAATTTTGATGCTGGTCTTAAAAAGATAGCAAAAATTAAGCACAAAGCAGATGTTCTTTTAACTGTTAACTGAACAGGTCTCCAATTTAAAAAAAAAAAGAACAGAGTTCAGATGATCAAGTTCTTGGAACAAAGAGAGAGGGGAAACCAATGGCACTGCTATATCATCTCAGCAATTAAATCACAAAACATTGTGTTAGAAATTAATAAATATGTGAAGCAGAAGAAAAACAACTGTGCATCTGAATTACCATCAGTACTACAAATGTACGAAGGAGACATTAACATCTCTTCTGTTATGGATATGTTTAACAAATTCTGCAAAGTTCCTATTGTGGGATAATTTTATTCATAAAGATAGTTTCTCCTACATATCTTTATATGTTGCTTTCCATAGTTCAAATTGGAAGCTCAGATTAGCATCACTTAAAAGCTTCTCCCCTCTGTTCCATCCCTTTGAACGGCATATGTACTTGAGAATAATTTCAAGATCTGACTGTCAGATATAGCAGAACTTCCACACAATATCTTAACGTGGTTTCAAAATAGGGGCTTTACAGCCAGCGTCACAGGTAGGGCATGTCAGCAGCTTGCACTAGACAAGGCTCAGGAGTCTCTTATAAACCGTGATGTTAAGGAATCTGTTCGGTAACCATCTCCCTAACTTCTTGATAAAATTACTGTCTATCTTGCTTTTCGTCTCGGAGCATTACTGCAAAAAAAAAAATTTAACAAGCAATTAAAGTGGGACTTCCAACCACATGTTCCCCATACAAACAGATCTGAACACAGGCCACTGGATTTATACATTATATGCATCAAGAGATATATACATGTCATGATATATATATGAATTAAAGATAAATATAAATCGAAAATGTTGAATTATAATTAATGTCTATGAAACCACAAGATCTTACTTCATTGCCCAATTTTTCAACTCATATCAAATGTTTTCATTGGTCTTTACTTGTTGGAAAAATGTACTGGATTCATTGTTAGCTAAATTATCAATTTTAGGTTATTGCATATTCTTTAGAGCTGTCTGTTTAAATAATGAATTAAAAAAAAGGGATGGATATACATACTTAAAATTTGGCTATATTTTCAACATATCTAACGAATATGTGAAAACAATTTGGTTTAGAATACGAACTATCTCTCTTATTCTGTAAACAATTGCAGGTATTGTAGGATTATAAGGTATTCCGGTGTTGTTTTTTTTAAGGCACCCCCTTTTTGTAATATACACCACAAAACATTTAGTAAGGATAAAGAACCAATAACCCGGTAAATAGAATAATTGACATTGAGTTCATTTTGTGTGATAAGCGCTTTTTAGCGACTTTATGAGTGTGTATTATATAATGTTACAGTGTAACAAACCTAATCAAACACACCCGAAAAAATAACATTATCTCCCCTGAAAATGCTTAAGTACCGGTCTTTGTAAGAATCATGCAGGTTTCTGTTGATGGGCGATTCATGACCCCTCTTCAAATGTCTTTATATTTTGTTTATGATGAAGGTATGGTATGAAAATAAGTTTTCTGTATTAATTTTTTCTTTTCGACTTTGGTTGCCATGGAAACCATCCTTACAAAATTTTGCCTAAATACGTCCATAAGTAGCCTTTGAAAATTGAAATATAATGGATTTTAAAGAACCATAGAAATAAAGTTAATCAATACAAACAATATGCATATTTATAGTATTGACAAACACAACCCCAAACTATACAAAAACGTTAAAATTTTGAATTTACTAAATGGTTTGTTTCCATAGCAACCATTTAAAAATGTGTTAAAATTCGAAAATGAAAAATTTCAAAAACTTTAAAATTTTAAATCTGTTTATCTCCCAAGACCAACAATACCATGACATGTCATTGACAAATTTTGAAAGACCACATTCTATATATTCAGAAAATAAAAAGAAAGTCGTGTGTTTTTTTTTTTCTTTAAAAAAATAATTTTAGTCAAAAATTGTCAATTTTCACCAAAATTCAGATTACCAAACAGATGAATACTGAAACATTTTGAACTTAAAAAGCTAAAACATTCCATTTATGCGTGCATTCCTGACACAAATTTGGTAATTATAAATGAGAAAATATGATTGATAGAGATATTTTTGTAGAGAAGGACATTTTTTCTTTCTGGGTATGGTGCCCCCCCTTTTTTTTCAAAATTCAAAAAATCATTAATAAATTTAAAAGATGGAATTCAATTGTGAACATTTTGAGCATTAAAACATGAAATTTCTTCAAAGGGTGAGGGCAATAATAGAACCCCCTACACCATTTTTATATATTAGATTTTTTTTAGAAATGGGGAATGTGTCAAAGAGAGAACAACCCAAACAGAAATTTAAAATCTTTAGATTCTATTTCATGGTCTTTAAAATTGACTCTAAAGAACCTGAATCGATCACCTGTAATTTTTGGTTAAATCTTGCATCAATGATTATTTGTCCCTTCAATATATATCAATGAGTGGCTTAACAATTCCATTTAAATGTTCTTTGTATCTGTCGTTTTTTCTTCAAAAGCAAAAAATGAATTTTACCCCTATGTTCCATTTTAGCCATAGTGACTAAGTTTCTTGAAGTACAAGGAAATAAAAAACTAAATTTATACAAGATTATAACTCCCAAGTTCGGCTGAAATTGATTAAGCATATTCAATATCAAAAGAAGATTTTTTTTTAAAGGAAGCAAACTAGATGAACAAATTGTGAAAAATTTCTTTAAAGGGCTATAACTCCATACGGATTCAATTGACAATTCTGGTCATATAAACTTATTTGTAGATCCTACTTTGCTGAAAGTTGTGCTGTTTACAGTTTATCTTTGTCATTAATAATATTCAAGATAATAACCAAAACTGCAAAATTTCCGTACAATTAACAATTAAGTGGCAGCAACCCAACAATGGGTTGTTAGATTCATCTGAAAATTTGCTCTTAAAAGGCTTTAGTGTTTGAGATATGAGCTACACACTGCATTTTACCCCTATGTTCTTATTTTACCCATGGCGGCCATGTTTTTTTACAAAATAGAAAATAGAACACAAACTTAATTCTAGATATCCTAAGGATCATTCAGTTTATAAGTTTTACTGGAATTGGTTAAGTAGTTTCAGTGGAAATGTTTCAAATATTTTACACCGGACAGACGACAACGGAAGCAAAGTGATGGCAAAATTCACAGTTCCTTTGAAACGGTGACCTAAAAAAACTACGTCCGTTCTATCAGAAATAAACTGAAAATAAAAAATAAAAAATTTGTACCATCGAGAGCGCTAACAAGGCAACTTTCCATAAATTAATATTTTTAAGGGTCATAACTCTTTTAAAAAAGTCAATTGTCCATGATTATAGTCCTCATCCGAGATATTGTTGATATTAATCTAGTGTATAAGTTTTATTAAAAATCTGGCAAGAATTGTACCTGTGGGAGCGTTAAAGGGGCTATTTTCCATAAATTTATTATTTTCAAGGGTTATAAATATTTTTATTAAAGTCGATTGACCACCAATATCTAACTTGTTCGAGATATTGCTTATAATAACCTAAAGTATTAGTTTCTTAAAAAATCTGACATAATTTGTACATGTGCGAGCGCTGCAAGGACAGCCAGATGGACACAAGGACGGATGGCAATCAAAATTTTAAGCAGACCATGTTTAAACGAAAAAAAATTAACTTCTAATTTCGATTTTTATTAATTGAAAATTTTTTGGTCGCATATTGGTATCACGTTGGCGTCGTCGTCGTCCGAAGACATTTGGTTTTCGCACTCTAACTTTAGTAAAAGTAAATTGAAATCTATGAAATTTAAACACATGGTTTATGACCATAAAAGAAAGGTTGACATTGATTCTTGGTGTTTTGGTCCCAACAGTTTAGGAATTACGGGCAAAAAAGGGCCCAAATAAGCATTTTTCTTGGTTTTCGCACAATAACTTTAGTATAAGTAAAAAGAAATCTATAAAATTTTAACATAAGGTCTCTATGACCACAACAGGAAGGTTGGGATTGATTTTGGGAGTTTTAGTCCCAACAGTTTAGGAATTAGGGGCCAAAAACAGGTCCCAAATAAGCATTTTTCTTGGTTTTTGCATAATAACTTAAGCATAAGTTATTAGAAATCTATGAAATTTTAACACAAGGTTTATAACCACAAAAGAAAGGTTTGGATTGATTTTGGGAGTTTGGTCCCAACGAATTAGGGTCCAAAAGGGTCCAAAATTAAACTTTGTTTGATTTCATCAAAAAATTAATTATTGGGGTTCTTTGATATGCCAAATCTAACCGTGTATTCAGATTCTTAATTTTTGGTCCTGTTTTCAAATTGGTCTACATTAAGATCAAAAGGGTCCAAAATTAAACTTAGCTTGATTTTAACAAAAAAAGAATTCTTGGGGTTCTTTGATATGCTGAATCTAAACATGGTCATAGATTTTTGATTATGGGCCCAGTTTTCAAGTTGGTCCAAATCGGGGTCCAAAATTATTATGTTAAGTATTGTGCAATACCTCTGCGGTCGTATAAAGCTGTGCCCTGCGGAGCATCTGGTTTATTTATAAAAATACTATTTTTGATATAACAAAAATAAAAAAATAAAATATTTTTTTTGTCTTAAATCAGTGGTTTTGATAAGATAATAACACTCTGTAAAGATTAGACAAATGGGACAGTTTTAATCTTGGTACAGTGTTTCCAATTTCATTATCTATGGAAAATACATTGCCTTGCATCGTTTCTTTTGTGGACTAGTATACTATTGCACAGAGTCAGATTATGTACACATAATGGCTGTTACTATTTACCTCCCATGTAAATCGACATGTATCGAAACCTTTATGCAAACACTTATTTGTCACTATGTCGATTTAACTGTGCTAAAATTGAAATTGAAGAAGAACTACAGAACCTTTCTTTTTATTCTAATATATAATAATCTAACTTATCTAAAAGATTTGAAATAAATGCGGAATGTGTCCATTGGACACAGATGATGCTCCCGCTTCCATATCATAAAAGTCATAAACGGACATGACTGAAGACACTTACCAATTGTGTACTAACTTTTATGGTGATAAGAATTGTGTAAAAGTTTCGTAACATTTGGTTGAGGCAAACTAAAGAAAGAAATACAAAACAAAAAATTCAGCAACTTTTTCCCTCTATAAAGAGGCATTGCATAGAACAGTGAAAGTTACACCACCAAAATTCAAAGCTGATCTGCATTTGGTGGTTTTAAGCATTGTGTATAATTTTAATAACATCTGGTAAAGACAAACTAAAGTTAGAGAACAGAAACGGAAATTCAGCAATATTTCTATTTGTAAAGGGCATAACTCTTGGACGGTTTAAGTGACACCACCAAACTTAGTCTTGTTTTATGGTAATAAGCAATGTGATTTGGTTTCATAACATTTGGTTGAGGCAAACTAAAGATAGAGAACAGAAACTAACGTTGGGACATACTGACGGACGGACAAGGGTTAACCTTAATGCCCCCTCCGCCACTGCGGGGGCATACAAATATGTAAATATAACAATTGATTAAATTAGGCAAAATTCAAGAATGGCCATTGCACATGGTTGTCATAAAGGTTTGAGAATCAAAACAGTATACAATAGTTCGGACCAGCAAATTTTCCTCAGGGCCACAAGGATAATATTTTTGAGAACCATAAAAAAACGCGATTATTCTGCGGTATACAAATAATAATTCAGTTAGGTTTTAAAAAAAATAATAGACAAGCTGTCCTTTTCCACCATATACAATAGAAACATTGACAAATTCTTGCACAATTAATGTAGATCGTTGGTATATATTTCCTCAGATAGAACATGTAGAATTTGTATGCCCCCACTGTAGCAAAGGGGGCATTAAGTTGTACCCTTGTCTGTAAGTATGTCCGTTCCAGAGTTATACCCTTATACAAATGGAAAAAAAATGCTGACTTTTTTGTTTCCGTTCTCTTTTTTTCGTCTGTCTGACATAGTTCATCTTACCCTGACCTCATTTTCTTAGAACATTGATAATGTTAAGTTAATATGATACTTGTATTAAAATCTTTACATAACACTTACAGAGTTTCAAAAGTAATTCAATTATAAATAAAACCAACCAGACATTTCAGGGTGAGTCTTCTTGTTTAGCAGATCTTAGTCTAGGGTTAAAGTTTTTAAAGCATCAATCTGTTTCAAAAACCAACAATGAGTTGCATTAAATTGTTACTGTAACTTCTTTATAGCCATTTTGAAAGAGAAAGTATCCTGAGCTATTTTTTTTTTAATGTTCATTAAGATTTGTTTTATAGATAATCATGTTATGCTCATTGTTGAAGGATATACGGTGATCTGTGGTTGTTTATTTCTATGTCTTTGCTCTCTCTGGTTGAGAGTTAATTGTCTCATTGACAATTACAACACATCCTCTTATCTTTATACATAGACTTACTAGTAATTAAGTTTTGGATTCAACTTTATTCTTTTTCACTGACAGCATCAGTCTTAGACACGACAACGGGTTATGCTTATTACCATTTTTTTTTAAACTTCTGAGAAATCTTACATATAAGATTGAAGGGAGGGGGTACATATGCTGCCATCAACTTTAGAAGTTGTGTTATGCTTAAATTCTTAAAATACTTAGTTCACAAGTAAACACAAAGAGATACCACATTTCTTTCAACAAATTTTATAATTTTGAAAAAAAAAAAATCGAAAAAAAAAGGGGGGTGCACCATACCCAGAGTGATGATTTTTCATTTTGTACAAGTATATCTTCATTTATCATATATTCTCCTTTAAAATTAACAAATGTGTGTCAGAATTGCACATATAAATGGAATGTTTTAGCTTTTTAAGTTCAAAATTTTTGATTATTCATCTGATTGTTAATCTGAATTTTGGTGAAAATTGACAATTTTTGACTAAATTTCTTTTTTTAAAGAAAAAAAAAAAACACACACGACTTTCTTTTTATTTTCTGAATATATAGAATGTGGTCTTTCAAAATTTGTCAATGACATGTCATGGTATTGTTGGTCTTGGGAGATAACAGATTTAAAATTTTAAAGTTTTTGAAATTTTTCATTTTCGAATTTTAACACATTTTTAAATGGTTGCTATGGAAACAAACTATTTAGTAAATTCACAATTTTAACGTTTTTATATAGTTTGGGGTTTTGTTTGTCAATACTGTTAATATACATATCCTTTGTATTGATTAACTTTATTTCTATGGGACTTTAAATTCCCTTATTTTATATTTTCAAAAAGGGTCTTTTTTCACATATTCAGGCAAAATGTTGATTTGATGGTTACCATGGCAACGGGCATAATACAGGGAAAATAAAGACAGAATTTTGACCATCTACCAAAGTTCTTATGATATAGGGCAAAACAAAATTATCAATTTTAGGTTATTGCATATTCTTTAGAGCTGTCTGTTTAAATAATGAATTAAAAAAGGGGGATGGATATACATACTTAACATTTGGCTATATTTTCAACATATCTAACGAATGTGAAAAAAATTTGGTTTAGAATACGAACTATCTCTCTTATTCTGTAAACAATTGCAGGTATTGTAGGATTATAAGGTATTCCGGTGTTTTTTTTTTAAAGCACCCCCTTTTTGTAATATACACCACAAAAACATTTAGTAAGGATAAAGAACCAATAACCCGGTAAATAGAATAATTGACATTGAGTTCATTTTGTGTGATAAGCGCTTTTTGGCGACTTTATGAGTGTGTATTATATAATGTTACAATGTAACAAACCTAATCAAACACACCCGAAAAAATAACATTATCTCCCCTGAAAATGCTAAACAACAAAACACCAAAAACTGCTACCTTTTTTTGCCCTATAGCACATAATTATGAAAACACATTAGATAGGTAGGGAATACTGTGGTTGTGTATATGTTTGAATGTGTAGGTGGCACACTCAGAACTGATGCAGGACGTGACGGCCATACTGCCATGACGTCCATAGGATGTATCGGCCATACCCCGAAAAGATGAAACGGCCATAGGACAAAAACGGCCATACTTTGAAAGACCATGTTTTTTTTTTGTTTTTTTTTTTTATAGATGTTACATATGAATTATTTTGATACTTATAGATGGTTATTATAACTTTTATATAAACTATCGATCGTCTCTAGATTTTTTAAAAATTTTCTACCTTCGGTTTCCGGGTCATCGTAGCAACACGTTTCTTTCCTTTCCAGCGATTCCTGATTATGAATTATTCTACAACATGCATTTATTCTAAAGCAACAACTATTATACAACTCACCTATACCAATGGGGATCGTCTAGTTCATAACGGACTCCTTTAATCGTACTAGTCCTATAACATATGACTTCGCATTCTTATTCAATTTTTAACGTTTTTATACTGATATTTTCATTTTTTATTTTTTTTGAATGCGAAGTCATATCGAGATACGTTAAATTCCTTTAGCACTTTCCGACATGATTTCAGGTCGGAACAAAATTGCTTCAATCTTCTTTCTAGGTCAAATATTTAACGGGCCAAATATCATTTTAAATAACTTGAGCACGAAAACTATTAAAAAATTTCTTACTTGTGCTAAAGAAATAGTTAATCCATCACTTTAAGAAAATTTTATTCTCGAGTCGGAGCTCAATAACACCAGTTTAAATATGGCGCCCAGATTTGATTAATTTTCGAAATATAAAATCCAAATGAAAAAAAACGAACTTATGGCATCGTTTTACGACGATTGGTTTCAACGTTTTTTAAACGTAGTTTATAGCTTAAAAATACAGAATAGAATACAGTTTGTTTCAAAAAGACAAAAAGGAAATTCTTATTAGCGTTTTATGAAACGATAATCTATCCTTGAAAGAAGGGAGTTAATTTGTCACACCACATGATCAATCATGCATTGTGAAAAGTTTTTTTTAAAATCTCAATCGCAAAAACTCCCACATTTTCCCTAAGAGAACCATTATGTTTTAATAAAATTAAAACCCCCTACCCCCCCCCCCCCCCCCCCCTTTCCAGAATTTTGTTTCAGAACCTTGATAAAGGGAAACGTTGAAAAATAAAAATAAAAATGTTTTTCTTGCGTCTCTATAATTATTATGTATACCTTAGTAATTTCAACTAATATTTTGTCAGTCTCTTGAATAGTTCCCAAATATATGATATAAAATTTGTTATATGGGCATTTCTGAACGTTGTTTTTCACTTAGTAGATATAAAAAAGGGTGTGAATGCCAATGAGACAACTCTCCATCCAAGTCGCAATTTATAAAAGTAAACCATTATACTTTTTAGGTAAAAAAAAAAAGTCACTGTCTTCAACATGGAGTCTTGACTGACACTGATTAGCAAGATATAAATGGCGCAAACATTACTAGTGTAAAACCACTCAAACGGGAAAACCGACGCGGTCTAATCTATATAAAACGAGAAACACTTATGAACCACATCAACAAACTACAACTACTGAACATCAGATTCCTGACTTGGGACAGGTGCAAACAATTGCAACGAGTTAAAATATTTTAATTGTATCAAACATTCGCCCTTATCTGAAACAATAGTGTAACATTGTATTTATAATACTCCGTTTTAGATAGTCAAACCTGACCCTTTCAAATACAAGGAGAAAAAAACATAACCCCATTCCAGACAGATGAGCTGAAAATGCAACCCTGTCCGTCGGAACATACCCGTCTCGGTATCATATATATATATAGTGAGTATCCACCAGGTACAAGTAAAATGGCCATTGGAGAAGTGTCACACAAAACAACCATTTCATGTATGGATTTACTTACCGTTTTTATTGTATAAAAAAAGTGTCCAAGTCCCCATCGGATAGGGAATTAGTATAAAAAGAAATCAGAGTATGTGCTTAATTATTTAATAAAGCAAATAACGATAGGGGTTGTTTTTGTGGAAAAGGAGGGGGGCGTATGCCCATTACGCCCTTGCGTGGACCCGCCCCTGAAAATTTCAATAACTTCCTGAAGCTAGATGTCCTCGTCTGCAAACGTTAATTGAATAGCATGTCCTTGGTATTCATTCCAGTGTCTGGTAGAAAATATTGGACACAATAAAAAAAAAAACCTGTAATGTTTTGGCCTTTTTAGATACTTTTAATTTACGCCATCTTTAGTTTCAGACGAATTGATCGAATAATATCGGTGAGCTCACCTTTTTAGTGAACTCGCAAGTTCCAAATTAAAAGAGTTGGTATTGCGTTGATTCATAAAAAAGAATGGAAAACGTAGATACAAGTATCTTGTCTTAGGGAGGGATAAATCCTACTTTGTAAAGGACCACTCTGATTCAAACAAAAAATTCTCTGATACGGACATTATCAAGATGCTTGATTTCTTGATTGATAACATATTTGTTACGTTCGGAGGACGTGTTTTTCAACAGATCGGTATTATAATGTGAACAAATTGTGCCCCTCTTCTTGCCGACTTGTTTCTTTATTATTATGAGGCTGACCTCATACAGGAACCTCTTAGAAAGAAAGATAAGAAGTTAGCAATATCCTTTAATATAAAAAAGAAGATGTGGTATGATTGCCAATGAGACAACTATCCACAAAAGACCAAAATGACACAAACATTGACAACTATAGGTCACCGTACGGCCTTCAACAATGAGCAAAGCCCATACCGCATAGTTTAACTCTACTTTCCGCTATATAAATGATGTTCTTTCACTAAATAATTCAAAATTTGGTGAGTATGTTTAACGAATCTATTCCACCGAACTGGAGATAAAGGATACAACAGATACAGTTAAGTAGGCCTCATATCTTGATTTACATAGATCTAGAAATTGACAATGAGGGTCGGTTGAAAACAAAACTTTACGACAAAAGAGATGATTTCTGCGTTCCATTTCTAAGTAGCAACATTCCAGACTGTTACACAAATGATATCGAACTACAATCTCCTTCCCTTTAATGATGTGACCTACCGAATTTGACTATTTACAGGATTTGTTATCACATAAGCAACACGACGGATGCCACATGTGGAACAGGATATGCTTACCCTTCCGAAGCACCTGAGAACACCACTAGGTTTTGGTGGGGTTTGTGTTGCTCATTCTTTAGTTTTTTATAATATGTCATGTGTACTATTGATTGTGTGTTTGTGTTTTTCATTTTTAGCCATGGTGTTGTCAGTTTATTTTCGATTTATGAGTTTCACTGTCCCTTTAGTATATTTCGTCCCTCCTTTCCAAGCCAAACCATTACCTCCGGCTTTTCCGACTCACAACTTGCAATATGAACTACAAGTTTGCACAAGGTCATGTTTTTCTCTGGCTGTTTTTGACGTCTTTACACTAAATCCATAGGATGTTGGATGTGTACGGATTGATTGTTTAGTCTTAGATGCATGATTATTTTATTATTTGTTAGTGGCTTTGAACTAGCTGTCAGATAACTGCGAGTACTCTCAGATCTGTTCATTGTGTCTTTTTGTGTCGGGATGTATAAGTACCCGGCCACGTCCACTTGTATTTTTTGTCTATCTGATGAGTTAAGCCTTTTTCAACTGATTTTTATAGTTCGTTCTTATGTTGTACTGTTATACCAGTACTGTCCCAGGTTAGGGAGAGGGTTGGGATCCCGCTAACATGTTTAACCATGCCACATTATTTATGTATGTGCCTGTCCCAAGTCAGGAGCCTGTAATTCAGTGGTTGTCGTTTGTTTATGTGTTACATATTTGTATTTCGTTAATGTTTTTTTGTACATAAATGAGGCAGTTAGTTTTCTCGTCTGAATTGTTTTACAGTGTCTTATCGGGGCCTTTTATAGCTGACTATGCGGTATGAGCTTTGCTCATTGTTAAAGGCCGTACGGTTACCTATAATTTTTAATGTTTGTGTTATTTTGGTCTCTTGTGGATAGTTGTCTCATTGGCAATAATACCACATCTTCTTTTGTATATCTTCTACAAATTTGGTGCTCTAGCTACTGATTGCCATCAAACCTGTCTAATTGCTTACGCACTGTGTGTTGAGGCATTTTGTGTAAAAAGAATGTCACATGTAATTTCCCGCGGATGACCATGTTGATATCATAGACACGTTTTCTCGCGAATAGATTGATTTGCTAAATTAGTAAACATGGTAAAGTCTGAAATATTTCTTGCATATCATACACGAAGTAGCATGTATTTAATTACACATGTTTGATGTCTACAATTATTCAAATAAAGATAACAAAAAATAGATGTTTGTTAAAGTCTGGTTGCAAGTATTTCAGACAATTAAAACTAAATGCCAAAAAAATGAAAAATTAAAATTAAATATAATGTTTTTGCTCTGTCTTGGAGTAAAGGCATATAACCCATATAATACATTCATAGAAATGTTCCATAAAAGTACACACCAAGACTCAAAAGATAGAATTTTAAAAGAATTTCAAACTGAAAGAAAGAAGGACCCGATGTGTGATTGCTATAGTTATTTTTGGTATGGGTCTAAACATACGGGACGTAGACTTGTTAGTACATATTGGATGCCCTAAATTTGTACTCTTTTAATGGCAAGAGGCAGGCCGTTGTGCGAGAGATGGCTGACAAGAGCTAAGTCTCATTTACGACACGTCTTTGAAAAATACCGCTAGAGATAATCGTACAGAACAAAGATAGCATGTGTGTCCGTACGCAAGTACTGTCACTTATTTCAGACAAGAAAACAGTTGCAAGTCTGTCGGAAAGTAATATACTGTAGTGGATGCGACTTGGAACATTGTGATTGTTCTTCCTGTATATCTTGTTCTGTGCGTATTGAAAAGTGTCCATGACAAAAGAGATGCTTTTGCAATGTACATACTTTCCTTAATCAAGAACGTGTAGATGACTAAGTTAAAAGTTTCTTGTGGCATTTACAACTAATAGGTGAACGAAGATTTCTTTGCTCACCCATGAAGTTGTACATAAAGACTTGTCTGGTTAAAACTGAATTGTATAATAAATGTCAATACTTTCAATCCGACTAATGGGTGAATGAAGATTGCTTCGCTCGTCCAAGGAGTTGTTCGGTTCAAACTAGACTGTACATTAAATAATGATACTATCATCGGTGTTTCACTTCAATTTTTATTTAAAAACCAAGCATGAACCATAATTATAAAATTATTCAATTGAGCCCATGAAATGTTATCAAACTGTAAACTATATATAAAATCATTCCTGACTTAGAAGAAAATGACTGAGATAGTTCAGCTGTACAGGAAGACCGTTAATTGAATATTAATCAAGTATACCAATCATTTACAGGTTATTTTTTATATTCTATCTAGTTTTTATTTTAGATACAAAGAAAATCTTCGTGTAAATTTATCATATAACAAAATAACTTCTGTTAAGTCTATACGGTATCTTATAATGAGGGTTTATCATCATGTGCTCCTGTTCAAAGGAGGTTTACACACAGAAGAATAAAATTTCGTTTCGTTTCACGAAGGAATCCGTTTTTGTATTAGCCGTTTTGAAAGTTTGAACCTGATGTTGATGAATGTTGAAAAATGTTGAATTGTTATATTATGACACATTTTCGTTGGATTTAAAGCAATATTATATGATATTTCGCTTCTAAGTGTGATTGGACACACTTAAAAACAAGGTACACATGTTGATTTGAGAATTTTTTTTTGCTACGCGAATTTTGCCTATCGCGATATGACCTCGGGTGGCACATTGATAGTAAAAAAAAATTATCAGAACAGTAAATAGAAATAGTAAATAATGCCCCCGAGGTCATATGTTATAGGACTATAATCGTACCTGTCCTGACGACACCCATCGTTGTCGCGTCTAACATTGGAGGCAGCGAAATGACATGATTTGACCGGAAAGCCAAATAAACAAGGGAAGCAATTTTAGCGAACCGCATCCCAGACTGACGAAGAACCGATGATTTCCTAATCAAGTTTAAATGTACAAAACACGACAAACGAGAATCGATTTTTTTTACAGAAAGTTAAAAAAAACCTATTCAAATATGTATTATTTCGTCTCCAAAGCTTCAATTTCCAATCATCGGTCGTTAGCTTTTTCCTGGTTTCAAAGTTATTTTCTTGAAGTTAAAGGATCTTAAAATTTTTATGGTAGAATCCCAGTTTTAATGTATCTATTCATTTTTGTATTTTCTTTTATCAAGTTGAAATATCTATCTTTAATAATTATATACTTTTTTCATAAATTTGACTTTTATTTTTAGACAAAAAATTGTCAAGAATAATTTCATGTTTCATCCAATATGTGCAATGTGCATCATATGAGCTGCGTCGGATAGAAATATAATGCAAATAAATATCAATACATCTGTTGACCTATTTTGGGTTGAAAAAATCTATAAGGAAAGTCTGTAACTGTTTGAAAATTGAGTTGTTATAAGAACCCTACTAAACAAGTCGTATAAATGTACATGTATACGTGTACTAGCACATAGGCGGATTCACAGAGTAGTTTTTCGAGAAAGCGATTTCGAAATTTTTTTTAATATCAATTCTCGACTTCCCGTACTATAATTCACCGACAGGTTTTTCATTTGCAGTGACCTTAACCTTAACACCTTTCATGAACAAAGGTAAACAGAGTTAACGTAAAAAATGCATAAGTTTAACCGATTCTAAAAGAAAGTAAAATAATACACCAAATCATTTAATAAGTGTTATAACAAAGTTAATATATCAAAAATGAACGCTTGGAGAAAAAATTATATATCTCTATCATCTCACTTATTTTCACGTGCTTCATGATTTTGTGTTGATTGTATATCAATTGGTAACGATCGGTAAACTTCGGTACTAAATACGAAGCTAATTGTCAGCTACAGTTTTCGATCAACAATTGCAGAATGTAATCTGTGGATTCAAAATGAATATTTAAAAAAAAAAACGTGCACAGAGGACTTAGTTTGATATATATGTATGTATTGGTTCAGTAATTTCCAAAAACATATTATAATGAGTCTAATGACTAGAAATTCGTTACATCATATATATAGGCAACATATACGACTTTTAGGTCTTTTTGATCATATATTGTTTTTTTAAATGTTCTGTCTTTTACACGAATATACGTACGAATACAATTAGCTTTATTGAATTGAATTAAAGTAGTAGATGCACAGTATATCTTTTTTCTTAATATTAATTGTGAATTGCATCTAATATTTTGTAGACTAATTGTATTTTGTAATTTGTGTAGGCTATTGAATGTACTTCTAGTGATGAGAATGTGATAAAAACTTTTTTTTTTGCGTAGCACCTGTCAATTTAATTTTCCGTTTAAATGTTTCTGTTGCTGTTTCACATGACTAAATGTTGCAAACATATACATCCCACAGACTTTTTGTGTTTGTGTCATGGAGCCTTATATAAGAACGCATGTTCGGGTACCCTGGGAAAGAAATTGATATGTTTAACCTAGTTTAATTCCCGCTTTGTACTATGAGTCCTATGGTTTCTAACCCATTCAAGAACCCGGAGGTTGTGGATGCGTTATCCTCTTTGCATGACAAATATGTCGGTGTTCCAGCAGATAAAGCCTCCAATAATATTGTCTTCGTATGTGAAAACCCTTATTTGCAATGTCTCACAAAATAGCTTGGAATTAACAGCACAACTGGTAATCCTACATATTCTTTAAGACCATTTACCAAGGATGAAATTTTACAAAATCACAAATCCGTCCTTCTTTCATTTGGTATTAACATCAAAGAAAACAAAGAAAATCTAATGGCATTATATATCATTATACTAGATACCAAAACTTCACAAAACTCCGTATAAAGAACGACACATAGCTGGATCATCAAGATGTTCGACTAAACATCTTTCTAAAGTGTTGATTACTATTCTTTCTACAGTTAAAGATGGCCTTCAAAAATATTGTGATGAGAAATATTCAACCAGTGGTGTCAATCAGATGTGGATTCCCAAAAATTCTTAAGATCTACTGCTAAATCTTAGATCACAATCTCTGCAATTTTGCAGCAACATTAAGACCTTTGATGTTTCTACGCTTTACACTAATACCATGCTCAATTGAAGGATCGACTTCACCATCTCAATTATAAACAGAGCTTTTTCTATAAAAATGGAATCGTAGATTTCTTTTTTTGGGTTATAACAATTCTTATTTTGTGAAGAACCACACTGATTCTATCAGAAAATACAGTGAAGATGATATTATCAAAATGCTGGACTTTTTAATCGACAATATATTTGTTGAGTTTGGAGGATTTACGTTTCAACAGACAGTCGGTATTCCAATGGGTACTAATTGTGCACTCCTTCTGGCCGTGTTGTTTTTGTACTCGTATGAAGCAGAATTCATTCAGAACCTTCTTTTAAAAAGACAAAAAGAAAAAGCACCTTGGAAAATTCTTTAATTTTGCTTTCAGATATTTTGATGATGTCCTATCACTAAATAACCCATATTTCAGTCAGTATTTGCATCTCATATATCCCAGTGAACTTGAAATTAAGGATACTACTGACACAAGAAGGACTAATTCATACCTTGATATTTTCCTCAATATTCACAAAGATGGACGACTTCACACTAAAATCTATTACAAACGGAATGATTTCTACTTCCCAATTATCAATTTCCCTTTTCTTGGCAGTAACATATCCTCTGCTCCGTCGTATGGTGTTTACATATCTCAATTGATACGTTATGCTCACACTATACGGACTTCATATACAGAAGTGTGCTCATTACGCAGAAACTGCTCCAACAGAGTTATGAGGAGGAAAGATTAAAAATGACACTCCGTATATTTTATGGACACCATCACGAATTGGTTGATCTATACGATTTGTCTGTGTCTAAACTAACTAATGACATTTTTACCACGTCTTAGATTGTGGTTTAACATCTATGTCGATTGTCTGCTAAGTACCGAACGTGACCTATTCCCGAATATGACCGTTTAACCAAGTGTGAATTTGCATTGCTATACGACGTGTCTCGGTATTTTATCGTGTGATATGTTTAACCTATTTTAATTCCCGCTTTGTACTATGAGTCCTATGGTTTCTAACCCATTCAAGAACCCGGAGGTTGTGGATGCGTTATCCTCTTTGTATGACAAATATGTCGTTGTTCCAGCAGATAAAGCCTCCAATAATATTGTCTTCGTATGTAAAAACCATATTAAACGTGTATCGTTGTAGTCCAAATAATTATAAAATAGCCTTTTAATCATTGTTATGATAATTGTTCGGACTGGTATTGAAAAAATAATAGTATGAAGTTCAAGATTTGATGGAAGATGTTCGTTGCTGTTCTGCAGTTTTGCATATTGTGTCGACTATTATATCATTTGTTTGTGCGTTTCTATGTGATGAGTGTCCTTGTGTGTGTTTGTGCTGTATTTCTGTCATGTAATGTTGTCATTTTAGCGATATTTGTTAACATTGTCATATAAGCGGGAGGTTTGGATAGCCATAAAACCAGGTTCAACCCACCATTTTTTCTTTAAATGTCCTGTACCAAGTCAGGAATATGGCAGTTGTTTTCATATTAGTTCGTTTCTATGTATGTTGGAGTTTGTTTTTGTTGCACTTCAGCATGTTCAGTGTCCCTGTTGTTTCTTTATTTTCCTTTTATAGTTGATGTGTTTCCCTCGGTTTTAGTTTGTAACCCGGATTTGTTTTCTCTCAAATCGATTTATGACTTTTGAACAGCGGTATACTACTGTTGCCTTTTGTAATGATATAAGAGGCATTTCTTTTTACTAGTTACATTTGTTTTTCATTTTTGTCCGAGAAAACTACTATTTGTATGGTGTACATACACAACAAAGAAACTAATATTGGCATCTTCAAACCACAATGTTGAAGGGAATTCTATTTTTTGATTGTGGGGAAATTGCTATATCACTACAAATCTAAAACCAATTTTCTGGTTTTACATGCATGCATGTTTTACAAATGTGCATCTATTTAAAGAATATGAAAATAAGGAGATGTGGTATGATTGCCAATGAGACAACAGTTTTCTATCCCCCAGAGCAGTCAATGAAGTGGATGTAAGCAATTAAAGGCCATTGTACGGCTTTCAACAATGCGGAAATAAAGACCCCGACATGAAAAACGAAAAAGCCAACGGCCTAATAAATAATTAAAAAATACGAAAAAAACAGAATGTGTATTTAATAGTTTATAACCCTTTTTCATTCATGTATTTTCCTACCTTTAATATATATGTAATGTCGATTTGTAATGACAGATAATCTAGTAAATATATAAGTTTCTGTTTATGCGTAAAGTATTTACTTTATTCAATTTAATAAGACATTATTTTCCTGCGTTTTTTGCCTTAAGAAGCAATTTCAGCGCAGACACAGTCAGCCCAGGCAACAATGGCATCAGTTGTTTCTTCAGAGGTCGGAATAATTTGATCCTCTGGCAGTAAATGACCAAATGTACCATTATCTCGTAGCTCAATTTCGTAAGAAAATTTAATGCCCGCTGATTTTGCGTAATCCACAGCTAACCCTCCAATCGTTGGGAAGAAATCTGTGACTTTACCATATGTATACGGGATTCCATTTCTAGATGTTGCTGCTGCAGTTGCAATTTGAGCACACTTCGCTAGAGTTGCATCATCCGGTACTAAATCAAACGTATATCCCCAGGGATAGATCCACATCTGACCAAAAGCATGCACCCCTAAATAACCAACAAAATCAATACCCCGGTTCACTATAACATCTCTCGCTGCTTGACTTTCCAATTCACTGAAACTTTGCGGACCTGAATATGAAAATAAATTGCAAGGATCATCTGAACCTCCATTAGCTGGATCCCATTCCATCCCAAAATTTCTGTTCAGGTCAGTGCCAACACATGTTGCATTAAATGGGTTTCTGTTTTTTCTCCAAAGTCTTTCCACATTCATAGAGTATACGTAACCATCCGGGTTTAGGACAGGTATTAAGTACCAGTCAAACTTTTTCACCAACTGGATCCCTGTTTGGGTGTTTTTGAGAAAGTCCATAAAGTAAAGACAGAAGGCAATCGATATGAATTCTCTGGAATGAATTCCACATTCAACCAAAATCGCCTTCTTTTTGCAACCACAATATGGTGCCCTAGCATTAGTTGACATTGTTATCATATTAATACTCCTTCCTTCATACGTAGTACCAATACTTTCTAACCTCGACTTAACTCTGCCTTTGCAAGAACCCAAAGTGATCAAGTACCTCTCTATATCATCAAGTTTATTATATATGCTAAAGTCAAATGCAAAGCAGCCTAGTGCAAAGAACAAGATTAAAATGGACTGTTTCATCCTGTCTTTCTGAAATAAAAAAGATCTGTACGTAAAATAATAATGATGATAATATTAATAATAATAATAATAATAATAATAATAATAATAATAATAATAATAATAATAATAATAATAATAATAATAATAATAATAATAATTATTATTATTATTACAATAGTTTCTAGTATCAGTGATGGTAGCATAATTCTAATTTGTACTGTATTACTTCTTTTAATATTTGCAAACATTGAAACAGAGAGCATTTTGCTATGATCGCTCACCTGCACACATTGTCTTAGGGGACAGTCATTTGATTCTAGATTTTAGGACCAGCTTGGATCAGTATGTTAAATCAAAATAAAAAATATCTAAATAGGTAGAAATTGGCTTTAAAATAAATAATATGAATTACATTCTAAAGAAAATCAGTAAAATGTAAAATTACTTCAGTTATTAAATTCTACTTTCAAAATTTTTCATTTTTCTTTCCCTGCTTAGATCTTATCACTGAAACAATGATCTGTGCATAATATTTCCTTAGTTGACATCATTTAGTAGTCGCATAAAAGATAGATCGACTGGGAATAAAGGATGGAATAGAATAGAAAGGTAGTATAAAATTAAGTTAGCCTACTATAATTCCTAGATAAAGGTAATTCTCTAATGTGTATTCTTTTTTCTTAAGTTTAATATTTTACATTTACAAATTTCAGATGATACGCCATATAATTAAATTTTATTTTGCTTAAAAAAAGCGACAAGAAAAAAAATCTTACCTGCTTATAAATGTTTTGTGTTTCCTAGGATGCACGATGAAATATACATAACGTGCGTTACTTATATATTGTAGAGTGACATATATACAGTATATTGATCAGTTTTTAAAAGAAATTAAATCAACATGTGTTTGGCGGACAAATAATACATGCTATTTTTTATGCTGTACATGAAGTGCATTTGTGATAATGTTACTATTATTATCGAATAAAAATTCAAGTATTACAATGTCAGTGCATTATAGTGACTTAGTACGTTGTATCTGTTCTAGCAATTTTTTCAAATGTACCTGTTCGTCATTTGTATTTTGCCTGCTCGGGCTTTTTATTTAACTAGTTCAGAATACACAAACAGAGATAGAAGATCCAGAGTATTGATTAGACTATTTTCACATTTTTTTTTGGTCTCCAGAATATATAAATATTCTAAAGTTCACCTGCTCTGCTGTATATAGTTATCAAAGATACCAGGATTATAATTTAATACGCCAAACGCGCGTTTCGTCTACATAAGACTCATCAGTGACTCTCAGATCTAAATAGTTGTAAAGCCAAACAAGTACAAATTTGAAGAGCATAGAGGACCCAAAATTCCAAAAAAGTTGTGCCAAATACAGCTAAGGTAATTTATTCCTGGGATAAGAAGATCCTTAGTTTTTCGAAAAATTCATAGTTTCGTAAACAGGAAATTTATAAAAATGACCATATAATTGATATTCATGTCAACACCGAAGTGCTGACTACTGGGCTGGTGATACCCTCGAGACGAAACATCCACCAGCAGTGGCATCGACTAAGTGGTGTAAATAGTTATCAAAGGTGCCAGGATTATAATTTAATACTCCAGACGCGCGTTTCGTTTACATAAGACTCATCAGTGACGCTCAGATCTAAATAGTTGTAAAGCCAAACAAGTACAAAGTTGAAGAGCATTGAGGACCCAAAATTCCAAAAAAGTTGTGCCAAATACAGCTAAGGTAATTTATTACTCGGATAAGAAAGTCCTTAGTTTTTCGAAAAATTCATAGTTTTGTAAAACAGGAAATTTACAAAAATGACCATATAATTGATATTCATGTCAACACCGAAGTGCTGACTACTGGGCTGGTGATACCCTCGGGGACAAAACTTCCACCAGCAGTGGCATCGACCTGTATGACATTCTGGTAATCTATCAAGTAAGAGCAACTGCATGAAATATAGTCCACGTGAAACCGGTGCAATTTGAGGAAAAAAATTACTGTATTCTGATAACTTTGTCGTGTATTGAAAACGTAAAACAATTAGATTTCCCCACTTGACAGAGTACCAGATGGCCTACCACAGAGTGGGTAACCTGTCGTAAAATTGTATACTCCAAAGTTAAAGTCGGTCATATGAAAATATGCTATTGATCGTGTAAAAAAAAGAGTATAATTTTATCAGTATTTCTGGTGCAAAGTGTTATAAGGTTGAATTGACTGACACTGTGCTTTAACTAAAATCAAGACTGTTGTGTGTATGAAATTGACCTATATATATATTCTTACATTGTGCTGCTGTCTCGTCGCACCCCACATCTCCTTTTGTTCATATTCATTCGGGTAATCTGTACAGTGATTTTAATACGCTGTTGTATTTAAAGATTTTGCTTTGCAATTTCATAAGGCATCGACATAATTATCTGATATTTTAACATTGTCTGTATGATTTGAATTCCAACTATAAGAATCGTTTTAATATAACAGAAAATCATGTATTTATATTCATACATACTTAAAATTTCTGAAAATATATGGAAAAAATCTAAGAAATTAACCCAAAACTTAAAATTCAGCATCAAAACAAAACGAATAGTAAAACGATTCAGTATAAAAAGAAAGCTTTCCTTGAATGCTTTCAAGTACTTAGATTGTTAACTAATTGCCATCTTCAAGCTTTTTTTATTTTATAAATATAATTCTAACACGTAGAATATGTTTACATATGTAAATAATTGAAAATAAATAATTGCATTCAAGGTGTTACTTTAAAGTGTTCATTTATTTGTCACAGTTGATACACACATCGATATCTGTTTACTTGCAGGACCTTTCATATGTGGTAATGAAACGATTTAAATACTCTCTAACGTAAAATATATTTCATGAATAAGGTATCATTATTAAAGGGAAACATCGATTTTTTATTACACGCATGATGCTGAACAGAGAATTATTATTTTCCAAATCTCAGTAGTCGAGTATTTACTATTATGGCTTGTTTTAACCCATCAAATGAAAAACTTAAATTTGTCCCATTAACTCGAACTAACAGATACTTCCAGAAACATAAATCCCAAATTCACTTCACAATAAACCTGACAGGACATCAGTTTTCTGTTGGCCATGATGGTATTGTACGCATTTATTCGACTTACAGTATTGATTTGGACCCTTATATCATCTTACTGTTGCGTATGACGAATTATCCAAATCAGAAAAAAATCTGCGATCTCTATTTGTGATTACTAGAGGGCAGCATACAATCTTCAAAACAACTAATTCCTATATGCAGTATGTCGAGTTCTAAATCTTCCAGAGGCTTAATCTGGAAAAATCAAACCTTCTATTGTTTCAAACAAAACAATGCTAAAATTAACATATTTGATGTTGGTTTTTTTTCGTTAAGTCTGGATCTGTTAATGTTTAAACGTTTTGCCGTTGTCAAGGAAGAATCCTGTTCAATAGAACCTTCCAAAGTTGGATTTACGAGACTTCTCTGAATCGGAACATAAATTTTTGTGGGATTTCTAAAATCTATTAAAAAAACGGAAAATAATGTTGGAATGTTAAATATATAAGAAATATGATAAATGGTAACACAATTTGTGTCATTATTTAATTACAGGGAATCCACTGATCTGACGGCCATGGTGGTAAAAAAAAGGAATAATGCAGACAGGGTCAGACAGCTGAGCATATCCATTTAAACAAAGGAGAAGGTATGATAAGCTATTTGATCGGCCCCATATTTTAGTAAAAAATTAAAGACAATTGTTTTTATGAAAAATATGTTTTTCAACTTCCATTGATATCGAACTAACATAAACACCATTTAAGTCCGAATATTTCAAACTTTTAACAATCACAAAGACACGTTGTTCTTTGCATTGTAACGCAAAAACAACAAAATGGTCGGTACTTAACTATAATATTGCAAGGTAAACAGGTTTTAGTGTGTAAACAGATTTTCCTTTCATATTTTGTCTCATGACAACATACCCCGCTAGCTCAGCCGTTTACGTTACTGGTAGAGAGGATTCGGCCTGTGCTTTCGCTCCAGGATTTCGGGAAGCATACTGACAAACGGTTACTGACAGTACAAAGAAACAATAAATTCAATAAATGACAGGTATAAGAAACATAGAAATGACCAGAGATGACGATTTTGCCAAGCAATGTATTTGCTCATATAACAAATAACCAAGATTCATAAAACCATTCCATATTTGATAGACATAGACAATAAATATATAAATATCGCAGTATCTCAATGTGAAGTTTTAAATTCTTTAGACTTTAAATACATTTACGAACGTCCCCTTTTTGGGATAAACGATGTATTTGCGCTGAAAAATACCAATAAAAAGTTCAAGGAAGTGTTAGGCCTTAGTGCTATCTAATTGAATAAAATAAATCAAATTCACAAACAAGAATTTTAGACGTGTCCGTTTACTTAAAAAAAAATGAGAGTTGTACATTAGTCGGCTTTAACTAAAAAAATAACTTCAATAAATCAAGTTCGTGACGTCCCACCTTCCGAGATAACATAAATATACCCACTGGTTTCCACCGACTTTGTTAGACTAGATCATGAACCTCGTAATTCATGTACTAGGGACCAAAGTCAGTTCAGTAAAAAAAAAACCATCCCATTCAATCTATTCCCGTTTATTTCTCGGTCTAACCAGAGCAATATCTGAAACACGTTTTTCCATATCATTGACCTGTTCAAGACCTTAAACAAAACATGCAATAATACAAAATTCCATTTCAGAGTAAGGCACGAACAATTGCGAAAATTGACCACCGTTACTCTAAAATATCCCTCGGATTTACCATGTTTCTAAATATCGCTATCAAAAATGTACTTTATATAATTTAAACCCGAAATCATAAAATATCTAGCTATGATACAATTCCCTCTATTATTTTTGGAACGGAAACGTAAATTATAATTTAAAAAGGTTTGACTCTAAAACCGAAAAAAAAATAAATCAAATGTAAAGAAATAAATATTGAAGTCAAACCTTGAAATACGCATAAAATGAAATTTTTAGAGTCATTCTCTGTAAGCATCAAAATATGATGGAAACCAGTGGTCCCAGATTTTCATAAAACTTTTTTAAATGAATGCTTTGTGATGTAAAAACATCTTTGCCATAATAAAACAATATTATAATGTTCATTGCCATGGTAACCATACAATTCATTTTCAGAAATTTACAGTAGAAACCTTTAAAATCCAACTAAGTATTTCTTCAAAACGCACCGATGAAATCCCTTGAAATTAACAGAATACAAAGTTCTCTCCTAATAGTTTTTATATGCCAAAAATCAGATATGTGTTATTTCAAATAAAAAAAATAATTCACCTTGGTCATATAGAAATTTGCTATCAGGAGTGCAAAATTCTATTAGAGTTATTTCCCTTAGTACAACTCTTTTGTTGTTTATGTTGAAAATGATAGTAGAGCTCTTCAGGTTAAAAGGAAGTAAATAAAGATGACTGGCGCCACCTAGATTTTACATCCAAGATAATAGGTAGAAGTAAATTTATTTTCTGCTGCCTTGGTAATTAGAAATTAAAATTGAAATAGTGAGAAATGGGTGTTGGCCATTGGTGTAGAAATAGCGAGAAATTTAGAGAAAACTCTTTAAGACAAGCAACATTTTCTGTGACAAATTAAGGAAGGGGTGTTCTTCATTCATACTATTTCAAAAATTCCGGAACCGTTGAGTACCCTTAAAAAATGCCATTTTTCTATCAAAAAAGCTGCGGCACCATATGTGTTTGACCATTGCAATTACACCCAAAGGTGTTGATAATTCAGAATTCGAAATTTTTTTTAATGGATCTTTGATAGTGAAAAGGCAGGACCAAATAAGGCTACCATTGTCGCCTATGTAAATAATTACTTCCTTCTAATCTAAAGCAAAATGACGATTTCCGGCGCATCACTGTATTTTTCGAGATATTTTAGAAATTGGATCGGTAAATTAATAAGGTACTAAGTGATAAACTATATCAGAAGAAAATTGCTGATCGCCATGAAACTATAGTCTATATCAAATTTTAACTGTTTTTTTTTTTTTGTTCTTCTGCCTCAGGGTTAGGGTTCATTTATCTACTGTAAAAACGAGAATTCTGTAAAGGTCTCTGTTTTTAATCATTTCTCCTCATCCTCGATAATACTGAATGTATTCATGCATATTTGAAAAAAGGGGGGCTTATTTTGCTCATATTAGCGAAATTTTTGTATTTTTAATGGCTAAAATGTGCCAAAATGACGCTAAAATATTAAAAATTAGGTAAAAAATCAAAAGCTTTAACATGTTTCTTCTTAGTATCGTCGAATTGAATATTCTGAACACAATTCATATAAAACACATAACAGCAATGATGAATTCTTAGTTTCAGCATTTTTATAGTCTATTTCATAAAATATTTTGACTCTTATGCAACGATGTCCATATGTTCGCGATAAAGACATATAATTTGGACACAGTTATCAAATCATCAGCCTAAAGTCTTTAATAGACCTAAACCGAACTTCATTAATCAAAAACCACGTTTTAAACAGAACCACACAGTCAAAATAAGCTGGTCAATGGCCCCAAGTCTGTAAAAAGTAACGTTTTCTGTAAAGGGGGCCGGGGTACCTGTAAAGAAAGTCATTTTAAATGGTGAACAATTGTATCTTTAATCCAAAAATTGAACTTAAGCAGCAGCAGTATATAGTAATCGACTAACGTAAAGGTTGTCCGATTTTATTTCAATATGTATCAGTATAGGTTAAAAGGAAGTAAATAAAGATGACTGGCGCCACCTAGATTTTACATCCAAGATAATAGGTAGAAGTAAATTTATTTTCTGCTGCCTTGGTAATTAGAAATTAAAATTAAAATAGTGAGAAATGGGTGTTGGCCAATGGTGTAGAAATAGCGAGAAATTTAGAGAAAACTCTCTAAGACAAGCAACATTTTCTGTGCCAAATTAAGCAAGGGGTGTTCTTCATTCATACTATTTCGAAAATTCCGGAACCGTTGAGTACCCTTAAAAAATGCCATTTTTCTATCAAAAAAGCTGCGGTACCATATGTGTTTGACCATTGCAATTACACCCAAAGGTGTTGATAATTCAGAATTCGAAATTATTTTTAATGGATCTTTGATAGTGAAAAGGCAGGACCAAATAAGGCTACCATTGTCACCTATGTAAATAATTACTTCCTTGTAACCTTCAGCAGCAGACACACGAAATGGTTTGCAATTGTAACACAAACTGCACTACAGATGAGTGTTCTGATGATGTAACTGATATCAACACATGTGATTGCAATGATAAAAATATAATTTCAACTGAATCTGGTCTTTTGCCAAAGAATTTTACTGATTTTTATATATGCTCAACCCATTTTAACCAATTATTGAAAAGAAACTCTGATTTGAGAAGGAGAAAAGTATGTCAGCTTCCTACTTTGATAAGTGCTCATCCTCCAGTAGCATCACATTCTGTTTTTGGTGTTAAAAAGCCAAAACCTAGCCGCAATATCACCATCAATGATGTAGAGAAGATTCAGAAGTGTTATGGCCTCACACTTCCTATTGGAACACGTAAGTTTAAAAAAACTAAATTATATGTGACTGTTTATTTTTTTTCTTTCCAATTGCCTAGTAGTTTACATTTGTTTAATATTTTTTTAAATAACACTCTAGAAATACAAAAGAGCCCCTTTTTAGCTACCATTTGAATTTTTAGGGGGAGGGAGTTTTGTCCTGTACTTCTTTTAGTTGTAATCTGAGATTATCTCTTTCTTGCCTTTTTATTTTTCACTCTATCTAGATATTGGGTCCTGTTTTATTCTTTTATTGATTTTATTCTGAATTTTTTTTTTACATTATTCGTCATCCTGCCATTTTGTGGACAAAGTTGCTCATCCAGCTTTTTTCTCTCAAAAATTCTGATGCTCCTGTCCTGCCTTTTTTTATTTTTTTTATCCTTTACCCTTTAAAAATCAAATGGAAGCTTCCTAATAGGGGAAGGATCCTACACTTGAGGTACTGATTTATGTTTATACATGTTATATAAAACTATATATCAGTGGGGTGCAATTTACATGTCAATAGGTCATACACATGAACATGTTGATCTTTTCTGTTACATGTAAGATGTCTGTAAAAACTATGTTTTGACCTTTTCAATCTCAATATAAACATAACCATTGCTGTAATGTTTCTATTAACCATATGCATGTACATGTATATATGTAAGTTTTCAGGAATGATTGGACCCATATGAGAAAAAATCCAATATATTTAAACAACCCATATGCCCTTTCAAAAAAAAAATCTTAAGAAGCACATTTCCAAATGATCAATACAGCCTATGTCAAGTCAATGCTTCTTTTTATCAGTTGCATGCACTAGCTGCCTTATTAAAATTTCCAAGCAGTCCACAGAGATAGAAGCTGAAAGTCTGGATCAAGGAAAGTGTGAAGATGACCAGGTAAGGCAAACAAAATATTGTTTTAACAATCAGAGTACATGTATCTGTGAATTTCAAATTTTTAAATTTACATGTACAGCAAGCTCTATAAACATAAATATGGATAAAAAAAATCCAATGCATACCAACCATAACTGCTAAGTTAATTACACTTTATACAAATTCCATATAGGGTCAATGAACTCTTACCTAATTTAGTGGGACAAAAAATGATCCAAAAAAAAAGAGTCAGACTTTTTACTTCGTAAACCTGTCTGACACCAGTATCAACTTTATGAACAATTTTGTATACAACAGACACATTGCACCATAATCTGCTAAAATATATATGTCTTTGGCATACATGTTTATGCTTGATTGACTGTATGTTTGTTCAATATAAATTCTACATAGAGATGTTGAATGATGGGCAATGAGACAGCTACCCACCAAAGAACACAGATATGAATAAATGCAGGTTACTGTATGGGTTTGCAATGAAAACAATTATTTTGGTATGGAAAGGCTATAAAGGGAAAGGCCCCTGGATAATAAAATGTAAAGTAGTCCAAAATAGAAAACAAATGTTGTCAGGATGTACCAAAAAATATTGAATAACCAATACAATTCTTATCAATAGTATAAAAAATATACTGATTTTATATTTGTATTAAACATATTCAGCAATGCACAAAATTGAATACAGATGATGAAACCTATCTCATGGAGACTGAAGAGTTGGATGTGTTAACAGAAAAAGAAAATATTTGCGATAATCTTGTAAGCACAGCTTATAGTGTCATTTTCGATATAATTGATGTTTTTTTTTGTTTTTTTTTGGGGTGGGGTCCCTAAAATATTAGACAATTATAACAAGGTAAAGGATATTTTAGTCATCATTTGCATTATTTCAAAACAAGAACAACATATTTATCATTTTTTGGGCACAATTCATACAAAAACAAGAAGATGTGGTATAATTGCCAACGAGTCAAATCTCCACCAGAGACCAAAGGCATTGACGTAAATAGCTAATGGTCATTCTAATGTCTTCAACAATAAGCAAAACCCATAATCACATAGTCAGCTACAAAAGGCCCCCAAAAGACATATGTAAAACAATGCAATGAGGAAAACTAGCATTTAAAAAAAATATATTTTGTTTCTATAGTAATTAATTATGTTTGAAAACTAAAAATGTGTTAATGCATATAGCACATTCAGGATTTCAAAAAATGTAAACAAAATATATCATTATTTTTCAATTGAAATTTCAGCATCCGAATATACAGTTACATCAGAAGAGTCAGGAAGTCAAAATTATTTATCCCAGTCACAAGTACAAATGTAAGTAAAATCTCCAAAATAAGTATTCTATCACTTTACATTGATTAAAGTTTATATCATTAACACTTAAACATGATCAATGTGACAACTCAAAAACAGAAATTAAAGCCGCATTCAAAAGACATGAATCCTGAAGTATATATATTTTAGGCACAATTACCAGAAATTAATATGAAACAGAATTAAAAGAAGAACATTCAAAATATATGAGCATTACATTGTTCAGTTGTTTGTGTTCATGCAAGATTGATTATCAACATATACATAATTCTTTACCACTGCCTGTGTAATGTTTAGTGGCAAGTATTTGATGCATATTTAGAGTGAAAATTAAAACTTTAGTACAGTTATATTAATCTTTTACTCAGAAAATTATTTTTTACATGTACTAATAAACTGCTGTGATACTTTACTGTATAATTATATTAAACATGTATGAGGATAATGCAGGACTAGCTTTCTGCAGAGGTGTTTTAATTTTTTTTTTCAACATTTCTGCTTTATTGAAATCATAATATAAAAAAGAAGATGTGGTATGATTGCCAATGAGACAACTGCCCACAAGAGACCAAAATGACACAAACATTAACAACTTGTTTTCAGGTTCTTATATAAAGATATAAATTTGGGGTTTTAAACATCACTTAACAAGAGACATTACGTCCTGTGGTAAATATTTCATGCATTTTTAAGACAACAGCAAATAAACAATAAATATTATTGTAAAGTTCTTTAATGAGAGACGGAAGACTTCTTCCTGGTACTTTAGAGTTATAACGTTTTTATTACAAGTTTTTGGGATTGCGCCTAAATTTGTACAGTTATAAGGATTTTAAATTTGTTTTATGAATGTATTTCAATCGTTCATTATCAGTTTACAAAATGTATTTGTCTGTTTAAACCATTCTGATTTTATTTTTGTTTTGAAAGGGAAGTAACTACTTACTAAACCTATATGGTTGCTAACCCTATGCGGTAACTAACCATGTATTTTTGAGGACACTCTTCATCAAATATATATAGTCACCATGTGTAATTCATTAACCAATCATATCCCCATAAATCTATAGGTGGTAAGATAAAATATTCCATTGCCACTACAATTATCTGAAATAGATTTGTATAATTCTAATTGAGTTTCCATTGACAAAAGCTTCTGTATGAAAATAAGGAAATGTTGTAAAGTTGTGAATAAGACAACTATTTACCAAGTTGTGTCCCTTTATAATGTTACATGCAAGCAGGGGCATCATCTATGACCCATGAGCCCATTCCTCATTTATTTAATTGTAATCGGTTTTATACTTCTTTGCAGCAATCAGTCAGAAGTTCCCGTACGAAAATTTCAACAGGAGTTCAACTGGACTTCAGCTGGACTTGAGACGTATTCCAGTCTGACTTTGAAAAGTCCAGTCTGACAAGAGCCGTACACGTACTTTTTCTCATACTTCGGTTATTTGCCAGCTGGTATTTTCTTAAAAGTCCAACCGCACTTTTTTTTTATTCTGACAAGAAAATAAACACGGCTGAACTTTTGAAGAAAATTATTCTTTCTGTAGAATGATCAGCAGGATTTTTGTCTTAGAAAATTTTACAGTCATTTATGAGCAGGAATTTAGACTTAGAAAATTTTCATCAGCCAAATCTGCCCTTACAGAAATAAAAGTTTGCCACTAGGATTCTGTTCTTTGATAGGAACAATTTCTTTCAAAATGGAAGAGAGTTATAAATGAAAATTTGCAAGTTATAATAATGATATCACATTTTTTTTACAATATACTTTAAGATCAAACTATAAGATGTGATCTTTTCCCTAGATTTTCAATTCGATTATAAAATTATAAAATATTTAACATAGACTGTGAATGGAAAGTTGAAATTTAATATAGGTGAATGAATTTTGATTGAATTATATTCCAGTTAATATGTTTTCAACAATTATTTAACATTTTTACTTTTTCATGAAATAAAACCCCTAGCAAAATTTAACATCTGTTAAATGTTAAATTTATACATTTTCTAGTATATTTATATTCAATAAGATGAATGCATAAACTAAATAATTATCATCATTCTTTAACATCAATTAGAAACTTGAGCCATAACAGTGATTTAATAGCAGTAGTCTTGTAGAACTGTGACATCTGTTTTCAATTAACCTCAGTCTGGACAGGTCACAGGAAGTAGTATCTACACTACACAGAGGTTGATCATGAGGCCATTTGAAGGATAACACATTTCGAAATACATATATCTGCAATTACTATCACTTTTATTAAACATTTCATAATTCAACAAATTAATATTTGATTTTCTTTTTTTAATATATCACAATATTCAAAATTAAGACATATGCAAGAAGTCATAGGAAGAAAATTTTTCACAGCTACTCAAACAACCTCATGTATTGCAAAACAACAAAATTTGAATTTGGAATAAACAGGAAGATGTGTCTTCTTTCTTGAACAAAATGAGAAATTTACATTGGATGTAAAGCAAATGTTTGGAAGTAGTTCTTTTCACATTATATTAGAGAAGATGGACCCTTCTGACTGGCATCAATTTCAATTTAGGAAGATTGCTGTTTGCATGTATTTTGGATTGCATATTCTGGTAAGTACATTATGTACAGAATTCAAACATTTTGGTGACATTTATCCGATATGCTCTTTTTTCTTCAAAGTATTGATGAAATAATTGCAACATAATAAATAGCTTAATTTTTATTTTTGAAGAGTAAAAAGAATTAAAAAAAAACCTACATTAAATATAGTTATTCATGCACAAAATTTCAGTTTGAGTGATTTTCAAAGCTTCACTTTATTTCTATGCACTTTAAAGTTATTTAGGCTTAATATATATAATCATGATAATTTTAACCACAGTTTTTAGGAGTAAGCATTCAGCTTCACAATTCCCCATATCTTGGTTTTGCCAGTAAGACTAGAAAAAAAGATAACGAAATAAGCAGTATATATGCATATTGCCATCTGATTTTGTTTTTATTTTATTTTCAGATTATATACAAGGGATGCATGATGCATATCAAATCAGAAGAATCCGCCATCTAAAGAAAAACTAAGCAGTAGTGGATCAAGAGGGAGGGTTCTGCGGGGCTGGACCCCCCCTCCCATTTTTTTGTGGATCAGCCCCTGTTGAGATAAGGTCATCTTTAAAGGTCAAACAGAATTGTTTGAAGTCCAGCTGGACTTTTAAGAGTTTAGCTGGGCTTCATAAAGTTCAGCCGGACTTTGTAAAGTCCGGTTGAACTTTATAGAGGCCATATTTTTGCCAGAAATGCCGGTTGGATTTTTTCAGACGTACTTTTATGAAAGTCCAGCTGGACTTTCTGACCGGACTCCTGCTAATTTAAATATTTCGAGCCGGTTTACGGCTACTTTCGCTGAAAGTCCAGCCGGGTTATCCATTATAAGCAATTCATAGAAAAGTCCAAATGATTATTATAAGTACGGTTCTCAGTACGGTTACTGTCCGGCTGGAGTACGTGTCAAGTTTTTCGTACGGGTTATGAACGTTGCAGCTACTTGACATCTTTGACTGATTTCCTGTCATCAGTCAGATTGCAGGAATTCTCAGAAAAAGAAAGAAAAACATGGCAGTCCTACACATTTAAAACAAGAAACACCTATAAAGAAAGATTTGATGAGATTAAGAAATTGATAATAGGAATTTTATTTCCAAATGATGTTGACGAAGTAATTGAAGATATAAAATGTCCCAAGCAGTTAAATGAAGAAAACAGAACTAGTCATACAGAGTACAAAGATATTGTCACTTCATACAGAAAAGTAGAATTCTGGCAACAAGGGAGACAAGTTCTTTCAGTTCTTGCCTCAAGAATGTCCTTCAAGGACTTACTGTCTATACTACCAGAAGTAACATCTCATCGCTACTATGCTGCTCTCAGTCATTCAAAGAAAATAGGGCCAGCACTTCCAATTCCTGAGAAAAAATTGCATCGACAAAAATTAGATCCTGAAAGATTAGACTCATTCTTAGATTTCATTACATCCAGTCATGTTGTTCGTGATCTACCTTTTGGGGAAAAAAACTGAAGTTTTCAGATGGAACAGTCCACAATTTACCTAACGTTGAACGTTGCATGGGTTCAGCAGACATAATACAGCAGTACAAAGCATATTGTCAGGAAAATGAAATTTTACTTTTAGGTAAGGCCGAATAAAGATATATATATATATAGAAAAATACACAAATTAAAGAATATCATATGGGGTATCCATCCATGACACAAAATCTAAAAAAAAAAACACTCACAAAAAACAAAAAGCATAGGAACAGTGCATTTTAATATTTGTTCTTCATCTCAAAGTCACAATGACACCTTCAACAAGGTGCAGGTTTAAGGTGGCTCCTACCACTTTCTTGGCTGGAATTCTATGCAAAAATAATTTTGATAGACTTTGTCAAATGCAACACCACCTGAAGTAGCACCGGTTGAAAAAAAACACATACTTGAAAGAAATACATATTTAAAACCAATTAGTTCCTTCGCATAGGTGTAAATTTAAAATTATCATAATTTTAAATTTATGTGTAGAATATATTTAAAAAGTAAGGTATCAGATGAAAGGTTAAGGACTGGTTATCCTTGTAGAATACATATTGACTAATAATATTGAATATTGAAAAATGGTATGAATGAATTATAAAATGGATCAACTCTATTTGTGCTACTTGGACATAAAACAATAATCAATCAATCTAAACTAGTTGTTACTTTTATTAAATAGGTGACAGTACGATGTTCAAAATACTTGCCCAGTGTGGTGCTAGAGTCAGAAAAAGCCTTGAAGGACTAGACTATTTTGTAGCAGAAGGAGGACGTGCCTTTATTACCTTTCAAGATGTCTTAGACAAATTGCTGACCTACGACGCTATATCCCCTCATGACCACAAAAGTTTCCAGGCACTCTTCTTACAATCAAAGCAGTATTTAAGGACTGACTATAAGGTTTGTTAGAATAAATTTGGACACTTTAAAAGGATAAATAAGTCCATTTTATGTGATAAATCAGAAATTGCCATAAGTTTTTAGGTTTTTGATTTTCTTCAGTTTAGGAATCGTTGGGGAGCCAAAATATTATAAATTATATATATAAAGATTTGCATCCATCCATTACAGAAATTTCATTTAGATTAAATAATCCCTTGATTTTTGTCTTGTCTAGAGATAGTCAAAAAGCGACTCATATGTATGCTGTTGCCAGCATTGGTGGCATAGTTTTTGATGAGATCTAGTTTAAATGTGTTTGCAAACCACTAGTATTAGGCCAATGAAATTGGAACAAGTGTAGTTCATATGTTATTTTATATACCTTCACATTAACTTATAATATTTTCAGATTCATATTTCAAAGGGAAGAGAAGTAGCAGATCACTGTATGTTGTATGCCCTTAGTGACGAAAAAGATGAGGCATTTACAGAACAATGTTCTCACAATCACCAGATGGTCTGTGAAAGCTGTGAACAGTTGAAGGAGACCATTGCTGCATTACAAAAGATCTTTGTTACTTCCTCAGTAGATGGAAAAGAGGATGAGATGAATGACCTCAATTTCAGGGTAACTTATCATATTATTTACATGACCACTTTTTAATGTAAAAAAAAAGTTTGATTACATTTACATATGATTGTTCAAGGAAATTCATTACCCTTATCTATTATTGTTACTTGCTGTTAATTCAGCTTGCTATGAGATGTAATCAAGCTTATTAGTTTCTTTGAATATTTCCTCAAAATATATGAATATATTTTTCCCAAATACAATACTATCTTTTTCGATATGTTACTTCATGACCAATCTTCCAATTTTACTGGCTAACATCCTGCATAAAATTTCCATTACACAATATATGTACTGGACTAGATGGAAAGAGCAGCTGTTTAATATTTAATTATTTTTGTATTAACTTATGAATTAAATAAAAAAAATTAACTAGTTCAGGATATGTTTTATCAGAGAATATTCTATTTTGAAGTGTGAATGAATCTTCACTAGGCTAATTGAGTTTGCAACAGGAAAGTCTATGATTTATGTTTACACTGCTTTAATTATTCCCCTAAGAAAAGACCAATGAAAAAGCATACATTTTAGAAAACTGACATCAGAGATCAAAACAAGATATGACCTAACAGGTCATACCTAAATTTAGAATAAAACTTAATAAAAATATGTTTTATGAATTGATCTTCATTTTTAGGTACAACAAGCAACAAAGAGTATTTTCAGCCTGAAAAAAACACATAATAAGATGAAAATACCAAGACTTAGCAAAAACTCATCTGTTTGAAACCATGCCTACAGATGAAGTTTTACTGGTATGTGACTGGGCTATGAAGTTTTTGCCCCGAAAGTTTCGTGAGGATCAGTGTGATTGGTTCGGAAAGAGAGGAATACCATGGCACATACCTATAGCCTTCTGTAGGAAAGATAATGGAAGCATTGGTAGCCTTGGGTTTGTTCATTTGTTTGCAACCCAAATATCCCAGGTTAGAACTTTTTATATGAATAAGCTATAATTTTTATGTACAAATAATTATTTTTTACTGTAAAGATAACATATATTGAAAAATATATTGTAGGGCAAGTAGGAACTGTGTTGCAAAATTCAGCTATAACAAAGAAAGAATAGAAGGTAAATGTACATGAGACAACATCTCAACATATAACATAGCTTAAATTATAATAAATAGGAATGGCACACAATAAAACAAGCTGAAGATGGTGTAATAGGCCTAGGACTAGCAGACAACTTGTAAAATATTTTTAAAATGTGTAAGAGGAACCATACCATGACAATGAGTAAGAATATCACATAAAGAAAATAAAGCAAAGACATTGGCTAATGAATTTAATTGTGCCACTGGTGAGATTAAATGTGGTCAATACACTGATGTAGTTGTGAGATATGTATTATCCATATTCATAATGCATTTTTATACACTAAGAATAAAAGACAAACAAGTGAACATGTATATAATTAATTAATGTTGAATTAAAGATTTGCTTGTTAATTTTTTTTATCTTGGGGTTAACCTTTGGTATCATTAATCAAATAGTATGTGTACATGTATGACTACCCTAAACAAAATTGTGTTTGAATGCCTATCCATATACTTGATATGATACTGTCTTTTGAAAACAATTTAGTATCTGTGCTCTAATTTCAGTGGTAGTTGATCAATGCTTAGGAAATGGATATTTTATAAAGCAGTTTAAAGGTTGTGATTTATTTTGTTTATATTCTTTAAACAGGACAGCCAAGTAACAGCCAGTATTATCCAAAATGTTATTGATAAAATTAGAGAAATTAACACCATTGACATCAAATTTCATGTATGGTCTGACAATGCTGGTTGCTACAAGTCAACAGAGATGCTTTCATTCTTATTCAGGTCTTACCCTGTCATATGACTTCTGTGAATCCCAGAATGGGAAGGGACTATGTGACCTCACTGCTGCAACCATCAAATCTTCTATTAGAAGATATGTAAACCAGGGTCATGATGTACTTATATCACAATCAATGAAAAAGGTACAGATAAATTTTTAAAACCAATCAGCTTCATGTCTTAAAAATCTCAAGGTTACAGCTGTAAATGTACTTTGAAATTCAGAAATTATTGCGAGGTTTTTATTAATGATCATTAATTGGAATTATTTGACTGGTTGATTATAGTAGTAATAAGAACTCACATTCTGATATTTTAAACATACGTCTGTATGCACCTTTTGCAGAAATGGCAGTAATTTATCTCACAATTTCATTCATTCTTCAAAAATTGCAATAACAAATGCACACAATAATTTCTTAGTTTACAGTATTCTACCAATGTCAGTGCCAAGCAAAACAATTAACAAGGTTTATTATAAAAGATCCAGAAGAGCATGAGTGCAGCTTTAAAAATATTTAAATCATGTGGAAACCAGTGAGCAACAACAATAACTAATTTGGTTATAAAAACTGAAGGAATTAGACCCAGTTATGGGACAGCTGAAGTTACTTTTTTACTCTATATAAATATAAAAACAAGAATCAGTATAATTGCGCATGATACTAATCTCCACCGGAGACCAAATGACATAGAATTTATCAATTATAGGTCACTGCAAGGCCTTAAACAATGAACAAAACAGATACTTCATTGTAAGCTCTTTTTTGTTATGATTTTATATCTATTATGTTATGAGGTTTTTATAATTTAAATAAAGCTTTACAACCAAAAAAAGCCAACAGTTCTAATCTACTCTAGTTATTTTTCTTCTTGTAAGCATTTACAATAATTTCACTTTATTTACAGGCAATAGACAAGTCAGCAAAAAATGTAAAGTACATAGTTCGTGTTATAGAAGGAACTGAGTGTAGGAAAACCAAGTACACTGCTATACCTTCAATATCATGTTATAGTAACTTCACTAAAGCGCACATGGCATTACTGCATGGAAGGCATACCAAGTTGGCACAGGTAAAAAGATAAATATTATTTTCATAACAACAAGCAACATGAATATGAAAATAGTAGATGTGGTATGGTAGCCAATGAGACAACAATCCACAAAGAGACCAAAATGACACATAAATAAACAGCTATAGGTCACTATATGGCCTTCAACGATGAGCAAATCCCATTGGAGTCTTTGCAATACTCTTGCAATGCTTGTTAATTTCCTAATCATGATTAAGATCTCAAAATATTGATTTTCTATTGTTATCTGTAAGCAGTCAATAGACCATAACTTGATATATAGGATTCACATATTGTTTTGTGCTATTTTGTCGAACACAACCTCACATATTATTTAGTTTGCTCCAAGTCAGAATATAGGGTCCAAATATTATTTATGTCTTACTGCAAACCGTGTCCTTCATAGCAGGTTTAAGATCCAAATAAACAAGTTTGCAGGCACTATTTAATTCACTCCCTAACATGGGACAGTGGTGTAACAGTTTAACATCAGAACAAACTATAAAAAACAGTTCTTACTTGTCAGATTGATCAATACAAAGCAAAAAAAAACAACTAACAATATAGACACAGACTAGATGTGGCAGCCAGGGATTATATATATCCAGCACTAGACTCAAACTTTAGTTATATTCATTTCACACATACATTTCATGTCAATAGCTACAATATATAGCCAATTCATGTTCACTGAGTGTAAAACAGCAACAATCAATCAATTGATCAATTATTGTTTAAACAGTATTCTCAAATTATAAGTTATATAATTTTATTTTCTACATTTTAGGAAAGCTAATACCTTCATCTGATATTCCGACTGTTGAAAAGTGTATTCTAAATACTTCATGTTTAGAGATAGAGGGTGAAATTGATGGGGGTTTTCACCAACTGCCACTTAAAGATGAAAAGGAAGAAAACACCATTACATGTGCAAATGAGGGATGCACACTGTATTTTTCATCTTTTCATGAGCTGTTAAGTCACTTAATGTTCGGCAAGTGTGCGTTTGAATTTAGGTGTTAGTTTAGTAATGGATGTGACATTACTAAGAAGACTTACATTACAAAAATGTCTAAGTCTTTTTCAACCAACTTTCAAGTTTCATCAGCAGGGCTGACAGTTGGAATTGATGACAACTCTGATTTAGAACTTGGCTGGGCATTGAAAGAAGAAAGGAAGAACAAAAGATTTAATGTGAACCAAAAAGAATATCTTACTGAAAAGTTTAATAAATGTCTAAAAACTGGAAGAAAGGAAGATCCTTTTTTGGTATCAGAGGAAATGCTGACTGAGAGAAAAGAAGATGGAAATAGAAGATTTTCATATGATGAAATCCTTTCGGTTCAGCAAATTACAAGTTTCTTTTCTAGAATGAGCAGGAAGAACAAATCGTTTGATGATTCCGTTGATGCATCAAGGGAAGAAACTATAACAACTATCAGGAGAGAACTAACTGCAGATGAACTTAATTAAATTTCGTTTACCAACTTTATGTAAAAAACTACAAATATTTTAAGCACTTATAATATGGATTGATTGTCAATGACACAAATCTTATAAATGACACGTAAATCAACAACTATAGATCATTGTAGAGTCTTTAACAATGAGCAAAGCCCATACTGCATTATCAGCTATAAAAGGCATCAAAATGACAAATTTAAATAGGTTAAAGTGAAATTGCGAAAACAATTTGTTTTTCTAATAAAAATACCAATGAGACATCAAACTCACGGTCCATTGAACATAGACAATGATGGTAAGAGTTTCTGTTATAAGTTTTTGGTAAAAGTTTTTGGTCAAGGTAGTTTTTGATGAAATTGAACTCCAATCAACTTGAAACTTAGTACACATGTTCCCTAAGATATGATCTTTCTAATTTAACATGTCTAAATGCCAAATTAGATTTTTTACCCCAATTTCACAGTCAACTAAACATAGAAAATGATAGTGTACATGGAGCATCTGTGGACGGTTGACACAATCTTGTTCTTGCTTTTATAAGTTAATAGTGAGATTTGGATTTCTTATGATATTTCCAACCATAGACAGACATTGACTTGTGTTTTGTTTGCACTGTGTTTTAACACCAGTGCAAGGCTGTAGTATATTATTTCAAGTTGAAGTGAAGTGAGGTGCACGATGTATGCATTTTCACAGGTTCTTACTAAATTGACACTTAAAATTTTCATAATTTTACCACTAAACTGTTATTTACAGACTCTTGAGAGTTGACAAAGTCTTAATCTTTACTGACATGGTAACCTTCACAACACCCTTTTGTTTGAGATATGCTTTTTGAAAGAATACCGGAGTAAATATTTGTATACAGAAGCGATAAAATACATATTTTTGGCGATTTTTCTTTTTTTTGCTTAGGGTCATATAAATGGTTACTATGGTAGCCACAATCTTAAATTGACATTTATCTCTTCAAATAGAGTTAAATTAATATTTAGATCCAATTGAACTAAATTTTCTTCATTTTTAACTTAAAATTTGCAAATTTGCAAATTTTTGTTTTTTTTAGATATTTTCATTCACTGCCATGGCAACGCATTTTTTTTTTTAGAGAAATAACACTACTCCAATTTTTTGATATTTTGGACTTTATGCTTTAAGCATTATATATGCATTATTTTAAGAACATCTGTCGGTGCATTTTTTCACAGTCTATTATTAAAATTGGTAAAAAAATACAATTTTCCGGAAATCCCCAAAAAGTCAAAATCAAGGTTTTTGGCAGCTTCAAAAAACTGTGATAGGAACTTTTTTTATTATTATGTTATATATTGTTATTATATGCTTAGATCATTGTCTTCATGATGACAAATAAAGAATATGACCTCAGAACAGTTTGCTTTATGTTTTATATGCAAAGAAAACGGTAATTTCACTGATTGAAAGACTCTTGTAGAAGCCTTATTTGATGATGTATGGTAACCATGGCAACCACAACTCTGTGTATCAATATTATACCAAATTTCAAACAAGGGTGACATATGAGTATTACCTACCAAGTTTTATTGAAATTTGAGGTCCTCACATTCCCATCCTATATCAGAAATTTTGATGCTTACAGAGAACAGCTTTATCTATACTATTAAACGAGAAGACTTCATTTTTAGTGTCGCTTCTCTTCCTTCCACAACAAATCAATCATCATGCCTCTGTGTCCTATAGGTAACATGCATAGTCGCATTTGTCATCCATTCTTATGATTATTCAGATTGAGTTATTTTGGGATAAAAACGACAAAAAAGAAGTCCGGATATGATTCCGTCATTGGACTGACTTTTAGTCATGGATAAGACTTCCGGTTTGAAACATGCACAGATACAACCAATCGTATGATAGATAAAAAAATAAAAAAAAAATAAGCCAATCAGAGCGTTCTCCATATCATGGTGTTTAGATCACAAGAACCACAACTATTATACCTCGAGGTTATACTACTTTAATATAAAGAGACTCTCTGTATTCTGTCTACTGTTTTCTTTGAAATGTTTACTATTCAAGGGTTCATACCAGTTGCATATATGTTAAAATAAGTAAAACATGTGACACAAGTACAACCAATCGTATGATAGATAACAAAAATGAAAGATAAATAATTAACCATTCAGAGTCACTGTGTTCTCCATATCATGGTGTTTAGATCACAAGAATCACAACTATTATACCTCCTTAGAGAGGACAATTATTTTTTCGCGTTTCATATCATGGTGTTTAGATCGCAAGAACCACAACGATTATACCTCCTTAGAGAGGACAATTATTTTTCGCGTTTATCTACATGTAAACTACGATTACTATGATACTAATTTAATAGCGACTCTCTGTATTCTGTCAAGGACTTTCTATGTTAGCATAGAAAGTCCCTGATTCTGTCTACTGTTTTCTTTGAAATGTTTACTATTTAAGGGGTCATACCACTTGCATATATATTAAAATAAGTAAAACATGCTCAACTTCATCTAAAACTACCACGGTAAAAAACTTTAACCTGAAGCGGGACAGACGAACGGACGGACGACCGAAAGAACGAACGCACGGATGCACAGACTAGAAAACATAATGCCCATAAATGGGGCATACAAATTTATTGTTGAAAGGGAAAATAGTGATTTGGCAAACAAGAAAGTAAGGTAGAGATTCTAGAGGGAGGCAGGACCTTTTTCGTGGCGTCGGGATCGGGTGTTTTTAAGCTCGGGATTTGGGGATTGATCCTTACGGGATATATTTTCCGATTTCGGAATTACGGGATATGCATTTCTTTAAATTCTGCATCTCGGGATTTCATGGTTTTAAGCCCAGGATTTTGGGATCAGGACCCCTCCGACCACCCCTCAAATTAGCCTTAGTCGGTCTTAGTCATTTATACCTGATTAATATCCTACCATTGGCATGTTAATAAGGCTCTCAAAAGAAAAAGCACTGATGGATTGTCCTAGAAGCATATTTTATTAGACTAATAATGGTCTATATATAAGCAGTTATATTTATTTCATGTTTGAAACGGTGCAAATTTTTAATTTGATTTGACTTTTACCAAAAGATTTCGGGATCAGGACCCCTCCGACCACCCCTCAAATTAGCCTTAGTCGGTCTTAGTCATTTATACATGATTCATATCTTACCATTGGCATGTTAATAAGGCTCTCAAAAGAAAAAAGCACTGATGGATTGTCCTAGAAGCATATTTTATTAGACTAATCATGGTCTATATATAAGCAGTTACATTTATTTCATGTTTGAAACGGTGCAAATTTTTAATTTGGTTTGACTTTTACCAAAAGAAGCATTGTAACAAAGGCGAAGAATAATTGTGGTCTGGGGCCAGACACACGAAAATAATTCAATTTAACAGAAAGGAAACAAATACCGGACTTTGGAAAAAGGAAGAGGGCTTTTGATACCTTTGATGGAATTCTCCATACATAATATCTTTTACAAAAAAATCATCCTACAACAGATCACAAGCTGTACATGCCCGCGATTTCGCGGGTGTGTTCTAGTATATTTGATAATAAAACTGTGTAAATCCCTTCAAATTTGATATTGCAATGATGGTGGAAAATATAACAAGTGACCTGGTCAATATAAGACTACCAATTTTGGATCTTAGAAACTTAGAACCAATTGACTTTGCTGTACCTGTATATGGATATTTTTTACCAATTATTATTTGTTTGGCTGTTTTTACAAATTCATTTGCGTGTGTTGTTCTTTTGCAGAAGAACATGCGCTCTCCAAAAAATTTACTCTTCGCTGGAATGGCTATTTCGGATATGTGCACCGGATTATGTCCCTTGCCATTGTACATTTATTTTTACTCCTACGGAAATTATGTGGAAAAGATACCGATAAACTGGTGTGTTGTGTACTTTTATTTTGACCAATATTTTCCAACAATTTTCCATACCATTTCCATTTGGCTAACAACGACACTGACTATTCAAAGATATATACACGTGTGTAGACCTTTACCTAGTCGAGTCGGAGAAAAGAATACGATGCGTAAAATTGTTTTCTGTATAGTCACAATCTTTATCGTGGCTGTTATTTGCCATTTGACACGTTTCATAGAAAGAGACATTACTGAGATAGATGCTCCTTCTAATATTCATCCAAACAGTACTATCAAAACGTGTAGCGTAGCTATAACCCAATGGCTGTTGGATTATCAAGACATTTACTATAACATATATTTTTGGTTTCGGGCTATATTCATTCAGATAACTCCATGTATTGTTTTACTTGTCTTGAATATTCTACTTATAATCAAAATTCAAAAGTCTAATAACAGAAGAAAACAAATGACATCACAGCACAGCAACAATGGGTCTTATACTGGTACAAGAACAAACACAATGCTTGTTATCATTGTAGGAATCTTTCTTGTGGGTGAATTGCCGTTGTTTATATTCATGATACTAGGTATTATTGAAAACATATTCGAACATATTTCAATTTTGAGTAAAAGGGAATATGCTGTTATTAGTTTGTTAACAAATTTCTTTCTTCTTTTAACTTTTCCAGTTAACTTTTTCATTTACTGTGGAATGAGCAAAAAGTTTCGGGAAACTTTTAAAAAAACAATCAACTGTTATTTAGATTGAACAATCGTAACTTCTCGTCTATTCTCGCTATGCAGTACTTCGTTTAACCAGAAAGGCCCTGTAGTTCCGATTAGCATATTGAACAGAGACTGTAAGTGGACTTTGAAACCCGTTTTTTTTTTTATCATCAGTCAAAATCTAATAATACGATTCATTGAATGTAAAACAGATAATAAAACTGGCAACGGATGAAAACTTTAAATAATTATATCACTGAATGTTAACAATCGAAGTCAATGTGAAATTGATAATACAAAATCAATGGATGGAAATTTTTAAGAATCGTATCAAATAATGTAAACATTAGAGATCTATGTGAAATTGATAATACAATGGCAATGGATGGAAACTTTAAAGAATTGTATCACTGAATGTCAACATTAGAAGTCAACGTTTAACCCGAATCAGTATGAAACTGCACGTAAATCTATACACTTTATGTAAACTTGTAATTTATATCATTTGTAATAATCATGTGCAGCAAAATTATGTCGTATTCAAATCGAATCAGAAACTTCAGCAAAATAACATAGGAAAAATTAAATCATTATAATATGTTTTGAATAAAAGAATGTTGAATATCAATAACGTGAACCGAAGCAGAAAACAAGCTTAACATTTGAACTAAAAGTATTACATTTTGATATTACTCCGTAAAAGTGTCTTTGTTATACTAAACAAGCTTTAGAAGCAACACTGTCTGCTCTTTACTTTCTTTTGTCTGATCTCTCTCATTGGTTGATTGTATGTTGGAACTTCTGCAGGCTTAGATGGGGGCTTTTTACTTGAAGCTATTTGAACTTTTAATCTGCAACCATCTTTATCTATTATTTTTACATCATTATCCTTGTGAGAGAATGTATTATTTCGATCTAAATATCATTTGAATGAACAAGAGCTACAGCACGAACAACCATTGTCATTTGTGTCTGCAATAAAAATTGAGCAGACACAAGTTTTGACATTAAAAATCTTCATTTATTACCAATCTGAAGATGTTTTAACAGTTTTCTGTATTTGATTGTACAGGAAATCAAACGATTCTTAAATGACTCCAATAAATTTAGAAAGAGACATTTTGGTTATAACATTTTACTCTGTACTCAGTGTACAACGTATGTAAAACAATTAAGCTAATAAGTAAACTCGCCACACGAGACTAAATAATTTTTGCTAAAAATCATTCTCAATCCGTTGATAAGGACTGTGTTAATCTTGCAGTGAAGTGAGAGTTTTTTGTTTGGTCTATTTTTAAAGTCAGTTATTAAATGTTTTATTATGATAGATTGTGCTATCATGGATTGTGACCTTTTGTCTGTTTGTTATTGAGAAACACTGTTCACATCTTAAGCTTAATTTGTTAAAAATTAGTATGGACGAATACTGTAACATGTAATGCAGTACACCCTTATGTTTATTTGTCACATAAAATGTTTCAATGACATTTTTGTCAAATTTCTGTATGGTACTTTCGATATTCGTTCACTTAGCTTAGGGACATGAAATTAACTGAAACTCGTAAATCAATACATTTTCTTGAAAATCAACATTAGCTTGTACTGCATTACATGTACCAGTATTGTCCGTACCAATTTTAAACAAATTAATTAGGGCCCCGCCGACTAAGGCGGGTCGCCCTATAGTGATCAGTCTGTCCGTCCGTCCGTTCGTCTGTCCGTCCGTCCGTCTGTCCGTCCGTCCGTCCGTAACACTTTGTGTCCGCTCCATATCTAGAGAACCATTATGATTTCATACTTTATACTTTACATGTTTATTAACCACCACCAGAGGGCGTGTCATGATGTATGTACAACTTCCTAGGTCAAAGGTCAAGGTCAAAAAACTTTGGTTTCAGTTGACAACCCTGTGTCCTGTGGTGAAGATCGTGTCCGCTCTATATCTTGAGAACCGTTATGATTTCAAAGTTTATACTTGACATGTATATGAACCAACACCAGAGGGTGTGTCATAATTTATGAACGACTGCCTAGGGCAAAGTTCAAGGTCAAAAACTTTGGTTTCAGTTGACAACCCTGTGTCCTGTGGTGAAGATCGTGTCCGCTCTATATCTTGAGAACCGTTATGATTTCAAAGTTTATACTTGACATGTATATGAACCAACACCAGAGGGTGTGTCATAATTTATGAACGACTGCCTAGGGCAAAGTTCAAGGTCAAAAACTTTGGTTTCAGTTGACAACCCCATGTCCTATGGTAAAGATTGTGTCCGCTCTATATCTTGAGAACCGTTATCATTTTAAAGTTCATACCTGAAATGTATATAAACCAATATCAGATGGGTATGTCATAATTTATGTACAACTTCCTAGGTCAAAGGTCAAGGTCAAAAACTTTGGTTTCAGTTGACAACCCCATGTCCTATGGTAAAGATCGTGTCCGCTCTATATCTTGAGAACCGTTATCATTTCAAAGTTTATACTTGACATGTTTATAAACCAACACCAAAGGGTGTGTCATAATTTATTTACAACTTCCTAGGTCAAAGGTCAAGGTCAAAAACTTTGATTTCAGTTGACAAACCCATGTCCTATGGTAAAGATACAATTTTTTAATGCACATTATTCACAGCGGGGCCCACAGAGATGGCTCCCATCTCAATGATATCTAGTTCATCTTGCAGGCCTCCAGTTTGTTTGGAAAATTAATTTTTCACTCCCAAAAACCGGTTTAGCCACAACATAACAATTTCAATTTTTTTTTTACAATTTAAACAATATGCATATATTAAGTATGTTTAAATGAACATATGTTCCTATAGTTTAGGACTTTATTCATTTTAGGTTGAGAAATACAGGCAAGGTTTTGATGTTTATGCAGTGTCCTATATTTTGACTTTAGTGGAACCTTAAAACTGTAAAAGAAGCTGATAATATAAAATTGATACTGTCTTTTGAAGATGAAATTGACTGCTGACGTATATTGAAAATGGGTCAAAACATAATTGCAAATTCATTATTGCAATTAGACAACTTGTGTTTATTTGTGTATGTTAAGTATCGGCGATTTTGGTAAATTTGATTGCATAAAACTTGTACATTTTCTTCTTAATTGAGCTGAATATTTTCCTTAAGAAAACCATAAAACCGTATTCAAATACCATACCTTATAAATGTGATAGCTTTCTGTGAAAAAACAAGAATCAAGGGAGCTTTCTGTGAAAAACCAAGAACCAAGGGAGCTTTCTGTGAAACACCAAGAATCAAGGTCAACAATGTATGAGATTTTGTTTACATGAAACACGTACCGACATATGATAGTATTCGAAAAGAAAACCAATCGCAGTTATCACCCATTAAGGCGAAGTGTACGTAATTGCACGCCTCTAGCGGAATACGGGATTAAAAACGTTCGTCGTTAGTTACCCAAGTTATCTCCCTTACTCCAAGAAAGGACACACGAAAGAGAAACTACTTTCTGCGGTCTATAATAAATCTAACAGGCACGCCTGTGCTGTCTTAAACCTCATAGAAATTATCTAAATAACTCCAATAAGAAATCACAGCATTCTGTACGTTGTTCTGTGTGCAGCCTGACTTAAAAACACTGTTTTTTGTTGTTTTAGACGCGTAGGAGAAGGCATTTCGTGTTTATGATATCAACAGAAAGAAAAACCGCCTCACAACAAAATTATAAACAAATAAACATGAAACAATTTTTCTTCTATTGATATCAAATTAATTGAAATGAAACCTGAATTGACCCAACAATATCGTTTTAAAAAGCCGTAGTCTTGAACGAAAAACACAGTACTCAACGTAAAGTTCTATAATAGGTTACAAATAATTAATGAAAGACGTGTGAATTTAATTGTTTAATTTAAAAAACGTTGAAATGTTCGTATTTTGTGCAATTGAAAATTTAAGGACATGATTTATATTTATATAAGAAATCAGACGATACCAAGAGAATAATTTGACCACTAGTGCAAAACTTACCAGTCGGAAGAACAAAAACGGAAAACAAACAAAAAATAAACAAATTATGCCCCAAAAATTACTCAGTAACTTAAAACTTGTCTCACTCTAACATTTATCTTAAAATAAGTAAAAAATATGTCATTCAACTCCCAGTTTTCAACTTTTTCTACATGTGCAGAAAATAAACAGGTGTCTTCTATTCCGTCCGCAATTTATGGGAAAACTGAATCTAAATTTAGAACCATATTGAAATTGAAAGTACACATGTAAGATAAAATATAACATGTCATTTCTTCTTTCACAAATTCCAATTTCGAAGAGATATATAGCGAAATCTGGTTTCTTTTATTGTGCCTGTGTGCATCATTCAAAATTAGAGAATGTAGGATTAGAAAATTAGGTAGGACCTTTATCGGAACTCCGGGATCGGGTGTTTTTAAGCTCGGGATTTCGGGATTGACCATTTCGGAATCCGGGAATTCTATTTCCGAATTTCGGGTAGTCGGGATTTAAATTTTTTTTTAATTCGGGACCTCGCCGGATTTCGTGTTTTTAATCTGGATCCCTCCTTCCCTCCTCCCTCTATTATGGTTAAAGAAAAGAGGTCAGGGAAGTTTTGTGATACTTGTAACTGCAATTTAATATTTAGTGGAATGAGAGGTGAAATGGGTTCAGACTATTACATTTCAATTTTTTTTTTGAATTTAACCAAAGTTTACTGCAAGGGGTGTTTAACGACCTCGATGCTTATCCATGAGGATCTCGCACTCGGTCAGCTATAGGTTTTCACCTAGTTCATGATCATATAAGAATTGAGAAGCCTGTGGTTTACTAGTCTTATAATATGAGACTTTGGAGTTCATATAATTTACATTCAACGTTTTTTATCGAATATTTCAAGGCTTTTGGACTATCAATATTGACCCCCCTCCCTTTCCAATTGATTGGATAAAATGAATGGATAGCCGCCCCTATTTCAAACTGAAGTCCTATAAACTGACTGGTATTCGAATTTGTTAAAAGAAATAATTGGTATCTCTATTGATTCAATACCGTAATGCCGAAAAACAATCATTTGTTTCCGCGAATTCCGAACAGCTAGAAATATATTCCCGAGTTTCAATTTGAGTAACTCGAATAATTCAAGCCCTTTGCAGTTTCCATGTCCGATTTTCTCCCACACGAGAAATGTAGCATTCGTACATCAGCTGAATAATACGACTGAATTATTCGGGTTACAATTTGTGTAAATCCCGAATGCACATAAAAGTAAAGGTCCAGCCCGACTTTCGGAAATGGACTGTTGTAGATTACAGATTGATTTCCAGAAATAAGAATCATACAAAAATGTTTCACGCAAATATTCGTGTAAATATTGACGTGTAAAGTTATACAACGATTGCTAGCCGGTCTGGATTGTGATAAAAAGAAGCGCATGCAATGCATAAAATATATAATGTCGTGGCTCAGGGATGTGTTGAATTATAGAGATGCTTATGCGGCACAAAGATAAGATTAATTTACCCAAATGTACTAAGAATTACCACACAACTTAAATTTACTTAAATATTGATTTGTTATCCTGTGCCAGACAGATGGCTGATAATCTGAGAAGAGACCTTGATGAAATGAAGTTTTATGGGAACAAAGATTTTGAAAACACGTCGCAGTGTTTAGATTTTAACAAAAAATAAGGCACCAAGGTCGCAAATAGTTCTAGTTCATAATGAAGAAAATGTCAACCGTTTTCTAGCTTTCGATCTCCGCACGCACCCAACTATAATAGACAAATACAATACAATACTACACAAAACGTAACATAAAGAACTAAAGACCGAGCAACACGAACTCCAACAAAACGGTATATATTTCATACAAGTATAGGACTATATGAAGCGTCGTAACTGTTGCGGCGACGTCAAGAATGTTGTCGTTGTTTTTTGTTTTTTTACACTCAAGATTCAACTTTAACAGGGTATAGCTTGAAAAGTAGCACGGTTGCTAAGGACTTTCTTTGCACCAATCGATTCCTCAGACATTTTAGAATCGTCTCATAAATTTAAAAAAAAATCGATTGTCTAATATAATAGAAAATCTTGAAAATGTAACAATTCCTGTCAAATTTCTCGATTTTCCCTATATATCCTTTGTAATTTTGGTGTATGATGCTGTTAACTTCAACAGCTCGTATCTCAAAAACGAAAACGGTTACCCCCTTTTTTTATTTTATTTTCCGATTTATTTTTACAAGCAGAATCTACATGAAAATTTAAAAAAGATCCATTGTGTAGTTTAATTACGTACACTTCGCCTTATTATGATTATTTGCAATTTTCTCAATTATTCGTCGATGAAAACATATTTAACCAATTATATTAATAAAGTACATAGATTGACAATCAATTATCATGCTGTTCATAGTAAAATAACATGAATTTCTTTCAGGAAGATTACAATGAAAGAGATAATTTTCAAATATAATTAAAATAAAGCGAAACCCAACGTCCACGGCTTCCCTCTCCATCTTCACAAAATTATTATCATTGTTTTCATAGACCATTGCAAGGTTCATGTTCGGAACCATATCGAAATATATTGGTTTCACTAATCTCCAATTATCATATCACATAATCTATAATTATGTTTATAAAGAGATAGATTCCTTTTGATAAGAAATTATCAAGTTAGTAGTATATATGCTATTTATAAATTTTATATGTTTGCATCAATCCTACACTAATATAGTGTTTCGGCAATATTTTTTTTTATGATACACGTAGTTTGTTTGAATGCGATTGTGAAAAGTTAAAGTAACACAATTAACTAATTGACTAAAGAGGGAAAAAGTCTGTTGACCAAATTTGCTGGGCGTAAACGGCAAAAAGGCCGGATAAATCGTACATTTATATATTGTTTAACCCGCGTTATGCATTGTAGGGTCAATGGAAATATTCCGAGTTCGTATTTTCGACCGTCCGTCTGTGCGTTCATCCTTCCGTCTGTGCGTCATCCGTCCGGTCTCACGTTAACAATTCTTGCCGGCTTTTTTATGAAACTTAATATATCAGTTTTTTTATAAAATTTTTGTTCAAAATTGCATTGTTAGCACTCTTAAATGTACAATTCTTGCCAGAATTTTATGGAACTTACATTATGAAACTTACATTATGTAAGTTCCATAAAATTTTGGCAAAATTTACATCATAGGTTTATCTTAGCAATGTCTGGGACGAATTCAAAAATTAGTATGAAAAGAGTAGTGTCCCTTAGAAATATAATGATATGAAGAAATGCATTTTTAGGCGCTCTCATATGTACAATTCATACCCAAATTTTATGTAAGTTGAATCATAGGTTGATATCGACAGTCGTTTAGACTGATTTGAAAATTAGTACCGAAAGATTATTTTTTTACTATCTAAAGCTGCGGTTACACCTTACCGGACAGCTCTAACGGACGCCGAACGGATGAAAAAAAGGTTTCCGTTGACAAAATTTGTATCCGTTGGTATACTGACCAAATAAAACGTACTGGCAATGAATGCCTAACGGACACTTACAGGATATGCATAGTACGAAAAACGGAAAAGTAACGGACAGGACGGACGTCAAATCTACATCGAACGGACGAGTACCGCATAAAACGGACACCTAACGGAAGCTTCATAATAAAAAGGATGAACAAGATAAGCGGAAAATCGAACTGAGCGATATTTATGATACATATCTTTCATGACTAAGCAATGATGTTGCCCACCTCCGTTGTCTTATCATGCTTTAATTACTTGCTAAAAGGTATTTGTTATAGGGTGGATAGTTGTCTCATTGGAAATCATACTGTATTGACTTATTGTATATTACTATGTGTTTTCTTAGGTCATAGTATAGTCCAAATACACCAACTTAAAAACAAATGCTATTGTTGAAAATCATTAATATATTGCTCTAGTGGTCTCTTTGTATGTGCTTGTTCTATACTAGGCAAACAAAGAAACGTTACATTGGTTTTTAATTTGAAAATATCACATCTATTAATTTCAAATATTTTCATGATTAAAACTAGTAACCTGAATGATTTATCTATCACATTTACTCATCTATCCCAAATTCATGTATTTGGTTTTGATGTTATATATATGTTACAGTAAATAGGTGAAATTAGGAATTACATATAATTACTAAAATTTAGGAATTACAAGTAATTCCCGATGCACTTAGTTAATACAAGTAATTCCTTAAACGGCCCAGTTATTACCAGTAATTACTAATTTTAAAATGAATTATTACACCTATTTACTGACTGCTAAAACAATGTTGTATTATGGTCAGATGATCAAAAGTTATATGGTAATACTAACTAGAAGATCAGTTAGTACGTTTAAAATATTGAATAGTTGATTTGTATTAAAAATATCTTGAATAAATATGGACTTTCAAATATTTGATTAAATCAGAGTAACTTTAGTTTTAATCCAAAATGGTTAAAGATGAGCATTAAACAGAGAATTTTTGACCAATTTCAACAGACATGGAAATCAGAAATGGAAAATTCTCCCAAAGCATTATGTTTTAACATTTTAAAAAAAAACTTTGAGTTTGAAGAATATTTAGACTTATTAACTTATAAAGATAAGATAACGTTATGTAGGTTAAGAACTGGAATGAACTGTTATGTGCATTAGCTTCCAGATATTAAAAAATATATATATATTGTTAAATCATTAATAAAAATGATATAGTGAAATTATAATTCACTGTTAGCAGCCAATCTGGTTCTATTTTGTTAAATTAGCTGCGAAACAAGGTTGATGAGTTGTGCACTTGCTAGTGAATATTTGGACCTCATTGAATACGTATTCATGTGACCTTAAATTCAACCCCTAGCTGGCGATGGGTTATCTATGTATTAAGCTATTACAATTGTAAGAGTTTTGCAGAACAAATAGTCTCGCCTACTTTTGCTGTTAATCGCAGACTCAACAAAAATGAGGAAAAAATATTAAAATTTTCCTCTAGATACTATCTTTTGACTTAAGTACTATAAGAAGCTTCTGTCAAAATTGGGTAAAAATACAGGATGGTTTATAAAATCTAATGTTTTAAAATCTTTAACTGCAGAGTGTATGTAATGTTAACTGGGAAAAAAACTATGCCATTTATGATGTTTATAAGTAATATAGGGAAAAAAAGGATTTTTTTTACAAACTTTACTTTCGGATTTAGCTTCTGTCCAAGTTTGGTAGAAATCCAGGATATTTGGAGAAAGTTATTTTAAAGTTTTAAACCACAGTGCATGATTGAGATTTTAGTGTAACAAAATTATGAAAATCAATTTTGGATTGATATCATTGTCTTGCATATATAAATGCATATAGTGACGGAGTTACAAGACCTATAAAACAACCATTTTCCAGTTTCAATTCACAAACACTAAAGAGTATGCACTTTTGATGTGCCTTATATTCCTACATCCTTAAGTAAGCTCCCTTAAAATCCCTACCCTTTACTTTCTTATTTGGTACCTTGAATTATGTTTTTCATTTCAAAACAAAAACATCAAGTTAGTAAATAGCTGTAAAAATGACCAAAAAAATCAGTAATTACCAGTAATCACTGAAACAACTAGTAAATACATGTATTTACTAAATTGGCTAGTAATTACAGGTATTTACTGAAATGTTTAGTAATTACGTGTAATTCCTAATTTCACCTATTTACTGTAACATATATATGTTATATTTGTTATTCTCGTGGGATTTTGTCTATGTGTGTTACATTTTAGTGTTATGTCGTTGTTCTCCTCTTATATTTAATGCGTTTCCCTCGGTTTTAGTTTGTTACCCCGATTTTGTTTTTTGTCCATGGATTTATGAGTTTTGAACAGCGGTATACTACTGTTGCCTTTATTTATAAAACTATCGGAAATGACGTGACGTCATTTTCTGATTTCAAACAAATAACCATTTTTTAAAACAATTTACCTGTATAGAGTTGGAATCGAGTTGTCCTTTTTGTCATTTATTGTGTCGAACACGATTGTTAACAAAAGGTCGCATTAAAAATTGAAAAAGCTACACTTAAAACAATGCCCCGTCTTAGCCAAAATGAGAGAGAACGAGCTGTTGGGATGTTGGCAGGAGGAATGACTCAAGTACCGGTTGCAAATCATTTTAATGTCTCTAGAATGACTATTGCAAGGCTTAAGACTCGTCTTAGAAATACTGGCACAAAAAATGATCGCCCCCGTAGTGGCAGGCCAAGTGAAACGACGTTACGTCAAGACAGACACATCAGCATCATTCATCTCCGGAATGTAAACGCGTCACAATATAAGTTATATGGTTCGCTACTGACCCCATACGAATCCATAGAGGGTTAGTAAAATCTATAGGGGTGAGGCCGGAGGCCGAGTCCCCTATGAATTTTATTCACCCTCTATGGATCCGTAGGGGGTCAGTAGTTAACCGTATAACGAATTTATCGGACGCTGGTCTTTTTCTGCGGCGTTTTGTTGAAAAATAAACAATGAAACACAACAACATTAATAGATGACGTCGCCATTAACGCGTCATGAACCCCATATGAAACTTACTAACCCCATACGGTCTCATAGGGGGTCACCACGTGACGGCATTTAACCAATCACAACGTGATAATTCATCTGTGGTCCGATAAACTGCACGACAAACCCACGGAAGACATAACAACAGAATATCTGCTCAAACAGTTCGTAACCGATTGCATCAAGTTGGTCTAAGAGCTCGTCGTCCATTGAAGGGACCTATCCTTACACAGCGTCACAGGATGGCGCGACTTCAATGGACACGGGTACGGATTCGATGGAATAGGCAAACATGGAGACAGGTTCTTTTTACCGATTAATCTAAATTCAACTTGAAATTTATCGACGGCAGAGCCAGGGTCTACCAGAGACGCAAAGAACGATTTTCTGATGCGTGCGTGCAGGAAACAGATCGGTTTGGTTGTGGCGGAATCACTCACATCTGTATTTGATAGATGACCGAAATAATCAATTCAATAACTATAAATAAACTCAGCTTCACTATATTTGTTTACAACATATGGAAGACATATTATGTCACTTTTTAGTTTCAGGTTTTCTTTTCGGACTTGGAATCTCTTTCTTTTTTGATTCTTTAGCTGTTATACGCTTATTTTGTCCTGTGATAGTTGCCTGTTTCTGTGATACAATCTTGGAATCATTTGAAGATAGATCTATATTTGCGCCTTCCGACTTAACAGTTGAAGTTGTTTTTGAAGACTGCGATGTTTTTCTGTCTGCGGCTGTTTTAATTTCGGTATCATTTGTAATATTAACTGAGGTAGATGGCGCTTGCTGTTCTGTTTCTAATGTGATTTCAGTAACATCGGCAGTGTTTTGTTGTTGTTGAGGCACCATAGCCATACCTGGTTGAATAGGTTGCTCAACGATAATTTGATAGCCGGTATTCAGGTCAGTGTGATGCATGTATCGAAAAGGAGAATAAAACAAATACGGTCCAGCGGGGTTTCCTGGATATAAAGGCTGTACATGTTGATGTTCTGATGTTATGAAAGGAACCCCGATGAACATTTCCTGTGAAAGCTGTTCACTATCTGAAGATATTGCCGGTTGTTTGGTTTCAGGGGTTGATATGTGAAGTCCATTGATTGGTTGTTGGGGTGCTCTAGGTACAGGTTGTGTTTCTGTATCATATATCACAGTTGTAGTTTTATCGGAGTTTCTGCCTGAATTGCACAAAATATTTTGTATAACAGTATTGAAAATATTGTACATTACTTCACGAGCTCTTAAACATAATAACAATAATCATTTTGTCTGTATATTTGGTTCAGAAGTCCAAGTGTGTTATAATGAATTCATATCATTTATTGGTAGGCTATAGCAGTTAAGCTATGAAACCAATTATTCGGGGTTGGTCGATAAAAAAAGACTATATGGTAATATTTTGTATCACATCAAATCTCAATGATTGAAACCGCTGTAAAACTAATGTTGAGCGTGAACTCTTTTCAGAAATAACTTTGGCAGTTTTTGGGCCATGGATAAATTTGGCTATTTCAATAATGAGTTGATTTACAGCCTATTTCACGGTTAGTGGAGTTTTATTCTCTGCGGATATCATCAGGTCAGTGGTACGCATTTCTGTGTTGACATGAATTGTCATTTCGTTGATCATAGTTAACTTTTGTTAAACTATCAATTGTTCAAAAGAGAAGGAAGTTTCTACCTTCTGGATACACTACCATAACTAGATTTCGCAATAACAGTCGGAATTTGGATTAGCTAAATTCTTCAACCTCTTAATGTTTGGTATTTTGTTTACGCTTTAGTTTGAGCGTCATTGGTGAGATTTTGGTTGAATAAATGTGTATATGGTATCTGTTGTGATTTTTATATAAGATATATGATCGTTATTAGTTGAAGAATTCCATTATTTGTGTTATCGCCCATCATAGTAATTACTATGATAAGAAGACAACAATGAGTTATGCAACATCATGTGATATAAAGCTGTTGTTCACATAAAACACAATGAGACAAAATTTTACATCGATCAATTTTTTTTTAAATCAATTTTAAAAATTATTGTACACGTTCAAGTGCCTAACAATTTGCAAGCTCGTATTCATTTTTTTTGTAATTCCCAGCACTGAAGTTTAAAGATGATAATTACGTATGATGATAATGATACATGTAAGTTACAGTTATATTTCTGTAACACAAATACAACTGGCGTTAACACTTATATATATAATACATACAACAACCAACAAGAATATCGAAACAATCTATCAGCAAGCTAACATCGTCCATCGGGACACTGTAAAATACAGGTTCATTTATAGAAATTTAAATCACACTTTTTACAAAACACAACTATATAGATGCATAAGAAGTTAAAGGGGCACTAGCTGTCAAATTTTTGTTCACCGATTCTAATCAAATTCTCATATTTGATGTAAACTATGTAAAACATTTATCCAAACTATTAAAAGACTAAATAAAACAATAAACAAGGCACAGGCATGAACATACGTAGCTTCGTTGACCTCTATAGTCATCCGATGACCATATAAGCGATGTAAACATAAATATAGATTAAGCAAACACGTGCTGTTGAATTTTTTTAGGTCTATTTAATTTCATATTACAGATAAAAAATAAATGTTTATCATCGTTTTTACCTGTATTGGAATGTTTATTTGTTGATTGAATCAGTCAATCAAATGATTTACCTTTCTTTCACTTTCAATGCTGATAATTTCTTCCTTTAGATAACTTTCCACATACAATTCACGTGCTATCAATCTCAAGTTAAGGGGTTAAATTAAAGTTCACATGAATACGGATTCAATGAGGTCGCATTATTCACTTTCAAATGAGTAATTCATAATCAATGTTTTTTTGCGTATTTTGACAAAATTAAACCTAATTGGCTTCTTAAAAGGAATTATTATTTCACTGTTTGTATTGCATTACTGATTGAGCCAAAAATAATAATTCATTAGATTTTTCATATATCTCGTAGCTAGTGCCCCTTTTAATCTCTAACCTCTTATCATAGCGTTCCGTTCATTATTGAGAGTAACATCGTTTGGTTTCATGCAAAATGTGAAAACTTCCCTAATTTATTATTTGTTTAGTCTGGGTAGACATATATAACTGTGACTGTATATTACATTAATTTGTAGGATCCTTTACTATAGATAATTTAGCTGATCTGTAGCAATAACATCTTCATGCCTTATATATCATGTACTGCAGTACGCCGCTAGATTAAAACTGACGTGGAAAGGTAACACACGGCCAGCGAAAGCTCTTTTTTGAGAGCCCAGGTGGTCGTGTGGTCTAGCGGGACGACTGCAGTGCAGGCGATTTGGTGTCACGATATCACAGTAGCATGGGTTCGAATCCCGGCGAGGGAAGAACCAAAAATTTGCGAAAGCAAATTTACAGATCTAACATTGTTGGGTTGATGTTTAGACGAGTTATATATATATATATATATATATATATATATATATATATATATATATATATATTATATACGAGATACAATTCTGACATGAATGTAAGTTGTTCCCAACTTTTGGTTTACATTTGAGTGTTGTATTCGTAATTTTACGTTGAATTTTTTAATGTTTTTTTAAAATCATACACAACATATTTCATGAAAAAACCTAAAACCAAAATATTTCACAACAATAAAAAAAGAGAATAATGGAGTGTAACAATAAAAAAAAATTAGAGAATAGCGGGGTGTAAAATAAAAACAATAGAGAATATTGCGCCGAAAAAATAAAAAAAAAAAAACAAAAGTAATAAATTACCAACAATTCTAAGATTCACAAATACATGTACATCAGTAAACTATATGGAAGTTCCCAGTTGCACTCTCATAAAATTGTTTCAAAGTGGAACGAAGGTGTGAAAATATCATAAATCTAAGAAATTGATTATCCACTGCAAGCTCAAAACCCAAACAAGCGGAAATTGTTTCGTTGTATGTTTGGAACTGTAAAATAATCCCTCCTACGAAACTACAGCTACATGTAACAAAAACATGCTCATGAATAAAAAGAAAAATCATCTAAATAGTCCTTTAATTGTTCTGTCAATAAGTAAAACACATTTCAATGTGTGCTTACATCTCATATGTCTCAGGGAACTTTGATAAAAATGGTATCACCGAAAGAAGGTGGGTTATCCACCAAATAAGAAATGAATGTTTGCCTGTATTCGTCCATTCATTTTATATATATGTTGATATTCTATTCCGTCTTTATAGACTTACTATTGTGTACGTACGGATTATCAATAAGTTTTATTGTAGTAAAGATATGTTTTAATTTACAGTTTTGTAAAAAGAGAACGGTACAATATACGGATATCATTATAAGAACATACAGACTCAGGGTTCTTAAAGACCATATAATTTGACAAAAAAAAAAAAAAACATATAAAACATATCAATTTATTTTTAATTGAAAATACCCATTTCTGAAATTGCAATAAAAAATCTAAAATAAAAATGATTTTTTAAATTCTGTTTATGTAGCAAATTTGAACCTACCTATTTCGGTGATTTCACCAAGAGAACTGGAAATCATAAAACATATTTTATGCTTAAAAACATAATTGAAAAGTTCCAACGTTAGTTGTGACATGGCAATATTTATACATATACTGACATATAATTAACCGATTTGATTTTGGTGATCTATGTATTTGAATTTGATAATTGACACTAATTTGGCTCCAATACAAAATAAACTATACTAGTTCATCTATAGAGATAAGATTGGGAATGCTTAATATGACAGTTGGTTTTTCCAAGTCATAGATACTATGATATTTCGAGCCTGGAAATTTTCTTTCTGATTTTTTTTTTAAATTCATCAACATATTTTTCCAAATCTTCAGTGACTATAATTAATTTGATTACATATTACATTTGAAATAGTTTGTGTTTTCTTAACCTTTTTATGAATCATTTGTCCTCTTTCGTACTCCTTATATTCCATACTGTTGAGTTATTATTATTATTTTGTTCACATGATCACATTTCTTCTTCCTGTTTGAACGGATTAACACTAGTCATTTGTTGGACCCTTTATAGCTTTCTGTTCAGTGTGAGCCGAAGCCCTGTGTTGAAGGCCGTACTTTGACTTTTAATGGTTTAATTTTTACTTATTGTGACTTGGAGGGAGTGTTGTCTATTTGGCACTCATACCACATCTTCTTATATCTAACTAACAAACAATAATGTACAATGGTGATTGTCGTTATCATGCTTAATAACATGTATAATGTCAAATCTTTCCTCCGCGTTATAGATTATTCTTATACGTTATAATTTACGCTATAAATGTTTGTTGTGTACTTTGCTGATCTTAAAATACATAAAACATTTAAAAGGCATTGTGGAATTGACAACAAGACATTAAAGGAACGATACACAATGATTTAAGTATTTTAAATATCAATCTGTGTAAAAGGTTAACTCACAAAAATACCGAACGCCTTTGAAAATTCAAAAAAGAAAGTCCATAATCAAAAGGCAAACTCAAAAGCCCACACACACACCAAACGGAATGATAACACTTGTTACAGTCGGAAAGGTTCACCGACAACAGAGTCGAGGAGAACATTCATAAAAAATATTTCATTAGAAGGGTAATAAAAGGCAACATAAAAAAGATCGTGCTAATTTAATCAGCACTTTTGTTCCAGCAAATTTTAACCACTTGAATTAAATCGAAGTAAATAATTCATTGGCACTGATAGTACATGTTTTTATAGTAGATTTTTCATGTAAATGTTTTCATCGCTGTCTGACATCATATAAAATTGAGAATGGAAATGGGGAATATGTCAATGCGACAACAACCCGACCATAGAGCAGAAAACAGCCGAAGGCAACCAATAGGTCTGCATTGTAGCGAGAAACTCCCGAACCTTGAGGCGTCCTTAAGCTGGTCCCCAAACAAACATGCACACTAGTTCAGTGACAACGGACGTCACACTGATGTATGAATAAAGGCAACAGTAGTATACCGCTGTTCAAAACTCATAAATCTATGGACAAAAAACAAAATCGGGGTAACAAACAAAAACTGAGGGAAACGCATTAAATATAAGAGGAGAACAACGACACAACATTAAAATGTAACACACACAGAAACGGACTAAGCATTAGACAAAATAATTGTGTCTCGTAAGTCAGATGAAGGACCTCACAGCATAATAATCTAGGTCTTAATCACTTGTTGTGCAGTACAAAGGATCTCAAAGCAAAAGACCATTGGTCTCTATCATCTATGGTTCACCAGTTACAAATATGTATTACTTATATCAAATGCATAGTAGGAATATACACTGATAATGATAGCTACGGTTCAAATGACCATCTTAATCCTGAAAACATAGCAAGCAATTCGGTAGATTATTTGTTTTGTGATCTTTGACAGTTGCAACGGAGTAATGAATTGAAGAAAATCAGTGAGAGGGAGTATAACTCATTCAGCGAATAGTTTTCAGATAAGTGGTGTCAGTTTAAGAAGCTTATAAACAGTTGGCTTTCATAACCCAAATATCTAAGCGACATCTTGTAAGGCAACTCATGCGCAAAAAAATTTAATTAGTTGAAAAAAATTAATGTCTTTCCACGGAAATGAAAAAAAGACCCAATAATAATCAGACTTAAATGAAATGCTGATGAGGATGCATGGCAATACTTGCCTCCGAAATGTTAAAGATAACGTTACAAACAATGTGCAAACGACTCCAGTTGCACACAATAATTCCTTTACACATAATAGTGTTTTAAAAATAATATACAAATATACAGATATGACACGATGGGTAAACTTGAGAAGTTGATAACATAAAATTATCGCTATTTTGTGCATTTTTCGTTTGATTTTTTTTGTGATAATTTTCATATCATGCTACTCGTTTGAGATGGAAAATTATCGCTAGAAACTAAGCTTGCACGTGGCGTTGCTAACGAAATTGACAACGTCGTCATAGGTAAAATAGCGATAAAAAATTATCATGATTATCATTGTTCATCTCAACTCGATTGCCTTTCTCGCTTTCGCCGTCCCGGCTCAAGCGAGAAAATCAATCTGGTTGAGATGATCACCGATAATCTATAATTCTTATTGTCTTTTGAAGATTTAGCAGAAAAATGATTGCTGCAATATATGGAAAATTGATGGAAATGTAAATGCGAATCCATAATTGCAATTGGACAACTTGTGTATATTTGTGTTAAATCTGTATGATTTAGGTTTAAAAGTAAATTTGATTGCATGCAATTTGTACTTTTTCTTCTTAATTGTGCTGAATTAATCCTCAGTTCCCTATCCTGACTGAAAACATAAAAGCTTATCCAAATGCCACAACTTATAAATGTGATAGCTTTCTGTGAAAAGACAAGGATCTCTGCTGAAAACTAAGGAACGCCGTAACTGCCTTATGTTAAAAACTTTCATTATATGATGGTACTTTGACATTATACGATGGTACTTTGACATTATACGATGGTACTTTGACATTATATGATGATACTTTGACATTATACGATGGTACTATGACATTATATGATGGTACTTTGACATTATACGATGGTACTTTGACATTATACGATGGAATTTTGACATTATATGATGGTACTTTGACATTATACGATGGTACTTTGACATTATATCATGGTACTTTAACATTATACTTTGCTTTGTCAATTTCGAGTAGCTCGGGTGTCTTCTGCAATTTTTATTTTACATTTTTATATCAATTGGTAATGTTTATTATTAAAAGCAACATAAATCATAATATATTGAAAAACATTTTAATTATTTTACAAAAGTCACAAAGAATGGATGATATTTAAGTTTACCTCATCCAAATTTTATGAAACTCATACACAATGCTAAGAACCACAACTCGCAGGCAGAATTCGAATTTGGACAGTGAGTCAATTACTGTTCTAAGAGTTATGGCCCTTAATAATGTAAAAAATGGCAGTTCAAAATCAAATTCTGTTCTACCTACTACATTTCGAAATCAAATTTAATGTTGAACTTGGCCGACGACTATATGACGTTCACAGAAATGGGGGGAAGTAGCATGGTTTCACTTTGAGATGATCATAGAAATTGGATGGATTTGATGCCAGGCGGGGTCATCCGTGTCCCATGGACATGTTCTTCAATTTTTTATTTTTATATTTGCAGACCATGATTTACTATTACTGTTTCTATATACGTTACATTAGAACTGATCCAAAAACAGTTTGCAAAGCAAAAACCAGAATGTGTTGTTCCTAAATTTTTATACATGTTTTGTACTATATCAAGGAGTTATAAGAACTACATTTTGTTAAATCTTTTAAGTATGTTTAATTTTTTTTTTTTATTTTTATGCGTTTTAATTGTCATATATAAAATTCTTTTCAAGTACTTATTCTTTTAATGGTATATTGAAAATTTTGTATTATTATTATTATTGTTCAACTTTATAAATATGTATATGTATCATTTCTTGGGGGCTTTCACTCATGCTACTCGTTTCAATTTGGCCTACTTAATTTCAGGGAAATTATTTTCCCCCAATTCATTAATGCATTTTATAATTTATTTAGGCTTTGTTTTATTTAAGGGTGATAATTTAGTTATTTTTTGTACCTGTTGGAATCTACCGCAGGAATTCTCATTTTTCAAATTTATACTTGTCTGGGCTCTACCAGTCAGGTTCTAATAGTACCTGTTGGGATCTACCGCAGGAATTCTCAGTTTTCAAAATTCATACTTGTCTGGGCTCTACCACTCAGGTTCTAAAAGTACCTGTTGGGATCTACCGCAGGAATTCTCAGTTTTCAAAATTCATACTTGTCTGGGCTCTACCACGCAGGTTCTAAAAGTACCTCTTGGGATCTACCGCAGGTATTCTCATTTTTCAAATTTATACCTGTCTGGGCTCTACCAGTCAGGTTTCTAAAATTAATTTTCACCTGTCAGGGCTCTACTGCAGGTTCTTAAAATTGCATAATTTAGACAATTTACTTTTTAATTAATTTAAAATTATTTTGAGTAGGTAGTGTTTTTCATTTGGTTATTTTTATTTTGTTTTATTGTAAGTTTTAACGAGTAGCCCCTAGAAAGCCAAATGATATATTTATTTTTATTTTCTTATGTATTCAGTATAATAGATTTAGAAATGATTGTGAATATGATATTAGTATACTGTGTATACATTAGTGTCTTAGTATATTAGTTTGTTAATAAAATTAGAATAGTTATTATAAAGTTTTGCGTATGATATCAAGTTTCCAGTACGGCAGGATAAATGTTCCATCCTAGTTGAACATTTCCTTTTCTACTCTAAGTATCTATAGTAGAATAGATAAATGTGGTATGATGCATGAGACTAGTTATTGTCTATAAGGACACATCAACTGTTCTTGTGGTATGGTATATGAGACTTGTTAGGTTCTGGGTGAAGACTTCTACTTGTTCTATGTGGTATGGTACATGAGACTTATTAATGTACTTTAGAAGACTTTACATTTCTATGTGTATGGTATATGAGAATTGGTAGCATTTATTTGGAGACATCTATTGTTTCTTGTGGTATGGTATATGAGACTTGTTAGTGTTCTTTATAAGACATCTACTGTTTTATTGGTATGGTATATTAGACTTGTCAGTGTTCAATGAGACTTCTACTGTTCTGACAGTTATAGGTATAAATACTGTTTCTGTGGCATTTTAAGCTAAATGAACATGTCTTTCCAATTTATTTAAAATTAGGTCTTCTAGTTGCTCCAATCTCTGGTTGCATGAAGATCTAGTGATCTGTGTTAATTACCTTTTTGGACGTCTCTGGTTTTATCCTTTTCCCAAATCATGGAAACTGCAATTTCGTTGGTCAATGACAAAGGTCACTAGAACAGAAAGTAGAACGGGGTTTCCCTAGATCTTCATGCAGCAACAGATGAGAGCAATTAGAAACATATTAAACAGATTGATATCTTTCCAAAGTTATTGGACTATATTCTTGAGTAATGTGCATTTTTCCTTTAAGTGAAAATACATAGAATAATATTGGGGTTTGGAGTAGCATTTACTCATTGCAAAACTGTTTAATTTTATATGTTTTTACTTATTCACCCTTGTAACATATTCATGACAATTTTTATTCCCTAGTCAAACCTTTGTTATCAATTGAATGATTTAGTAAGAATTTGTTATCAATTGATGTTCTAGTCAGAAATATTTGTTATCAATTTAATGTTCTAACTTCTAGTCAGAAATATTTGTTATCAATTAAAATTGAGAAAGGAAATGGGGAATGTGTCAAAGCGACAACAACCCGACCATAGAGAAGAAAACAGCCGAAGGCCACCAATAGGTCTTCAACGTAGCGAGAAACTCCAGCAACCGTAGGCGTCCTTCAGCTGGCCCCTTAAAATATGTATACTAGTACAGTAATAATGGACGACATACTAAACTCCGAATTGTACACAAGAAACTAAAATTAAAAATCATACAAGACTAACAAAGGCCAAAGGCTCCTGAATTGCGACAGGCGCAAAATTGCGGCGGGGTTAAACGTGTTTATTATATCTCAACCCTCCCCATGCATATACCTCTAGCCAATGTAGAAAAGTAAACGCATAACAATACGCACATTAAAATTCAGTTCAAAAGAAGTCCGAGTCCGATGTCAGAAGATGTAACAAAAGAAAATAAATAAAATGACAATAATACATAAATAACAACAGACTACTAGCAGTTAACTGACATGCCAGCTCCAGACCTCAATTAAACTGATTGAAAGATTATGTCTTCATCATATGAATATCAGGCACAATCCATCCCGTTAGGGGTTTAGTATCATACTATCATAAAATATATGAGAAGAACATAACCCGTGTCATGCCAACAACTGTTTTTTAAGTAAATGTGTTTAGTTCCGATGCAAAGACCCTATAAGTGAATCAATATTAAAGCCAAAATATGCAATCTTTAATGACCTGACAACAGTATCGTAACTATATCCTTTCTTAACAAGTCTGTTTAAAGGTTTTGTAAGCTTTTGAGGTGAATACTGACATTGTTGTGCTTTGTAAAGAATATTACCATAAAAGATTGGATGTGAAATACCTAAACGTATAAGATATAAAAAAGAAGATGTGGTATGATTGCCAATGAGACAACTGTCCACAAGAGACCAAAATGACAAAGACATTAACAACTATAGGTCACCGTACGGCCTTCAACAATGAGCAAAGCCCATACCGCATATATGAATATACAGCTATAAAAGGCCTCGATAAGACAATGTAAAACAATTCAAACGAGAAAACTAACGGCCTTAATTATATAAAAAAAGACGAAAAACAAATATGTAACACATAAACAAACGACAACCACTGAATTACAGGCTCCTGACTTGGGAGAGGCACATACATAAATAATTTGGCTGGGTTAAACATGTTAGCGGGATTCCAACCCTCCCCCTAACCTGGGACAGTTGTATAACAGTACAACATAAGAACGAACTATAAAAATCAGTTGAAAAAGGCTGAACTTATCAGATGGACAAAAATACAAGTTGACGTGGCCGGGTACTTATAAATCCCGACATGTCTGCATGTTGAGTTATGTTTACGAATTATTTCCTTATACCGATGATAAAATTTAGTGAATGTTTTGACTAGTTTGTGATATCGAAAACCCTGGTGTAATAATTTTTCAGTAGTACATAAATTTCTCTCGCTAAAATCTAGTACATTGCATGTTTTAGTCAGATATATTTTTAATACACACAAATGTTGTAGTCAGATATATCTTTAATACACACACATGTTGTAGTCAGATATAATTTTAATACACACAAATGTTCTTGTGCTAGCTTTTATATTGAGAAATAACAGCCCATCAATGTAATGCATTTTTAGCTCACCTGGCCATGTGAGCTATTATCATCACTTGGAGTCTGTCGTCCGTTTTGTTCATAAATCATTTTTGAAACCAATGGATCAAATGGTTTGAAACTTTGCAGGAATGTTTTATTGAATGTGTACTACAACAATAGCACCTTTGTTTTGATTAAAAAAACATGGCTGCTGTTACTGCATATGGAACATTGGGGCAAATTGTTGTTTTGGCCAATATATCGAAAATCTGACATAGGGTAGAAATGATCAGGACAATAAGAGTAAACCACCCTACAATTTTGAAGAAAATCTGATGACCCACCTGAGAACTTTTACCCTTTTTTCTTTGTTAAGAAATCAAGATCTACATACCCTGCTATTTTGAAGTAAACCCAATATTTATTTTTGAGTCATGCCCTTTTCATCAATTTGTTAAGTATTTGTGTCGCCTGGATAGTTATTTCATTTCTTTACAAAGCCTCTTCAAATTAAAATGAGTTTACTACCAAAACTTTGGATGAGTTGTTATCACCAAAATCTTAGATGGGAAATTATTATCCCCTCACAACAAATCTGTGAATAGGATATAGTCATATGTTTTTCCGTATCAATGTTAGAGACAGCATAGGGGTCATATCTTTAAAGGAAGCTATTAAATCAAGATTTCCAAGTGGTGAAGTTGAAATCATCCCTTCGTAAATTTTACGGACGCCATCGCGAGTTGGTTGACCGTTATGGAATAACCGTTTCACAAATGATATCGGATATGTTCCTTACGTCGTAACTACAATCCCCTTCCCTTTCTTGAATGTGACCTACCGAATTTGACTGTTTACCGGATTTGTTATAACATGAGCTTTTCTTTAGTTTTCTATGTTGTGTTATGTGTTCTATTGTTTGTCTTTTTGTCTTCTTTCAGTTTAAGCCAGGCGTTATCAGTTTAGTTTCGATTTATGAGTTTGACTGCCCCTCCGGTATCTTTCGTCCCTCTTTTACACAAGATCATCACATCAAAATTGGTATACAAGTTTCCCATGAAAAGAGGAAGAACTCATTGAATTTCAAGACCAGAGTTCAATGGTCATAAATAGACTTAAATTTTTATAGGAAGAGCCTATATGCAATATAGGGTCAATTATATTGAATCATTGGATTCCACGAAAGGTTATGTTAAAAAAAGGTAAGTTTTGGTGATGATTTAAGCAGTTTCTCACGGGTTTATTGTTTAATGACAATTAGTCCGATGCACCCAAAAACTTTACACATAAACTCTTTTTATTCAGTTTGTGAGTTTTCGATAATCATCAGAAAAATAAGTTTTTTTCTTATAATATGTGCATAAAAGATGGTTAAAAAACCGATGACACCGCAATTACCCAAGGGCATGCTTAACCAAAAGACATTCAGATTTTTTAACAAACAGTCTATAGCAATAACTTCTTATGATGGGTTCTGCCTTTCGGATCTCTTATGGTTGCTTATCCCCCCTTTTCCCAGGGTTTGTGTTGCTCAGTGTTTAGTTTTCTGTGTTGTGTTTTTGTATTATTGTTGCCTTTTTGTAATTTTCCGTTTTTGCCATGGAATTGTCTTAATTGTTTTAACAGAGTTTGAATGTGGATTTCAATGAAATAGCGCCCAAAAATGGAAAAATATTTATGAGCCATTTGGTGGTCAACAAACAGTATCAAGAAAAGTTGGTGGCGATGCAACATGTCAGTATATTAATGTTCCGAAGTACTGAAGATAATGACATATCTCCAGTCAACCATGGATTTTCAAAATGACAAAACTTGGACAACTAACAAGCTTCTTTACTTGGGAAGGGGATATGGACATGTGAGAAGGTTAACCTATTTTTAGCACAATCTTAGACTGAACCCACGACCTTCCAAGAGACCATTAAGGTTATAAGATTGGATTGAATTTCAAAGTGAAGTATAAATAAAACGACGTTCAGCCGAAATTATTGATGAAAAACAGATGTCACTAAACGTATAATTTTACAAAGTTATATGCATAACATGAGTTTTAAACTACGTATTAAGTTTGTAGTTTAATGTATGAGGTAAATTTAATTGGTTTACTTTAATGCTTGAACATGTATGACATTTTAAATTTGAAACTAACAATATCAGAATGCTTGATTTCTTGATTGACAACATACATTTGTATTTGTTACTTTTTAAAAACTAGTTTTTCTCCATAAATTTGCATTCTCGTGGGAACCAACTGTGCCTCTCGTCTTGCCGACTTGTATCTTAATTCAAATGAGGTTAACTTCATACAGGAAATTCATTGGAATGAAAGAACCGAAGTAAGCAGTATCCTTTAACTGAAATTTCCCCTATAAAGATGATATACTTACTAAATAATTCAAATGCATTTATATCATCGAGCCTGAGATAAAGGCTACAACCAATACAGTAAAGTCTGTCTCATATCTTTCTTCCATCTAGAAACTGACAATAAAGGTCGGTTGAAAACAAAACTTCACGACACAAAATGATGTTAGCCTCCTAATTGTGAACTTTTCATTTCTATGTATTAACATTTCCGCATCGAACATGAACTAACATCAGCAACATGAAGGGTGCCACATATGGAGCAGGATCAGCTTACCCTTCCAGAGTACCTTATATTATCCCGCCTTTTTGATGGGGTTTCATGTTGCTAAGTCAACATTTTCTATGTTGTGTTGTTTGTACTGTTGTTTGCCTGTTTGTCTTTTTGTTTTTAGCCTTTGTGTTGTCAGTTTATTATCGACTTATAAGTTTGAATATCACTTTTGTATCTTTCGACTATCTTTAATGTGGACTGCATACATAATGCACATATTTTTCACAAAGACATCCCTTTTTTGTTTTGAATCACAATTAGCTTAATAAAGGAAGTGAGGATCTTGTTGTAGCATGATAATCACGTGTGCAGGAGGTCGTTAGTAAGATCCCCGATCAGGTCAAACGAAAGACTTGAAAATTAGGGTTTGCTGCCTCTCCGTTCAGAACGCATCATTAAGGAGTGAAAGAAAGACTAGATGGTTCGAAATTAGAACAAAGTGTGCGGGAAGTGTGACAATTGACAATTACGTTAAAATTTGTCTCAGACTTGAACAAGCACAGCTGATATCAAAACATGCATTTAATTTGCTGCTTGTCATTTGGTCTGAAAGATGCTTGGATTGCTAGCATTAAATTCCTGTTCTAGTATAAATTTTCTAGATGGGGAAAAAACAATACTACCATTTTTTAAAATTAAACCAAAGGGCAAAATGTAAGTAATGCCCAAATCTTAAAACTAACAATAAAAAAATTTAATTAGTGGATCTTCAGATTTATTTAATCTCTTAAGCTATTAAGGCAAGACGGTTTAAAAATCAAGAAAAAAACATGTTGACATTAATATATAATTTTGAATAATCCTGGCCGTATTGGTCACAACTATTTGGAACTTTTGGTCGTCAGTGATCTTCAATTTTTACTTGTTTTGGCTTTCAAACTTTTTTTTGTCATCTGGGCGTCACTGGTTAGTCTTGTGTGGACGTAACGCATGTCTGGAACATTATTTTTTTGTAACCTGGTACCTTTTGTTGGCTGTCATTCGTTTATTTCTCTGTCCTATATTTTCTTCCATTTATTTATTGTTGTCCTGTCATGTAATGTTGTCATGTAATGTTGCCATGTAATGTTGTCATTTTAATGTTATACTTAACATTGCCATTGAAGCGGGAGGTTTGGCATGCCACAAAACCAGGTTCAATCCACCATTTGTTTCTTAAAATGCCCTGTACCAAGTCAGGAAAATGGCCATTGTTATATTATAGTTCTTTTCTGTGTGGGTTACATTTTAATGTTGTGTTTCTGTTGTGTCGTAGTTCTCTTATATTTGATACATTTCCCTCAGTTTTAGTTTGTACCCGGATTTGGTTTTCCTTATCGATTGATGAGTTTCGAACAGCGGTATACTACTGTTACCTTTATTTCTCCCAATCTTTTTCATATTTGTTTATTCTATAAAAGAAGAAAACTTTTAAGAGTAAAAAGGATAAATAAATTTGATTCTCGAACAATTCAAGGTCACCGAAATTGTCAGTCAGCTATAATTTGTTTCAATACACTTTATAAATCTTTTTGTGATAGAACAGGTGCGATTTTTTAAATTTGAATTTATTGTCTAAAAGAAAGGCACAACGAAATAATTGTGTTCTTAGGTCATTTTCCTGTTATTGTTTGGAAATTAGTACTCTTATTTTGTCACAGTAAGATTCGAATTGTTTTTGATATCATAGTTTAGACCTATCTCGTTTTCTTTTGTATAATTATGTAATCAACTTCCATAATGATGATTGTTAGATCTGACCTAAATTCATGAATAAGAGATGCGAATAAGCCCAAATGGGCAGTTTTCGCTATTGTGTTTTGGAAACTGTACATCTATTGATCGTTTTTGGTATCTTCGCTTCTTTCTTTTTTGGTCAATGATATTTAGTAAATTTTATAAGATTTGTAGATTTAAACACCATGTTGAATGCAAGATGATAATAGAATCATATTCAAAACAGTGTGGTCCTGGCCATTGATTGACGACCTAAATTATCCCATTGACTGGGACAGATTAGGTGAACGTTTGTCTGTAACGACCATTGCTCACTTCTTGCTTATTATAGAATTTAAACTGTGGGGTCACCAAAGGTTCTTAACGCCTTTAATAATAAAATAATTCGAAAAATTATTCAGGAATAACCTTTATGTTTTGATTTATATTATTGATATAAATCAACACATCGTATTATTCCGGATTCGTTTTTCTAATTTTTTTATTTAGGTGTTGAGAACCTTTAGTGACCCCACAGATTCAGTGTCTTTAACAAGTACATAGTGAGCAGTGATTGTTACCGATAAACGTTCACCTAATCTGTCCCTTTCAATGGGATAATTTAGGTCGTCAATCAATGGCCAGGACCACACTGTTTTGAATATGATTCTATAATTTATCTATTCTCAACACTTAAATGAAACTTTATTCATGTATCCTTCATGATTGAATAATGAATATATAATTTAAAAGGATTTTCTGGGTTAAACTTACCCTTTCCTCCTTTCCCAATCACTCAATAAAGCCATCAACGAGTAAATCAAAGCAAAAATATCAATATTCGTCCACTTTTGAACACTATAAAAAAGATCCAGCAGTTTGCATTTATAATTTCAAATAATGAACGATTATAGCCGGATGTTGCCGACCTGTTTATCTTGTATTTGTTAACTACTTTACACTTAAGTGTTGCTTATTCTTTATTTTTTTATGTTGTGTCATTGTACTCTTGTTTGTCTGTTTGTCCTTTTTTCATTTTTAGCCATGGCGTTGTCAGTTTATTTTCGATTGATGAGTTTGACTCTCCTACTGGTATATTTCGTCCCTCTTTTACATTAGTTCACTTTATTGTTTGATATTTTGTGGAACAAAAGTATATGTTAAATGGAGAAGGAAGATCCCAGGATTGCAACTATGAACAATAAACAGACAAAAGACAGATCACAAATCTGGCAAACGAAAAGACAAAAAAAACTACAATTTACATTTATCTGAAAACCAAAAATCTTGCACAACAATTCGAATGAAGCGTTTTGTGCTTAGAAACTACAATAGCCCTGACTTTTGTAACTAACGTGTGCTCTTCCGGTCATGTTGATCAACGAATGTCTTCAAACTCTCAATCCTTTCCTCGTCTCCTTTGAGGTTCATTTTATCAACAACAACAAAATCTGTTTTGATATTACCTTCGTTTTATTTTATTTACAAATTAGCATTGCAATCTCATTTAATGACTTTCTTTTAAATTAAAATGTATATGTAACGAAAAAATAAACACAAGAAATATACATCTAATTTTGAAGTTGAACAGAGATTCTGTTTCTTATGTTCCACCAAGATAACTTGGGACATTTTTACTTCTTCATTATAAAGTTATTTCCATGCTTAGAATTAGGAAAACGTCAAAATAATGTTGTCGACAATTTAACCATCTTGTAAACAGTTATTCCATTGTATTACACAAAACACAAACTGGCAGAATGGTTTTGATAAATATTCAGGATTGTAGAAATAGTTATAGAGGTTTGTTTTGATATTGGTGACAAATGATGACTGCTGTACCCATATTTTGACAATTTTACCTATTATGTCTGTTTTGATCACACATCGTTGTAAATATAATTCGATGCGACTGTCATACAAGTGAGAGGTTTAGCGTTATAAAACCAGATTCAATCCACCATTTTCTACATTTGAAAATTCCTGTACAAAGCCAGGAATATGACAATTGTTGTCCATTCGTTTTATGTGTTTTATCATTTGATTGTGCCATTTGATCAGGGACTTTCTGTTTTGAATTTTCCTCGGAGTTCAGTATTTTTGTGATTTTACTGTTCATTGGTCAATAAATTCATGAATTTTTATTTGTCTCATTTTCTTTAGCCAGATTTGTTGCGTGAAATTTGTAGATAATTTCTTAATTTTCTACAGCATTAACTGAGCAAATGCTGTAACGTTTTCTATTAGTAGTTTTCATACCTGTTTTATGAACTACTATCTGACGTTTTGTCAATGTATCATGTAAAGATGTGATCTGATGTAGATAAGGTTTGAAATTTTAGGAAAGGAACAGAGTGCAATTACGTTATTGGAATTCTTGAGGAATTTTGCGCTGATTAAATAAATAATTCAGCTCCAAGTCATCATAAAAGGTTTAGCACTAACAAATATTGATGTCGTATATTTTTTAAAATACAAATTGAGTTCAAGACGGAATGATATTTATAGCAGGATTGATTTGGAGCGTTACTGACACTGTAATTAAAACTTTATCTCAATTAAATCGATTTGCTGAGCTTTTTTTCCCTTAAACCCTATAAGGCCTTGCATCCTAACAATCAATGTATAAACATAAACCCTTTTTACTTATTTACACGAAAAACAAAACAGTTATAGAAAATATTTACTTATTTTTAGTTGCTGAAAAAGAGTGACATTTAAACATCATTTGTTAAGAAAGTGTAATATTATCAAACTTGAATAAACAAATATATCATGCACATGTGGCGCAAGCCAACTAAATACAAATATATTAATAAATTTATGTATTTATCCATTGTCCTTAGTCAGACAAGGTCATGCGTCTCACAACTGGTTTTATAGTTGTATCAGGGTGAACATAATTTATTGATTAGTTGTAATTGGCTTTGAACTAGCTTTGTGTCTATGAGTTCTTTTTATTCTTATAGTTGTTGTTGTGCTTTGTACCAAGCTTTTGAGACTAAAGTGAAGCCAACTTTTAATTTATTTAATTTTTACAGTTTGTTCTTTTGTTGTGCTAATAAACCATTATACAAGGTTATGAGAGGATTGGGCGCTCACAAACATGCTATCCCCCATTCTGTATGTGATTGTCCCAAGTCAGGAGTCTTTCGTTCAGGTATTTTTATTGGTTCATGTGCGTCATAATTATTTTTCGAAACATTGTTAGTGATAAACTATGCCGTTAGTTTCGGACTTTGCAGTATAAGTTTTTTCTCTTTCTTTTTGGAGACGATGTTGCCTATAATTGTTTAAATCCATTTCATTTGAACTCAAATTGGTAATTTTCTCATTGGATATCATATCACATCTCTGATTTTCATCTATCAAAGTTTTGAAATTAAATTAATAAAGATATATTCTCTGAACTATTTTGAAAATATCGTTATCTGTTCATACAGTATTTACAATTGTATTAGACTAGTTAACATAAGTCCAACCTTGTTTCATAAACGTAAAATATCAAAAATGCCAAACTCAATATTAAATTCAAAGTCCCTTACTAAAGACAAAATCAAAAGTTTTTTTAACACATCAAACGAATGGAAAACAACACACATATTCCTGACCTGGTACAGGTATATCTTTATGTAGAACATGGGGAATTACACCTGTTTTTTTTTTAAGCTGGCTTGTCTTTTTGTTTTTGGGATATATAATTACCCAGCCAAGTCCACTCAGTGTTTTTGTTAGATGTATTTCTATTTGTATCCATCTCATGAGTTAAGCCTTTATCAACTGATTTTGATAGTTCGTTCTGATGTTGTACTGTTACACCGATGTCCGAGATAGGGGATGAATTGGATCTAGCTAACATGTTTAACCTCATCACACACTGTATGTATGTTCCTATCCCAAATCAGGAGGCTGTAATTCATTGGTTGTCGTTGTTGATGTGATTTGTACTTGTTTTTCGTTCATATTTTGTACATAAATTAGTCCATTAGTCTTCACGTTTGAACTTTTTTAACTTTATCATTTCGGGGCCTTTTATAGCTGACTATGCGGTATTGGCTATGCTCATTGTTGAAGGCCGTACGGTGACCTATAGTTGTTAATTTCTGTGTCATGTTGGTCTCTTGTGGAGAGTTGTCTCATTGGCAATCATACCACATCTTCTTTTTTGATTTTTATAAAAACCTCTATTTGTATGACAGTCGCATTAAAAATGAATGACTTACGTTGATACAAATATATTCACAGAATTTTTCAATAAATTGTAATTCATAACAGTACAAGAATAACTGATATACTACAGGGGAATGATTTGTGCCTATCAAAATACCTACAGCCTGCCAATAAACTTTATTGCTGAAACGTACATAAATTGATGCAAATAAAATTCAAGTTACTGCATCTAGACTACTAACCTGTTTCTTTAAGGAAAAACACTTTGAATGAATGGCAGCAGATTAAATCAACAATCTGCGATTATATATCTGTAATGTCTTTTTTAATAACCTAAAATATTGAGCAATTCCAAGGCAAATATATCCATAATGTTTTTTTCAAAGCTCAATAATTAGGTTACACTTGTTATCTAAGTACTATCTTATACAAGGCGAATGTGTACTTGATATTCTATCAAACGAAAGTGGTAGAAAAAGGGAGATACTAAGGGGACAAGTAGAAACCACTAGTCGGGGAACGACAAACTACATACATATCACAAGAATAAAGCAAAAAACAGTTCACAAAACACTTTAATGAAAACTAGATTATATACAATGAACAATTCAACAAACCGTTAATGGCCTGAGATGCACAATTAGAATAGTGACAATTGATTAGTTGTAATTTAAGCTATTGTCATTGGCAAGGCTACTCGGTGCAAAAATCAAAGATCAAACATGTTGAGATTTAGATGTAATTGTCAAAGTTGGTATTTTTTTGGAGGGAGGGTGCCGAGCCACCTAATGGAGCTGTATGGTAATTGCATAGACTTTAAATCTGTCAAACTCTTAACGTTTTATAATGTATGACCCCTTTTCATAATTCTAGGACTGCGTAGGAATAAGGATTTGAAATTAATTTTATCTTAGTAGAAAGAACTTTCTTGCTTTGTCCCTCATCCGGAATTATTTTCATGTCGGGCCTTCTGACGTCATGTGATCTAATTCATTACTTTCAGGCTGTTCTGTACACATGATAGAAGTAACATCTACTTGATTGTTCAACAACTATGAAGTCACATTTCGCGTTTTTTTTAATAGTGTGGCTGTAAATGTATAAATTCCACACTAGTAGTGATAAGATATATAATAATAGATAATAATACAAGGCAAAATTCATATCACATGCCGTATCCTTCCGAGATACCAATATCAGCCCAAGGACCTTTATACGCTTTATCATACATTTAAATATGACTTTAAAGGAACTATCCAAAGCTCTTACCTTCAGATTTATTTTTGCCTTGTTTTAAGAGCTTAATCTTACGTTTAAATCCGACGCACCTGGGTAACTTACAATTTGCGTCGTGTAGTCCATAGACATATTTTGATCATTGTAATTTTTTGTTGTTTATTTGCGTTTTGTTTTCATTGAGTTCATATTGTACTGCTTTGGTAATGTTGTACTATATGTAAACACACACTCTGAATAAAACCACTAAATAAAAAAAAGAAATAAAATAAACCAACAATTTAATAACAAGTATACTGTAATAAACAAAAGACGACGTGAGTAAAACATGTGCACTTTGAAATATCAAAAATTAAAGTTTAACCCTTTTGCTGCCCGTAGATTTTTATGATTTCATTTCGTGTGCCAGAAAATATGAAAGATCGACGTCTGTGACGGCTTATACTAAACAATGACGTCATTAAAAAAAGCCGTAATGACCGTTCCATTTTGGACCCATTGAAGAAAAATGCTTTTCCTGATTTGTTTGTTTTTTTTCATATTTCCAAGTAGGGGTGTGATAAAGGGTAGGCATGCAATATAGGGTGTGATAAAGGATAGACATTCGATAAAGGGGTGTGATAAAGGGTAGGCAACAAAGTTGAGCGATACGGATTAAACAGCAGGCTATTTATCAAACATTCAAAACTACTGTATTTACTACTAAATGAATATGAGAAATATAAAGATAATTTGCAATACTGATAAAAAGATCAATATCTCAACAGCAATTGTTCAGAAACTTAATAGTATAAGCATGGTTAATCAAATATGTCAAACACTTGTTGAACATCAAAGGAATCAAACGTTTCTTATAATGTACAGTTATAAATATAATGTTAAATTTATTCGTTTAGCAGGATTATCGATAAAGCAATAAACCAGAATGATCAAGTATATTCATGGTTTTTCAAGCACAATAAAACGACTTAGCACAGTTTCATTCTACTTCAACGGTAAATATACAGACTTTCTTATGATAGAGGTCATTTGAGTGTTCCTATGAGACCTGGCGGTGAACGAAAGTCAGTGGGTCACTTAATTCATAAAATAATTTCTTCAAAATCGCATTTAAACCCTGTGGTCAATGCTTCAAGTTAAGTATTTTAAACTGAAGAAATTACAAATTTAAGATACGACTATATAAAAAAATTAATCATTGAAGTTTTTCGCTTAATGTAGAACTTTGGTGATTTTCATATATAATAATCTTTCTACATTTTGTTTTATTTTATTGTCGATAGATTGAGAATTTTCTACTTTAATCTACCATTTTGATATATCAATTTGAGAAGATGCACTTATATAAGAACATGCCTGTCTCAAAGCAGGAATATGACACGTTCCACGTGTTTCAGCTTTTTGCCATTTGATTACGGATTTTCCGTTTTGAGTTTTTCTCGGAGTTCGGTATTTGTGATACTTTACTGTTTGTAAATCTTCCTTTTCCTTCTTAAAACTTTCATTTTAAAAATTTATGAATGAAAATGATGAAAAAATGTTGATTTTGTTTTATGCATTTTCGTCGAATTTTGTGATATTTCTTTCTAGAAACAGGTATTTCAAGTGAACCTTGTCAACTGTAAAAATGCTATTAAGACTCATAAATTAAAAAACCTATCTGCTGTCAAAAGTACAAATACATTCTACGAGTAATAAATATAATTGGGAATAAAACCACATAATAAACTAATCATAGATACTAGAATTAAAATTGTGTACATAAGACGCACGTTTAACCTTAATAAAGACTCATCAGTCACGCTAGAATAAAGACAAAATAAAAAGGCCAATAAAGTACGAAGCTACCAGCATTTAGGAATCAAAATGCCGAAAAGTCAAATGCAGCTAAAGCAATCTATTTCTATGACCATAGCAATGATAATTAATGCCAACACAGAAGTGCTGACTTCTGGCCTGCATAAAGTTTATTGCAGTTTTGTCAGCTTCTAGTATTGCTATTTCTTTAGTTTTTTTTCAAGCAATTCATTCTTAAAGTAACCTTATTGTATCCTTAAATGTCCCTTTGGTGTCTTTTACCTTTCTTTAAGTTATGAATTAATTACAGATGATTAAAGCACTGATTTTACAAAAAAAAATGTCTGCCCTTTTTGCTAATTCAGAATTTCTTTTATTCGAAGAAAAATATATCATATTAATCCTTAATTAATCGTAGCTTAGACATGAAATAAATTATAATGTTTTCCAAAGTAGCTCTAAAGTAATAGGGAAACAATCAAACCTTGTATTTTTATAAACGAACATTTATAACATTAACTTTTAATTGTGTACTAAGCTGTGAAAAAATATCTGATAAATAATGAAACTAAAAGATTCCTTAATTTGGTCATTTGAAATCTGCCTTAATTGCCTCATAATTTATTTTTATCTTAAAAGTAAGAAACTTTAATTAATTCAGATTTGCAGTAAAGATGAAACACCCCAATTAAACGTCAATCCTTTTATTTAAATGTTTCTTAACCAAAACAGTTGACTATCATACTGGTATGGTTTCAATATTTTAAATAACGAAGACTACTCTAGAAGTAACTTTTCTGCAAATATAACTGATGCAGTAAGGAAATATTTAAAGAATAATCTTTCAAAAAAGCGAAACCAAATCCAATTTTGTTGGTTTTTTTATTTTATTTCAACCATGGCATTGTTAGTTTATTTCAGCTAAATGAGTTTGTATGTCCCTTTGGACTTTCTCGTGTCTCATTTAACTATCACACTCCAATGTTCTCTTTCTATAAGTTGTAGAATTCAACGTTTTTCATATTCAAGATGTTCAAAATGAGAGTTTCAAATCGAACGACTTTTTTCTCACAATCTTTTTTCTTGATCGATTATATTTTTTAGCCGATCATTATTGCGCTGGTAATTTTAACCTTCAAAAATTCGCTTGTAAAGTGTAGAACAACATTTTTCCAGAGTTGTCTTACATTTATGTCCTCAAAGTAAAGTTGTACCTAACAATTTTAAAACGATTTTTAATGACATTTAAAAACTTTTGTTCATACTTTTTTCAGCATGGTTAGTCAATTATGTCAAACACTTGTTACACATCAAATAAAAATGCAGTTTCTCAACATTAACTCGTTTTAAGATGATGTTATGTCTAATTTCATAGCAAGGCTATCGATTAAACAATTAACCGAATTCATATGTATGGTCATAAAGAACAAGTTGAATTTATTTGAACTTTCTTAAAAAAACAACTGTTACAGAAGATAAGCCCACCAAGCCTTTTTTCCTTCTCATTCCCAAAGTAAAACAAATGATGTGTACATTTTCCGTCAAATGATAAAAAAAAAAAATCGTGAAGGCCAAACGGTAACTTAGCTTCGTGTTTTTTTTTCATTTTCTTTTCTTATTATTTTTCTTGTTATTTTTGTTACGTATATTTTATCCCAAATAAATTTCAAAAAATAAAATAGAATTGTTTTTATTTAAAGACACGTACAAGAATATTTAATTGGGATTCCGTTTAATATTTTGTGATTTTATGTATTTTCTAACCATGACAAATTAAAACTATGTATAAACAAATAAAATCGTGCGCTTTAAACTTAAAACCATTTAAATGAAGTAACTAATTTTTATCTTAATTTTTACAAGTTGTTCGAAGTCACATTCCATTGCAGATAGTCTACATTTTAAAAAAGGACTTAAATTTGAATAACAAAGGCGTCAAATGTTTCAGTTTCACGACATCACGGGATATAAGTCTAATGAAAGATATATCATATTTTAGGTTGAACAAAGGGCCACATATGGGAGTGTCATGACGTCACGAGACAGAGTTAAGCAGGACGTAGATTTGAGGAGGATACAGTTTTGATGTCATAGATTTTAATCTTACATGTATATCACGTAAAAGAATCACACATTTATTGGGAAAACACAATTAAACAACCAAAGCGACCTAAAATATAATAATCAACTGAAGGCAGTTAAATTTGTATTAGTTCAAAGTAGACTCATATCCGATGTTTGATTCAACTACTAGTATTTAATAGTGGAAAAAGTGATCATTAAATCATTAAATATTGATTTATTTTAGTTTTTTAATCACAGATTAAGGTTATGATCCTTTCCCGTATTGAACGTCGGATCATATAAGGTTTTTACTTTCACTTGTAACCACAGGAAGTTCTGTTGAGACTATCTCATATCTACCATGAGTGGCTGGTTCTGAATTGGTACTAGTTAGAGAATTAATGTATAACGATCTAGACATTGTTAATCTTTATTCCCCTGACAACCGGAGGGGGAGGTGATGTGAATATGAGTCGAAGTATTGGGGATCATGGTCATCGTTCTCTTTAGTATTTAACCTTGAGGAGAACTAACACATCTTTTGTCACCAATGGTGCACAGACTTGACAATTAAATCAATTACGTCTGCATTCTACTATCATGTCAGATCTCCTCATTCGAAGTGAACAGTGGTCGCTATTTCTACATAAATTGTTTGTTTGTTATGCTTTGCCTTAAACTTGATTTTTCATTTAATACGTTTTTTCCTCATTTATAGGATAAACCAATAGAAATAATAAAGACATAAATAGGTAGCAAATTTAAACAGCTTATGCCTCGAGATAAATTGTTTTAAGATATAACCGATGTCTAAGGAACATAATTGAACAGTTCCTATTTTTTCCCAAAATCGAAACCAATACATCATTCTGACGCTCTTTTTAGATACAATAACTGGTTCCTCGAAATCATTATTCTTGAGCGGTTATATTTTCCCCGATGGTGTGAATCTGATTGTGTTTTCATTTTTTGTCAAAAATATAAATTAACTGTTAACAAAACTTTGAAGTTTTGAAAATCTAAGACTTTTTTACAGATTATCGTAACTTATTTGGCTGAACCTTTAGGAGTTTTGGGTCCTTAACTTCGTTCTTTATTTGGCTGTTTTAACTTCTTTTGATTCGAGCGTCACTAATGAGTCATTTGTAGACGAAACGTGAGTCTGGCGAAATACAAATTACAATCGTGGTATTTATGATGAGTTTATTGGACCTTACAAAAATAAACTAGAAAAAAGTGTTCATAGAAGAACATTTTATTACATTCATATCTGCAATGTTAAGTTGTACCTAATAACTGAGAAACAAATGCTGACAAAAATCGATATTTTTATACTTATGTTGAAGAAATTTAATATTCAACATTGTTAATTTAAAATCATGTCAAACACTTGTTACAGAAAAAAATAAAAACAAGTTTCTGAACATTATCACGTATCAAAATAATGATGTTTATTGTTATAGCAAGGTTAGGGACGACATCAAAAGATCGATGTAGGATAAAAAACTTAAATCAAAGAGTTTGGGGTCGGGGGGGGGGGGGGTCAACATTGCTGCAAGTTTTGTTAATAAAAAATCGATTTTACATATATCCATATAGATAAATCATTTTTTTCTCAAATTAAGTTAAGATAGGGTGTATGCGGGGGGGGGGGGGGGGGGGGGGGGGGGGTCGAGTCAGTGAAAAAACTATGTGAATTAAGTTTTTTATCCTACATTGAACTTTTGATGTCGTCCCTTATATAGATTAAACAATTAACTGAAATGCAGAATTAAATCGACTTACAACAATTTTCCTTTGTAACTATCAGAAGGTTTTGACTTGAATAAGTTTATTGATTTTTTTTCTTCAAATTAAACATTTAATTTTAATTTTTGCTTTCAACGAAATTTCCTTAAATAAATGGTAGACACGTTTATATATCAATCTCAGTTCGGTAACCATCTAAATATACACATTTGCCATTTAAATTCGCTCCCCTGCTGTATTGCTGAATGTGATATTTACAATTCATGAGAAAAATAAACAAGAATAATTTTAATGTTTGGCATAAAGCATTCTGTTTGCAGTTTGCAGGGTATTTAAGACAAATTAATATCTTCTTAATATATTCTGAGTGCTAATGACAACGCAACACTATGTTTTTTTTTAAAATAACATTTTCTTTACAGTTATTGTTAATGACCGTTAATGGGTTTATCTAAAGATAAAAGTCAAACAAAAATGTTCAATTATCACGATTCGAATATAATACGTTCGTGTAATACAACGCTACAATTCACTACCTCACAGTCTAAATAATGAATGTGTCCACCGCGTGCTGCAACGCAATCTCTAAAACGACGTGGCATTGACCTGACGGGACGTCGTACACGGCGTTGTGGATTGTTTGTCCATTCTTCCCGCAATGCAATTTGAAATTGGTGCAGTGTAACTGGTGGTGGCTGTCGTCGTCTTACCGATTGTCCTATTTGATCCCATAATTGTTCAATTGGACTCAAATCCGGCACAAAGGCTGGCCATGTAATGTCTGAACATGGTTATTATTACTGAACGCAGTTGTGAGTCGTGCAGAGTGTGCTCGAGTGTTATCTTGTTGAAAAACATTAACATATTGATGCCTAGCCTCACACCAAAAAGCAAATCAACCAAATTGAGATGGTCCAACGAAGAGCTGCTCGCTACACATGTAATAGATATCACAATACTAGCTCTGTCTCAAACATGCCTGATCACCTACAGTGGCCTACATTAGAATTGAGACGAATACAAACAAGACTAGTGGTATTCTATATGTTCATACACCAACACATAGCAATTTACCCTAAAGATCTTCTTGTTAAATCAGACAGTAGAACAAGACATAAACATACCAACCACTTTAAACAAATTCAAACAAATAAAGATTCTTACAAGTTTTCATTTTATCCACATACAATAGTACAATGGAACCTACTTCCTACATCAGCAGTCCTTTGTACAAAAGTCGACGGCTTCAAAGAGGAGATTTCTATATCTGCTCTTTCACAAATATTCTAAAAACTGCTTAACATGTACATAGTTTTACCAAGATATATACATAGGATAACAATTCACCAAAAAAAAATCAAATTAAATCACTGTTATATTTTTACTTTATTTTTTTTTTCTAAGCACCAATGCAATGTAACGTAATATTACTGCAAATTTATTTCTTTTAAATTGTAAATAAGCCACGCATGCAACGGCACGTAATAGTCAAAGTTGTGACTGAGTGCGTAAATATGAAGATAGATAGATAGTATTATCGATGTAGCGTTGGACGTTTAAATTGCTATTGATAGTGGTTAGTGGAGTTTTATGGTTGAACAATATTCCTCCCCATACCATGACACTACCACCAACCCAACGACCTGTCTATTGGAAACATGAATCTGCATAATGTTTTCCTCTTCGTCTCTACACATGAGTTTGTCCATTACTACGGCGAAGATGGAATTTGATTCGTCCGTCCATAAGACAGTTGTCCATTGCCTGTGTAACCATCTCTGGCGCTCGTGTGTCTATCTAAGTCGGTTTTGGCGTCGTACTGCTGTCAGCATGTTACCACGGAAAGGCCGCCGTGTCCGACATTCACTGCTGCGCAAACAGCTTCCTACCGTGTTTGCTCCAATTTGACTCCTTTGGACGCCGCCAGTTTCTCGTGCTGATTGGACAGCCGTATGGAAACGATCTCGCAGTGACACCTTTATCGGGAAAACATCCTAAAACAACCAAAGCAATTCCAACAATAATCACTAAGGCAATAAGTCCATTAAGAGACTGTATGTGCATAGCCCAATCATATACGATTCAAGATTAAATAATCAACAGGCAAAAAACATTTGATCATTAAATATTAATCTAATTTTGTTTTCTATTCACAGATTTGATGCGAGCTCTTCAAATGCAAACACCGTACAAAGTAAAACGACCTCCGTTCCTTCATACATTGAGGACCACGACTGTTTGCATATAATCGAAAAAGCCCATTTCATTCTTTCAATCAAAGAATGATAGCTCTAAGGTTTTTTAGTTACTTTTCCAACACCAGTTATCAGTAAAAAAAAACTAAAAGATGAATTTGAAATAAACACCTTGTTAGACAAATGGTTTGAGTATTGCTTGCCTAATGTTAAGACGGTAGTATCTCATGCACTTTGGTTCTGGCATTACGGCAATAAAATTACGGGCATTGTTTTATTAAAATTTGCTGTAATTTAATTTTTAAAATCGTTTACAACTAAGGAATATATCTCCCTTATTCAAACCTCGGATTCTTTTTTGCGGATTTGGCTATGTCTTTTTTGTCCTTTAAAAAAAAAAGAATTTTTTTTTTCTCGTGTATCACTAAAAAGCCCAATTTATTGTGGATATGCACACATTGAGTGCAGTAAAGTTGGTACCAATTGTGTACATGTTAAGCAGTTTTTAGAATATTTGTGAAAGAGCAGATATTGAAATCTCCTATTTGAAGCCGTCGACTGTTGTACAAAGGATTGCTGATGTAGGAAGTAGGTTCCATTGTGCTATTGTATGTGGATAAAATGAAAACTTGTACGAATCTTTATTTGTTTGAATTTGTTTAAAGTGGTTGGTATGTTTATGTCTTGTTCTACTGTCTGATTTAACAAGAAGATCTTTAGGGTAAATTGCTATGTGTTGGTGTATGAACTTATAGAATACCACTAGTCTTGTTTGTATTCGTCTCAATTCTAATGTAGGCCACTGTAGGTGATCAAGCATATTTGAGACAGAGCTGGTATTGTGATACCTAGTACATGTGTAGCGAGCAGCTCTTCGTTGGACCATCTCAATTTGGTTGATTTGCTTTTTGGTGTGAGGCTAGGCATCAATATGTTAATGTTTTTCAACAAGATAACACTCGAGCACACTCTGCACGACTCACAACTGCGTTCAGTAATAATAACCATGTTCAGACATTACATGGCCAGCATTTTTGCCGGATTTGAGTCAAATTGAACAATTTTGGGATCAAATAGGACAATCGGTAAGACGACGACAGCCACCACCAGTTACGCTGCACCAATTTCAAATTGCATTGCGGGAAGAATGGACAAACAATCCACACCGCCGTGTACGACGTCCCGTCAGGTCAATGCCACGTCGTGTTAGAGATTGCGTTGCAGCACGCGGTGGACACATTCATTATTGAGACTGTGAGGTAGTGAATTGTAGCGTTGTGTTACACGAACGTATTACATTCGAATCATGATAATTGAACATTTTTGTTTGACTTTTATCTTTAGATAAACCCATTAACGGTCATTACCAATAACTGTAAAGAATTGTTATTTTTAAAAAACACAGTGTTGCGTTGTCATTGGCACTCAGAATATATTAAGAAAATATTAATTTGTCTTAAATACCCTGCAAACTGCAAACAGAATGCTTTATGCCAAACATTAAAATTATTCTTGTTTATTTTTCTCATGAATTGTAAATATCACATTCAGCAATACAGCTGGGGAGCGAATTTAAATGGCAAATGTGTATATTTACATGGTTACCGAACTGAGATTGATATATAAACGTGAATATGTAAAAGAAACTGTCTACCATTTATTTAAGAAAATTTCATTGAAAGCAAAAATTAAAATTAAATGTTTAATTTGAAGAAAAAAAATCAATAAACTTATTCAAGTCAAAACCCTCTGATAGTTACAAAGGAAAATTGTTGTAAGTCGATTTAATTCTGCATTTCAGTTAATTGTTTAATCTATGTAACCTTGCTATAACAATAAACATCATTTATTTGATACGTGATAATGTTCAGAAACTTGTTTTTATTTTTTTTTCTGTAACAAGTGTTTGACATGACTTTAAATTAACAATGTTGAATACTAAAGTTCCTCAACATAAGTATAAAAATATCTATTTTCGTCAGCATTTGTTTCTCAGTTATTAGGTACAACTTAACATTGCTGATATGAATGTAATAAAATTTTCTTCTATGAACACTTTTTTCTAGTTTATGTTTGAAGGTCCAATAAACTCATCATAAATACCACGATTGTAATTTGTATTTCGCCAGACTCACGTTTCGTCTACAAATGACTCATTAGTGACGCTAGAATCAAAAGAAGTTAAAACGGCCAAATAAAGAACGAAGTTAAGGACCCAAAACTCCTAAAGGTTCAGCCAAATAAGCTACGGTAATCTGTAAAAAAGTCTTAGATTTTCAAAACTTCAAAGTTTTGTTAACAGTTAATTTATAGTTATGACAAAAAATGAAAACACAATCAGATTCACACCATCGGAAAAAATATAACCGCTGAAGAATAATGATTTCGAGGAACCAGTTATTGTATCTAAAAAGAGCGTCAGAATGATGTATTGGTTTCGATTTTGGGAAAAAATAGGAACTGTTCAATTATGTTCCTTAGACATCGGTTATATCTTAAAACAATTTATCACGATGCATAAGCTGTTAAATTTTGCTACCTAGTTATGTCTTTATTATTTATATTGGTTTATCCTATAAATGAGAAAAAAACGTATTAAATGAAAAATAAAGTTTAAGGCAAAGCATAACAAACAAACAATTTATGTAGAAATAGCGACCACTGTTCATTTCGAATGAGGAGATCTGACATGATAGTAGAATGCAGACGTAATTGATTTAATTGTCAAGTCTGTGCACCATTGGTGACAAAAGATGTGTTAGTTCTCCTCAAGGTTAAATACTAAAGAGAACGATGACCATGATCCCCAATACTTTGACTCATATTCGCATCACCCCCCCCCCCCCCACCGGTTGTCAGGGGAATAAAGATTAACAATGTCTAGATCGTTATACATTAATTCTCTAACTAGTACCAATTCAGAACCAGCCACTTATGGTAGACATGAGATAGTCTCAACAGAACTTCATGTGGTAATAAGCGAAAGTAAAAACCTTATATGATCCGACGTTCAATACGGGAAAGGATCATAACCTTAATCTGTGATTAAAAAACTAAAATAAATCAATATTTAATGATTTAATGGTCACTTTTTCCGCTATTAAATATTAGTAGTTGAATTTTGCATCGAATATGAGTCTACTATGAACTAATACAAATTTAACTGCCTTCAGTTGATTATTATATTTTAGGTCGCTTTGGTTGTTTAATCTTGTTTTCCCAATAAATGTGTCATTCTTTTACGTGATATACATGTAAGATTAAAATCTATGAGATCAAAACTGTATCCTTCTTAAATCTACGTCCTGCTTAACTCTGTCTCGTGACGTCATGACACTCCCATATGTGGCCCTTTGTTCAACCTAAAATATGATATATCTTTCATTAGACTTATGTCCCGTGATGTCGTGAAACTGACACATTTGACGCCTTTGTTATTCAAATTTAAGTCCTTTTTTAAAATGTAGACTATCTGCAATGGAATGTGACTTCGAACAACTTGTAAAAATTAAGATAAATATTAGTTACTTCATTTAAATGGTTTTAAGTTTAAAGCACATGATTTTATTTGTTTATACATAGTTTTAATTTAGAAGAAAACCTACATGGTTAGAAAATACAAATAATAGCACCATAACAAACACGATCCGATTATAATTTTCTTGTCATGGTTAGAAAATACATAAAATAACACGATATTAAACGGAATCCCAATTAAATATTCTTGTACGTGTCTTTAAATAAAAACAAATCTATTTTATTTTTTGAAATTTATTTGGAATAAAATATACGTAACAAAATTAACAAGAAAAATAATAAGAAAAGAAAATGAAAAAAGACACGAAGCTAAGTTACCGTTGGGCCTTCACGATTATTTTTTATCATTTGACGGAAAATGTACAAATCATTTGTTTCACTTTGGGAATAAGAAGGAAAAAAGGCTTGGTGTGCTTATCTTCTGTAACAGTTGTTTTTTTAAGAAAGTTCAAATAAATTCAACTTGTTCTTTATGACCATACATATGAATTCGGTTAATTGTTTAATCGATAGCCTTGCTATGAAATTAGACATAACATCATCTTAAAACGAGTTAATGTTGAGAAACTGCGTTTTTATTTGATGTGTAACAAGTGTTTGACATAATTGACTAATCATGCTGAAAAAAGTATGAACAACAGTTTTTAAATGTCACTAAAAATCGATTTAAAATTGTTAGGTACAACTTTACTTTGCAGACATAAATGTAAGACAACTCTGGAAAAATGTTGTTCTACACTTTACAAGCGAATTTTTGAAGGTTAAAATTACCAGCGCAATAATGATCGGCTAAAAAATATAATCGATCAAGAAAAAAGTTTGTGAGAAAGAAGTCGTTCGATTTGAAACTCTCATTTTGAACATCTTGAACATGAAAAACGTTGAATTCTACAACTTATAGAAAAAGAACATTAGAGTGTGATAGTTAAATGAGACACGAGAAAATCCAAAGGGACATACAAACTTATTTAGCTGAAATAAACTAACTATGCCATGGTTGAAATAAAAAAAAAAACAACAAAATTGGATTTGGTTTCGCTTTTTTGAAAGATTATTCTTTAAATATTTCTTGCATCAGTTATATTTGCAGAAAAGTTTCTTCCAGAGTAGTCTTCGTTATTTAAAATACTGAAACCATACCAGTATGATAGTCAACTGTTTTGGTTAAGAAACATTTAAATAAAAGGATTGACGTTTAATTGGGGTGTTTCATCTTTACTGCAAATCTGAATTAATTAAAGTTTCTTACTTTTAAGATAAAAATAAATTATGAGGCAACTAAGGCCGATTTCAAATGACCAAATTAAGTAATCTTTTAGTTTCATTATTTATCAGATATTTTTTCACAGCTTAGTACACAATTAAAAGTTAATGTTATAAATGTTCGTTTATAAAAATACAAGATTTGATTATTTCCCTATTACGTTAGAGCTACTTTGGAAAACATTATAATTTAATTCATGTCTAAGCTACGATTAATTAAGGATTAAGGTAGCTTCGTACTTTATTGGCCTTTTTATTTTGTCTTTATTCTAGCCGGACTGATGAGTCTTTATTAAGGTTAAACGTGCGTCTTATGTACACAATTTTAATTCTAGTACCTATGATTAGTTTATTATGTGGTTTTATTCCCAATTATATTTATTACTCGTAGAATGTATTTGTACTTTTGATAGCAGATAGGTTTTTTAATTTATGAGTCTTAATCGCATTTTTAAAACAAAATTATAGAAAGTGTCGTACGTTTTTACAGTTGACAAGGTTCACTTGAAATACCTGTTTCTAGAAAAAAAAATATCACAAAATTCGACGAAAATGCAAAAAACAAAATCAACATTTTTTCATCATTTCCATTCATAAATTTTTAAAATCAAAGTTTTAAGAAGGAAAAGGAAGATTTACAAAAAGTAAAGTATCAAAAATACCGAACTCCTAGAAAAATTCAAAACGGAAAGTCTGTAATCAAATGGCAAAAAGCTGAAACACATGGAACGTGTCATATTCCTGTCTTGAGACAGGCATGTTCTTATATAAGTGCATATTTTCAAATTGATATATCAAAATGTTAGATTAAAGTAGAAAATTCTCAATCTTTGGACAATAAAATAAAACAAAATGTAGAAAGATTATTATATATGAAAATCACCAAAGTTCTACATTAAGCGAAGAACTTCAATGATTAATTTTTTTATATAGTCGTATCTTAAATTTGTAATTTCTTCAGTTTAAAATACTTAACTTGAAGCATTGACCACAGGGTTTAAATGCGATTTTGAAAAAATTATTTTATGAATTAAGTGACCCACTGACTTTCATTCACCGCCAGGTCTCATAGGAACACTCAAATGACCTCTATCAGAAGAAAGTCTGTATATTTATCGTTGAAGTAGAATGAAACTGTACTAAGTCGTTTTATTGTGCTTGAAAAACCATGAATATACTTGATCATTCTGGTTTATTGCTTTATCGATAATCCTGCTAAATGAATAAATTTAACATTATATTTATAACTGTACATTATAAGAAACGTTTGATTCCTTTAATGTTCACCAAGTGTTTGACATATTTGATTAACCATGCTTATACTATTAAGTTTCTGAACAATTGCTGTTGAGATATTGATCTTTTTATCAGTATTGCAAATTATATTTATAATAGTAGTTTTGAATATTGATAAATAGCCTGCTGTTTAATCCGTATCGCTCAACTTTGTTGCCTGCCCTTTATCACACCCCTTTATCGAATGTCTATCCTTTATCACACCCTTTATCGCATGCCTACCCTACTTGGAAATATGAAAATAAACACAAAAATCAGGAAAAGCATTTTTCTTCAATGGGTCCAAAATGGAACGGTCATTACGGCTTTTTTAATGACGTCATTGTTTAGTATAAGCCGTCACTGACGTCGATCTTTCATATTTTCTGGCACACGAAATGAAATCATAAAAATCTACGGGCAGCAAAAGGGTTAAACTTTAATTTTTGATATTTCAAAGTGCACATTTTTTTACTCACCAGTCTCGACGTCGTCTTTTGTTTATTACAGTATACTTGTTATTAAATTGTTGGTTTATTTTATTTCTTTTTTTTTATTTAGTGGTTTTATTCAGAATGTGTGTTTACATATAGTACAACATTACCAAAGCAGTACAATATGAACTCAATGAAAACAAAACGCAAATAAACAACAAAAAATTACAATGATCAAAATATTTCTATGGACTACACGACGCAAATTGTAAGTTACCCAGGTGCGTCGGATTAAAACGTAAGATTAAGCTCTTAAAACAAGGCAAAAATAAATCTGAAGGTAAGAGCTTTGGATAGTTCCTTTAAACTCTCCTATTTAAATGTATGATAAAGCGTATAAAGGCCCTTGGGCTGATATTGGTATCTCGGAAGGATACGGCATGTGATATGAATTTTGCCTTGTATTATTATCTATATATCTTATCACTACTAGTGTGGAATTTATACATTTACAGCCACACTATTAAAAAAACGCGAAATGTGACTTCATAGTTGTTGAACAATCAAGTAGATGTTACTTCTATCATGTATAAAGAACAGCCTGAAATTAATGAATTACATCACATGACGTCAGAAGGCCCGACATGAAAATAATTCCGGATGAGGGACAAAGCAAGAAAGTTCTTTCTACTAAGATAAAATTAATTTCAAATCCTTATTCCTACGCAGTCCTAGAATTATGAAAAGGGGTCATACATTATAAAACGTTAAGAGTTTGACAGATTTAAAGTCTATGCAATTACCATATAGCTCCATTAGGTGGCTCGGCACCCTCCCTCCAAAAAAATACCAAATTTGACAATTACATCTAAATCTCAACATGTTTGATCTTTGATTTTTGCACCGAGTAGCCTTGCCAATGACAATAGCTTAAATTACAACTAATCAATTGTCACTATTCTAAGTGTGCATCTCAGGCCATTAACGGTTTGTTGAATTGTTCATTGTATATAATCTAGTTTTCATTAAAGTGTTTTGTGAACTGTTTTTTGCTTTATTCTTGTGATATGTATGTAGTTTGTCGTTCCCCGACTAGTGGTTTCTACTTGTTCCCTTAGTATCTCCCTTTTTCTACCACTTTCGTTTGGTAGAATATCAAGTACACATTTGCCTTGTATAAGCTAGTACTTAGATAACAAGTGTAACCTAATTATTGAGCTTTGAAAAAACCATTATGGATATATTTGCCTTGGAATTGCTCAATATTTTAAGTTATTAAACAAGACGTTACAGATATATAATCGCAGATTGTTGATTTAATCTGCTGCCATTCATTCAAAGTGTTTTTCTTTAAAGAAACAGTTTAGTAGTCTAGATGCAGTAACTTGAATTTTATTTGCATCAATTTATGTACGTGTCAGCAATAAAGTTTATTGGCAGGCTGTAGGTATTTTGATAGGCACAAATCATTCCCCTGTAGTATATCAGTTATTCTTGTACTGTTATGAATTATTATTTATTGAAAAATTCTGTGAATATATTTGTATCAATGTAAGTCATTCATTTTTAATGCGACTGTCATACAAATAGAGGTTTTTATAAAAAAAAAAAAAATAAAAAAAGAAGATGTGGTATGATTGCCAATGAGACAACTCTCCACAAGAGACCAACATGACACAGATATTAACAGCTATAGGTCACCGTACGGCCTTCAACAATGATCATAGCCAATACCGCATAGTCAGCTATAAAAGGACCCGAAATGATAAAGTTTAAAAAGTTCAAACGTGAAGACTAATGGACTAATTTATGTACAAAATATGAACGAAAAACAAATATAAATCACATCAACAACGACAACCAATGAATTACAGCCTCCTGACTTGGGACAGGAACATACATACAGTATGTGATGAGGTTAAACATGTAAGCTGGATCCAATTCCTCCCCTTATCTCGGACATCGGTGTAACAGTACAACATCAGGACGAACTATCAAAATCAGTTGATAAAGGCTTAACTCATGAGATGGATACAAATAGAAATACATCTAACAAAAACACTGAGTGGACTTGGCTGGGTAATTATATATCCCAAAAACAAAAAGACTAGCCAGCTTAAAAAAAACAGGTGTAATTCCCCATTTTCTACATAAAGATATACCTGTACCAGGTCAGGAATATGTGTGTTGTTTTCCATTCGTTTGATGTGTTAAAAAAACTTTTGATTTTGCCTTTAGTAAGGGACTTTGAATTTAATATTGAGTTCGGTATTTTTGATATTTTACGTTTATGAAACAAGGTTGGACTTATTATGTTAACTAGTCTAATACAATTGTAAATACGGTATGAACAAATAACGATATTTTCAAAATAGTTCTGAGAATATATCTTTATTAATTTAATTTCAAAACTTTGATAGATGAAAATCAGAGATGTGATATGATATCCAATGAGAAAATTACCAATTTGAGTTCAAATGAAATGGATTTAAACAATTATAGGCAACATCGTCTCCAAAAAAAGAGAAAAAACTTATACCGCAAAGTCCGAAACTAACGGCATAGTTTATCACAAACAATGTTTCGAAAAATAATTATGACGCACATGAAACCAATAAAAATACCTGAACGAAAGACTCCTGACTTGGGACAATCACATACAGAATGGGGGTAGCATGTTTGTGAGCGCCCAACCCTCTCATAACCTTGAATAATGGTTTATTAGCACAACAAAAGAACAAACTGTAAAAATTAAATAAATTAAAAGTTGGCTTCACTTTAGTCTCAAAAGCTTGGTACAAAGCACAACTACAACTATAAGAATAAAAAGAACTCATAGACACAAAGCTAGTTCAAAGCCAATTACAACTAATCAATAAATTATGTTCACCCTGATACAACTATCAAACCAGTTGTGAGACGCATGACCTTGTCTGACTAAGGACAATGGAACCTAACTACATAAATTTATTAATATTTGTATTTAGTTGGCTTGTGCCACATGTGCATGACATATTTGTTTATTCAAGTTTGATAATATTACACTTTCTTAACAAATGATGTTTAAATGTCACTCTTTTTCAGCAACTAAAAATAAGTAAATATTTTCTATAACTGTTTTGTTTTTCGTGTAAATAAGTAAAAAGGGTTTATGCTTATACATTGATTGTTAGGATGCAAGGCCATATAGAGTTTAAGGGAAAAAAAGCTCAGCAAATCGATTTAATTGAGAAAAAGTTTTAATTGCAGTGTCAGAAACGCACGAAATCAATCCTGCTAATATCATTCCGTCTTGAACTCAATTTGTATTCTAAAAAATATAAGACATCAATATTTGTTAGTGCTAAACCTTTTATGATGACTTGGAGCTGAACTATTTATTTAATCAGTGCAAAATTCCTCAAGAATTCCAATAACGTAATTGCACTCTGTTCCTTTCTTAAAATTTCAAACATTATCTACATCAGATCACATCTTCACATGATACATTGACAAAACGTCAGATAGTAGTTCATAAAACATGTATGAAAAGTACTAATAGAAAACGTTACAGCATTTGCTCAGTTAATGCTGTAGAAAATTAAGAAATTATCTACAAATTTCACGCAACAAATCTGGCTAAAGAAAATGAGACAAATAAAAATTCATGAATTTATTGACCAATAAAGAGTAAAATCACAAAAATACTGAACTCCGAGGAAAATTCAAAACAGAAAGTCCCTGATCAAATGGCACAATCAAATGATAAAACACATCAAACGAATGGACAACAAATGTCATATTCCTGGCTTTGTACAGGAATTTTCAAATGTAGAAATGGTGGATTGAATCTGGTTTGATAACGCTAAACCTCTCACTTGTATAACAGTCGCATCGAATTATATTTACAACGATGTGTGATCAAAACAGACATTATAGGTAAAATTGTCAAAATATGGGTACAGCAGTCATCATTTCTCACCAATATCAAAACAAACCTCTATAACTATTTCTACAATTACAATTTACCAAAACCATTCTTCCAGTTTGTGTTTTGTGTAATACAATGGAATAACTGTTTACAAGATGGTTAAATTGTCCACAACATTATTTGGACGTTTTCCTAATTCTAAGCATGGAAATAACTTTATAATGAAGGAGTAAAAATGTCCAAAGTTATCTTGGTGGAACATAAGAAACAGAATCTCTGTTCAACTTAAAAATTAGATGTATATTAACTTGTGTTTACTTTTTTCGTTTCATATACATGTTAATTTAAAAGAAAGTCATTTAATGAGATAGCAATGCTGATTTGTAAATAAAATAAAACGAAGGTAATATCAAAACAGATTTTGTTGTTGTTGATAAAATCAACCTCAAAGGAGACGAGGAAAGGATTGAGAGTTTGAAGACATTCGTTGATCAACATGACCAAAAGAGCACACGTTAGTTACAAAAGTCAGGGCTATTGTAGTTTCTAAGCACAAAACGTGTCATTCGAATTGTTGTGCAAGATTTTTAGTTTTCAGATAAATGTAAATCGTAGTTTTTTTTGTCTTTTCGTTTGCCAGATGTGTGATCTGTCTTTTGTCTGTTCTTTGTTCATAGTTGCAATCCTGGGATCTTCCTTCTCAATTTAACATATACTTTTGTTCCACAAAATATCAAACAATAAAGTGAACTAATGTAAAAGAGGGACGAAATATACCAGAGGGAGAGTCAAACTCATGAATCGAAAATAAACTGACAACGCCATGGCTAAAAATGAAAAAAAGGTCAAAAAAACAAACAAGAGTACAATGACACAACATAAAAAAATAAAGAATAAGCAACACGTAAGTGTAAAGTAGGTAACAAATACAAGATAAACAGGTCGGCAACATCCGGCTATAATCGTTCATTATTTGAAATTATAAATGCAAACTGCTGGATCTTTTTTTGTAGTGTTCAAAAGTGGACGAATATTGATATTTTTGCTTTGATTTACTCGTTGATGGCTTTATTGAGTGATTGGGAAAGTAGGAAAGGGTAAGTTTAACCCCAAAAATCCTTTTAAATTATATTTTCATTATTCAATCATGAAGGATACATGAATAAAGTTTCATTTAAGTGTTGAGAATAGATAAATTATATTATCATCTTGCATTCAACATGGTGTTTAAATCTACAAATCTTATACAATTTACTAAATATCATTGACCAAAAAAGAAAGAAGCGAAGATACGAAAAACGATCAATAGATGTACAGTTTTCAAAACACAATAGCGAAAACTGCCCATTTGGGCTTATTCGCATCTCTTATTCATGAATTTAGGTCAGATCTAACAATCATCATTATGGAAGTTGATTACATAATATACAAAAGAAAACGAGATAGGTCTAAACTATGATATCAAATACAATTCGAATCTTACTGTGACAAAATAAGAGTACTTATTTCCAAACAATAACAGGAAAATGACCTAAGAACACAGTTATTTCGTTGTGCCTTTCTTTTAGACAATAAATTCAAATTTAAAAAATCGCACCTGTTCTATCACAAAAAGATTTATAAAGTGTATTGAAACAAATTATAGCTGACTGACAATTTCGGTGACCTTGAATTATTCGACAATCAAATTTATTTATCCTTTTTACTCTTAAAAGTTTTCTTCTTTTATAGAATAAACAAATATGAAAAAGATTGGGAGAAATAAAGGCAACAGTAGTATACCGCTGTTCGAAATTCATCAATCGATAAGGAAAACCAAATCCGGGTACAAACTAAAACTGAGGGAAATGTATCAAATATAAGAGAACTACGACACAACAGAAACACAACATTAAAATGTAACCCACACAGAAACGAACTATAATATAACAATGGCCATTTTCCTGACTTGGTACAGGGCATTTTAAGAAACAAATGGTGGATTGAACCTGGTTTTGTGGCATGCCAAACCTCCAGCTTAAATGGCAATGTTAAGTATAACATTAAAATGACAACATTACATGGCAACATTACATGACAACATTACATGACAGGACAACAATAAATAAATAAATGGGAGAAAATATAGGACAGAGAAACAAACGAATAATAGCCAACAAAAGGTACCAGGTTACAAAAAAATAATATTCCAGACGTGCGTTACGTCCACACAAGACTAACCAGTGACGCCCAGATGACAAAAAAAAGTTTGAAAGTCAAAACAAGTAAAAATTGAAGATCACTGACGACCAAAAGTTCCAAACAGTTGTGACTAATACAGCCAGGATTATTCAAAATTATATATTAATGTCAACATGTTTTTATCTTGGTTTTAAAACCGTCTTGCCTTAATAGCTTAAGAGATTAAATAAATCTGAAGATCCACTAATTAATTTTTTTTATTGTTAGTTTGAAGATTTGGACATTACTTGCATTTTGCCCTTTGGTTTAATTTTAAAACATGGTAGTATTGTTTTTTCCCCATCTAGAAAATTTATACTAGAACAGGAACTTAATGCTAACAATCCAAAGCATCTTTCAGACCAAATGACAAGCGGCAAATCAAATGCATGTTTTGATATCAGCTTTCACCGTGTAGAACGCCACATGCGGGGTGTCGGCTATGCTTGACAAGGGGTGGCAATTTCGAAGCGGAGAAAAACTATCAAAGTAAGTTCAAGTATCAAAATGTCTTTTTTTAGAATAATTAGTACCATATAATGAATTGCACGGAATGAACTGAAATATAATCTATTTCCTGCAAGTAGAAGCAGTCTTTTTCAGTGCTTTGTTTCCTCAAACACCTCTCCCTTGTTTTCCGTGTTGCAGATTTCGAGGTTTGATATGCAAATTTCTGGATAAAAAACTACTTTAGACGACTTCCTCCCGTATTATTTATATAGAATTGAATTCCTATCATGGAATTTAACCAAATACCAGCTTCTTTCTTAAAACTGATTGGTTTTAAAACTAGTTTTTCGTCAAAATATAAAGTGTCGCTCGGGATGTCAGATTTTGCATCTCAAGGGGTAGAGGCTTTTAATAAACATAGATTATTTTGCGTATAAATCTGTCTTTATCTGATACTTTTTAGTTCAAACACATCTACTATATTATGATAAGAAATTACAAACTGAAAGTACTTCATTTTGCCTGGGTTTTTTTGTCTTTTAAGACATATGCTTCTGATTTCGTAAAAAGTAAAAAAACGACTCAAAATACTTTGTTTTAAAGTTGGGAAATGATTTCTTTTCCTTTTTAGTTACTATCATGGTCAGAAAAGTCACGGTTTAGGCTAAATACACAGAAACATGGAGGAAAATCACATAGCAGACCTCCATAAAAGATTTAGCCGAAGCCACTAACAGTCAAACTCCATCAAAGTGCATCACCAGGTTCCTCTCAAAAGCACTCGTGCGAGTCACAAAAAGCACACCACACTCTAAAACAAACTCGATTACAATCTCCATTGAAACTCTCACCGGAATCTTTCACATCAAATGACAATACAGCTTCAAGGAGACATGAAGGCGATGACACTATTATTATTAACGATTTTAAAACAGAGATGTTTTTTTAAACTTAATCTGGCTGCTGATTTTCTATCTTTTATTAAAATGGTTAACGAAAATTAATTTTCTTTAGACAATATTTCTCCCTTTCTTTTCCTGGAGACGGTCAGATTTATGTCAAAAAGAATAACATCGGAAATGTGGTATCGGGAAACAACAAAAAGGTTTTAGAAAACTGGCTACAGACTTATTTATTTATTTTATGGGTGGACCAAAAGGTATTGGACACATTACAGAAAACTTGTGTGAGCGCGGAATGACGATCCCCAAGACGCAGGAATTAATTTTGAAGTTCCAAGCCAAAAGATACGATCAGAATTCATCGCCATGGACCTTGATATCCCAAATGCTTACCTCTGCTTTAGATATCTTGGTTTTAACGTTGAAACATTTCATCATGTTCCATGAGGCTGGCATGGTTTCCTTGATACGAGATGTTATAGGTCTACGACTGAAAGACTGTAAAGAGCTAGCCATACGCCAGAAATTGGGTCTGCAGATGAAAATTGGCGTTAATCAAGATTTGTGTTTGTGATCAGTGGATTACAGGCGTAATTGTTGCAGCTAACGGAACTTGTGGGAATTGACCTATCTTGTATCAACTCGGTCCAATCTAGTGCAAGTGACTTATTTGGAACACAATCAAATTATGTTAATAAAAGCACAGTAGAGATTTCGTATCAAGGAAACCATGCCAGCCTCATGGAACATGATGAAATGTTTCAAAATTAAAACCAAGATATCTAAAGCAGAGATAAGATTTTGGGATATCAACAGCATAGCGATGAAGTCTGATAGTATCTTTTGGCTTGGAACTGCAAAATTATTTCCTGCGTCTTGGGGGTCAGATATTCCGCGCTCACACAAGTCTTCTGTAATGTGAACAATACGTTTTGGTCCACCCATAAAATATTAAAATTTACCGAGAAAAAGTCTGTAACCAGTTTTCCAAAACCTCTTTGTTGTTTCCCGATACCACATTTCCGATGTAATTCTTTTTTGACATAAATCTGACCGTCTCCAGGAAAAGAAAGGGAGAAATATTGTTTAAAGAAAAATAATTCTATTTTACCATTTCGATAAAAGATAGAAAATCAGCAGCCAGATTAAGTTTTAAAAAAATTTTAATCTCTGTTTTAAAATCGTTAATAATAATAGTGTCATCGCCTTCATGTCTCCTTGAAGCTTTGTTGTCGTTTAATGAGAAAGATTCCGGTGAGTGTTTCAATGGAGAGAGTAATCGAGTTTGTTTTAAAGTGGGTGCTTTTTGCGGCTTGCACGAGTGCTTTTGAGAAGAACCCGGTGATGCACTTTGATGGAGGTTGACTGTTGGTGGCTTCGGCTTAATCTTTTATGGAGGTCTGCTCTGTGATTTTCCTCCATGTTTCTGTGCATTGTGCCTCAACCGTGACTTTTTCTGACCATGATAGTAACTAAAAAGGAAAAGAAATCATTTTCCACCTTAAAACAAAGTCGTTTTTTACTTTTTACGAAATCAAAAGCATATGTCTTAAAAGACAAAAAACAGGCAAAATGAAGTACCTTCAGTTTGTAATGTCTTATCATAATATAGTAGATGTGTTTGAACTAAAAAGTATCAGATAAAGACAGATTTATATGCAAATATATTCTATTTTTATTAAAAGCCTCTACCCCTTGAGATGCAAAATCTGATACCCCGAACGACACTTCATATTTTGACGAAAAACTAGTTCTCAAACCAATTAATTTTAAGAAAGAAGCTGGTATTTGGTTAAATTCCATGATAGGAATTCAATTCTATAAAAATAATACGAGAGGAAGTCGTCTAAAGTAGTTTTTTATCCAGAAATTTGCATATGAAGCCTCAAAATCTGCAACACGGAAAACTAGGGAGAGGTGTTTGAGGAGATAGAGCACTGAAAACGACTGCTTATGCTTGCAGGAAATAGATTATGTTTCAGGTCATTCCGTGCAATTCATTAAATGGTACTACGAATTTTAAAAAAAGAAATTTTGATTCTTGAACTTACTTTATTTTTTCTCCGCTTCGAAATTGCCACCCCGTGTCAAACATAGCCGACACCCCGCATGTGGCGTTCTACACGGTGACTTTGCTTGTTCAAGTCTGAGTCAAATTTTAACGTAATTGTCAATTGTCACACTTCCCGCACACTTTGTTCTAATTTCGAACCATCTAGTCTTTCTTTCACTCCTTAATGATGCGTTCTGAACGGAGAAGCAGCAAACCCTAATTTTCAAGTCTTTCGTTTGACCTGATCGGGGATCTTACTAACGACCTCCTGCACACGTGATTATCATGCTACAACGAGATCTCCACTTCCTTTATTAAGCTAATTGTGATTCAAAACAAAAAAGGGATGTCTTAGTGAAAAATATGTGCATTATGTATGCAGTCCACATTAAAGATAGTCGAAAGATACAAAAGTGATATTCAAACTTATAAGTCGATAATAAACTGACAACACAATGGCTAAAAAGAAAAACACAACATAGAAAATGTGGACTAAGCAACATGAAACCCCATCACAAAGGCGGGATAATATAAGGTGCTCTGGAAGGGTAAGCTGATCCTGCTCCATATGTGGCACCTTTCATGTTGCTCATGTTAGTTCAGTTCGATGCGGAAATGTTAATACATAGAAATGAAAAGTTCACAATTGGGAAGCTGACATCATTTTGTGTCGTGAAGTTTTGTTTTCAACCGACCTTTATTGTCAGTTTGATATAAATGCGTACATAGTCACGACATTTGAATTATTTAGTAAGAATATCATCTTTATAGGGGAAATTTCAGTTAAAGGATACTGCTTACTTCGGTTTTTTCATTCCAAGAAATTTCCTGTATGAAGTTAACCTCATATGAATTAAGATACAAGTCGGCAAGACGAGAGGCACAGTTGCTTCCCATGAGAATGCCAATTTATGGAGAAAAACTAGTTTTTTAAAAGTAACAAATATGTTGTCAATCAAGAAATCAAGCATTCTGATATTGTTAGTTTCAAATTTAAAATTTCATACATGTTCAAGCATTAAAGTAAACCAATTAAATGTACCTCATACATTAAACTACAAACTTAATACATAGTTTAAAACTCATGTCATGCATATAAATTTGTAAAATTATACGTTTAGTGACATCTGTTTTTCATCAATAATTTCGGCTGAACGTCGTTTTATTTATACTTCAATTTGAAATTCAATCCAATCTTATAACCTTAATGGTCTCTTGGAAGGTCGTGGGTTCAGTCTAAGATTGTGCTAAAAATAGGTTAACCTTCTCACATGTTCATATCCCCTTCCCAAGTAAAGAAGCTTGTTAGTTGTCCAAGTTTTGTCATTTTGAAAATCCATGGTTGACTGGAGATATGTCATTATCTTCAGTACTTCGGAACATTAATATACTGACATGTTGCATCGCCACCAACTTTTTTGGATACTGTTTGTTGACCACCAAACGGCTCATAAATATTTTTCCATTTTTGGGCGCTATTTCATTGAAATCCACATTCAAACTCTGTTAAAACAATTAAGACAATTCCATGACAAAAACGGAAAATTACAAAAAGGCAACAATAATACAAAAACACAACACAGAAAACTAAACACTGAGCAACACAAACCCTGGAAAAAGGAGGGGGGTGTTATAAGCAACCATAAGAGATCCGAAAGGCAGAACCCATCATAAGAAGTTATTGCTGTAGACTGTTTGTTAAAAAATCTGAATGTCTTTCGGTTTAGCATGTCCTTGGGTAAATGCGGTTTCATCGGTTTTTAACCATCTGCACATATTATAAGAAAAAAACTTATTTTTCTAATGATTATCGAAAACTCACAAACTGAATAAAAAGAGTTTATGTGTAAAGTTTTTGGGTGCATCGGACTAATTGTCATTAAACAATAAACCCGTGAGAAACTGCTTAAATCATCACCAAAACTTACCTTTTTTTTAACATAACCTTTCGTGGAATCCAATGATTCAATATAATTGACCCTATATTGCATATAGGCTCTTCCTATAAAAATTTAAGTCTATTTATGACCATTGAACTCTGGTCTTGAAATTCAATGAGTTCTTCCTCTTTTCATGGGAAACTTGTATACCAATTTTAATGTGATGATCTTGTGTAAAAGAGGGACGAAAGATACCGGAGGGGCAGTCAAACTCATAAATCGAAAATAAACTGATAACGCCTGGCTAAATCTGAAAGAAGACAAAAAGACAAACAATAGAACACATAACACAACATAGAAAACTAAAGAAAAGCTCATGTTATAACAAATCCGGTAAATAGTCAAATTCGGTAGGTCACATTCAAGAAAGGGAAGGGGATTGTAGTTACGACGTAAGGAACATATCCGATATCAATTGTGAAACGGTTATTCCATAACGGTCAACCAACTCGCGATGACGTCCGTAAAATTTACGAAGGGATGATTTCAACTTCACCACTCGGAAATCTTGGTTTAATAGCTTCCTTTTAAGATATGACCCCTTTGCTGTCTCCAACATTGATACGGAAAAACAAATGACTATATCCTATTCACAGATTTGTTGTGAGGGGACAATAATTTCCCATCTCAGATTTTGGTGATAACAACTCATCCAAAGTTTTGGTAGTAAACTCATTTTAATTTGAAGAGGCTTTGTAAAGAAATGAAATAGCTATACAGGCGACACAAATACTTAACAAATTGATGAAAAGGGCATGACTCCAAAATAAATATTGTGTTTACTTCAAAATAGCAGGGTATGTAGATCTTGATTTTCTTAACAAAGAAAAAAGGGCAATAATTCTCAGATGGGTCATCAGATTTTCTTCAAAATTGTTGGGTGGTTTACTCTTATTGTCCTGATCATTTCTACTCTATGTCAGATTTTCGATATATAAGCCAAAACAACAATTTGCCCCAATGTTCCATATGCAGTAACAGCAGCCATGTTTTTTTAATCAAAACAAAGGTGCTATTGTTGTAGTACACATTCAATAAAACATTCCTTCAAAGTTTCAAACCATTTGATCCATTGGTTTCAAAAATGATTTTTGAACAAAACGGACGACAGACTCCAAGTGATGGTAATAGCTCACATGGCCAGGTGAGCTAAAAATGCATTACATTGATGGGCTGTTTTTTCTTAATATAAAAGTTAGCACAAGAACATTTGTGTGTATTAAAATTATATCTGACTACAACATTTGTGTGTATTAAAGATATATCTGACTACAACATTTGTGTGTATTAAAAATATATCTGACTAGAACATGCAATGTACTAGATTTTAGCGAGAGAAATTTATGTACTACTGAAAAATTATTACACCAGGGTTTTAGATATCACAAACTAGTCAAAACATTTACTAAATTTTATCATCGGTATAAGGAAATAATTCGTAAATATAACTCAACATGCAGACATGTCGGGATTTATAAGTACCCGGCCACGTCAACTTGTATTTTTTTCCATCTGATGAGTTCAGCCTTTTTCAACTGATTTTTATAGTTCGTTCTTATGTTGTACTGTTATACCACTGTCCCAGGTTAGGGGGAGGGTTAAAATCCCGCTAACATATTTAACCCAGCCACATTATTTATGCATGTGCCAGTCCCAAGTCAGGAGCCTCTAATTCAGTGGTTGTCGTTTGTTTATGTGTTACATATTTGTTTTTCGTCTTTTTTTTTTATATAAATAAGGCCGTTAGTTTTCTCGTTTGAAATGTTTTACATTGTCTTATCCGGGCCTTTTATAGCTGACTATGCGGTATGGGTTTTGCTCATTGTTGAAGGCCGTACAGTGACCTATAGTTGTTAATGTCTGTGTCATTTTGGTCTCTTGTGGACAGTTGTCTCATTGGCAATCATACCACATCTTCTTTTTTATATCTTATACGTTCAGGTATTTCACATCCAATCTTTTATGGTAATATTCTTTACAAAGCACAACAATGTCAGTATTCACCTCAAAAGCTTACAAAACCTTTAAACAGACTTATTAAGAAGGGAAATAGTTACGATACTGTTGTCAGGTCATTAAAGATTTCATATTTTGGCTTTAATATTGATTCACTTATATGGTCTTTGCATCGGAACTAAACACATTTATTCAAAAAACAGTTGTTGGCATGACACGGGTTATGTTCTTCTCTTATATTTTATGATAGTATGATACTAAACCCTAACGGGAGGGATTGTGCCTGATATTCATATGATGAAGACATAATCTTTCAATCAGTTTAGTTGAGGTCTGGAGCTGGCATGTCAGTTAACTGCTAGTAGTCTGTTGTTATTTATGTATTATTGTCATTTTTTTTTTTTTTTTTTTTTGTTACATCTTCTGACATCGGACTCGGACTTCTCTTGAACTGAATTTTAATGTGCGTATTGTTATGCGTTTACTTTCTACATTGGCTAGAGGTATATGCATGGGGAGGATTGAGATATAATAAACACGTTTAACCCCGCCGCAATTTTGCGCCTGTCGCAATTCAAGAGCCTTTGGCCTTGTTAGTCTTGTATGATTTTTAATTTTAGTTTCTTGTGTACAATTCGGAGTTTAGTATACCGTCCATTATTACTGTATTAGTATACATATTTTAAGGGGCCAGCTGACGGACGCCTACGGTTGAGGGAGTTTCTCGCTACATTGAAGACCCATTGGTGGCCTTCGGCTGTTGTCTGCTCTATGGTCGGGTTGTTGTCGCTTTGACACATTCCCCATTTCCTTTCTCAGTTTTAATTGATAACAAATATTTCTGACTAGAAGTTAGAACATTCAATTGATAACAAATATTTCTGACTAGAACATCAATTGATAACAAATTCTTACTAAATCATTCAATTGATAACAAAGGTTTGACTAGGGAATAAAAATTGTCATGAATATGTTACAATGGTGAAAAAGTAAAAACATATAAAATTAAACAGTTTTGCAATGAGTAAATGCTACTCCAAACCCCAATATTATTCTACGTATTTCCACTTAAAGGAAAAATACACATTACTCAAGAATATAGTCCAATAACAAGTACCATCGTATAATGTCAAAGTACCATCGTATAATGTCAAAGTACCATCGTATAATGTCAAAGTACCATCATATAATGTCAAAGTACCATCATATAATGTCATAGTACCATCGTATAATGTCAAAGTATCATCATATAATGTCAAAGTACCATCGTATAATGTCAAAGTACCATCGTATAATGTCAAAGTACCATAATATAATTAAAGTTTTTAACCTAAGGCAGTTACGGCGTTCCATACGACTATGTGATCATGTTTTTTTCTTGTGATGTGTTTGCGTCTTAAATTCGGATTGCAGTTGTTTCAGTGATTTCTTTTGTGTTATATTTTCGTTATATTTTTTCTCGATCTTATATCATCTTACGATTGTCCGCCGACATGATGTGATATTTTTTTCTTTGATCGCGGATATATTATTCATAAGATTTATTATTTATATCTTTTTCTTTTTTAAATAGTTTACCCACAGTCGAATAATTTAGACATTTAGAGTTGTGCATATGAGATCTTGACTAAGTTAACAGTTTTACATCAGACTCAATTCTATTATAGTTCTTCGCATAAGGACTCGCTTTTATTATAGTTCTTTACTTAAATAACTGTCCTAATGTTAGTTCTTCACAACTCAGAAACAGATTCAAGAATATTAAAGTTCTTCACATAAGGACTCACTAAATATTAGTTTTTACCTTATAATTTCAGTTTTTCTCATAATGCTCAATTTTACAACTAGTACACGAGTGTCTTCATAATTCACGTACTACACATAAGTATATATTACTCTAGTGTGTTTGGGTCATATTTAGAGCTAACAATGTCGATACTAGATCATACTAGTGCCCCATAATTAGTGTTGTTTTGCTAGGGTTATTCTAATGATAATTTAAAAATCATCAAATTTTTACGTATTAACCCAACGTATGGATGAACTACAAATCTAAACACAAATGCCTACAGTGCGCGAAATGATGCTCAACCAATTCTTGGCGGTGATAACATAACACATGCAAAATTATCTTCAGTGGTTGAACAAAATGTTTAACATACGGTCGGATGATTGTATCTGCAATGCATGCAGTATAAAAATGGCGAATTTATATTCAGGAAAGCCACCAAGTAAGAGACAAAAAACAGACACTTGTCAGCTATGTGTAAACATCGGACAACATATTAACCTTGAAATACATGATATGTCCAATTTTTATTTAAAGTTATAGAGGAACATATTATTGATTCGCCAACTAATCCCACCAAAGTTTTTCTTTGCGAATCGCGTTGTAAACGATCGCGGGACACGAGACATTTTGTGTCAATAACATGTAGTATGCCACATCGCTCTGAGGAAAATCGCCCACCAACGCGATCTTCGTCAAATTCCCGACTTTGACGTTATACTTAATTATTTCTTTCATTATCCAAAGAAAGCTATATCTGTAAAATATGCAACAATACTCTATCAAAGCTCATCAAGAAACAATCCCTCAATTAGGAAGCAACCATTGAACTTCAAAAAGGGGGGGGGGTGTATAGTATTCTTGTCTGAGATCGAACATTTTTTGCGTGAACCCCCTGATATATAATAATGTTAATTATTCTATACTGTTTTTGTATGGATGTATAAGTCTCTGCTTATATTTTTATAGCAATATACTCATATAATGAAAATTAATGTTAGAGTTTAAAAGCATTTTATTTGATAAATAAAATGTCCATCCGCAAATACTTGACGTTGGTGTTTATAGATATTAAATTCTAAATCTTCGGGAAAAAATTACTAACAGGAATGTAATGTTAATTATAAAATTTCTCTTTTTTTGTGTATTTGCTTTAATAGTTCAACCTTATAGTATTGAAATATTTGTATTATATGAAAATTATTTCCACTAGCTATACGGAGTCAAAACAGCTGAGGTAGATATTTTGACATCCGAATTCAACTATTAAATTAATATATGTGATGACGCAAATGCGTATTCTTATGCAGAATATCAGTTCGTATGCATTTATTTACTTCTTCTAGCGCAGACTTAGCACGTGCATACAATATTAATTTCACTCGTGAATGCAAATTTTCGATTTTCCTATCTAAATTCAGGACACGGCAGTAAGAGTTTGACATGTGACTTTCAAGCACGACCATCATTACTTACGATATTCTGACCTCTAGCTGTTTCTCTTTTGTTTTCTTCTTTGAGTCTCTGTCCTATTACAAACTTTGATATTTTCGCAATGCTAAGGAGTTACTACTCAAGGAATTGATAACTTAGCTTCGTACTTTATTTGGCCTTTTTATCTTTTTTTATTCGTGCGTCACTGATGATTCTTTGTAGACTTTTTTTTGCGTCTGGCGTACAACATTTTAATCGTGGCATGATATTTTTTATATCTACATATCTTTTTATTAAAATTAATTCTTTTTAGAGTATGTTCAGGTATTCATATAACTTTTGGAAATAAGATGTTCTTCAAAACAATGTTTTCCTGTAGACTATTTTGATTGATTTAAGTAACATCAGGAAATCCTTAAAATTTGAGATTTTTTTTTACCAAAATATGTCTTTATATAAGAGGTCCCAATGAAGTTGATGTGTTACTCAGGCTCAAGAAATATATACGTTACCTTCTTATAAGTTGCGTGCAACAGGGTTGCACTTCACATGGAAATTTGAATTGAGAATAATTGGAGGCATCCAGGAAACAAAATATGAAGATATGATTGATAAAATAAATGCATCCAAATTATAAAGCAAATTATGTGATTAAATATATATTACTGCGATTGGTTTGTGTAATTTTCATTAGACACCAGGTTGATAAAAACTGGGATTTTTAAAAAAACATCATGAAAAAATGACGTACACTCCCAAGAAATGAATAAACTAGTCGAGCCTTAAATGTATATTCAATGTAGCTGTATATACACGTTTCTATTCACAACTATCCATCATTGCTCTCAATTGACACGTGTTTTAACATCATTATTATCTTATCTTATTCTTTTCACATTCAATTATTTCAATTCAGAAGCAAACAAACATTCAGCAACAACTTTTTGGTTACCAGTCAGAATGTTTGGGTTCACGTATTGCTTTTCTTTTTTTAAAGAAAGCAACTTGTTTTTCTTTCCGACTCTTATCAATCAAATATTTTTTTTCTTTCAAAATTTAACTCTATAAGGTATGAGGAATATGTGGATTCACAATACATTTTTTTTTGTCATTTGATTGACAATATTTTTTTTCCATCGAATTGGGGATCAGAATATTTTTTTTAGGAATAAATCATACAGTTTCGTTTATACAAGAGAAAGTCCTTTGTTGTTAACAAGAAAAAGGGAACTATTATCATGTTTTGGAAAATATCGACAATTTGCTTGATACTGACAAATCAAAATTGTAAATCACATGGTAATTGTTGAGGATGGTAAAACCTTTGACATATTTTGTAAGTTGAAAAATGAATATACCTGAACAGCATTCTTGGGTGTTAACATGTCCGTTGGACTGGCACATTTTGAAGAATATACAACCTGTTTTATTTAAAATTTATTTTGATGCTGGTCTTAAAAAGATAGCAAAAATTAAGCACAAAGCAGATGTTCTTTTAACTGTTAACTGAACAGGTCTCCAATTTAAAAAAAAAAAAAGAACAGAGTTCAGATGATCAAGTTCTTGGAACAAAGAGAGAGGGGAAACCAATGGCACTGCTATATCATCTCAGCAATTAAATCACAAAACATTGTGTTAGAAATTAATAAATATGTGAAGCAGAAGAAAAACAACTGTGCATCTGAATTACCATCAGTACTACAAATGTACGAAGGAGACATTAACATCTCTTCTGTTATGGATATGTTTAACAAATTCTGCAAAGTTCCTATTGTGGGATAATTTTATTCATAAAGATTGTTTCTCCTACATATCTTTATATGTTGCTTTCCATAGTTCAACTTGGAAGCTCAGATTAGCATCACTTAAAAGCTTCTCCCTTCTGTTCCATCCCTTTGAACGGCATATGTACTTGAGAATAATTTCAAGATCTGACTGTCAGATATAGCAGAACTTCCACACAATATCTTAACGTGCTTTCAAAATAGGGGCTTTACAGCCAGCGTCACAGGTAGGGCATGTCAGCAGCTTGCACTAGACAAGGCTCAGGAGTCTCTTATAAACCGTGATGTTAAGGAATCTGTTCGGTAACCATCTCCCTAACTTCTTGATAAAATTACTGTCTATCTTGCTTTTCGTCTCGGAGCATTACTGCAAAAAAAAAATTTAACAAGCAATTAAAGTGGGACTTCCAACCACATGTTCCCCATACAAACAGATCTGAACACAGGCCACTGGATTTATACATTATATGCATCAAGAGATATATACATGTCATGATATATATATGAATTAAAGATAAATATAAATCGAAAATGTTGAATTATAATTAATGTCTATGAAACCACAAGATCTTACTTCATTGCCCAATTTTTCAAATCATATCAAATGTTTTCATTGGTCTTTACTTGTTGGAAAAATGTACTGGATTCATTGTTAGCTAGATTATCAATTTTAGGTTAATGCATATTCTTTAGAGCTGTCTGTTTAAATAATGAATTAAAAAAGGAGGATGGATATACATACTTAACATTTGGCTATATTTTCAACATATCTAACGAATATGTGAAAAAAATTTGGTTTAGAATACGAACTATCTCTCTTATTCTGTAAACAATTGCAGGTATTGTAGGATTATAAGGTATTCCGGTGTTTTTTTTTTTTTAAAGCACCCCCTTTTTGTAATATACACCACAAAAACATTTAGTAAGGATAAAGAACCAATAACCCGGTAAAAAGAATAATTGACATTGAGTTCATTTTGTGTGATAAGCGCTTTTTAGCGACTTTATGAGTGTGTATTATATAATGTTACAGTGAAACAAACCTAATCAAACACACCCGAAAAAATAACATTATCTCCCCTGAAAATGCTAAACAACAAAACACCAAAAACTGCTACCTTTTTTTGCCCTATAGCACATAATTATGAAAACACATTAGATAGGTAGGGAATACTGTGGTTGTGTATATGTTTGAATGTGTAGGTGGCACACTCAGAACTGATGCAGGACGTGATGGCCATACTGCCATAACGTCCATAGGATGTATCGGCCATACCCCGAAAAGATGAAACGGCCATAGGACAAAAACGGCCATACTTTGAAAGACCATGTTTTTTTTGTTTTTTTTTTTATAGATGTTACATATGAATTATTTTGATACTTATAGATGGTTATTATAACTTTTATATAAACTATCGATCGTCTCTAGATTTTTTTTCAATTTTCTACCTTCGGTTTCCGGGTCATCGTAGCAACATGTTTCTTTCCTTTCCAGCGATTCCTGATTATGAATTATTTTACAACATGCATTTATTCTAAAGCAACAACTATTATACAACTCACCTATACCAATGGGGATCGTCTAGTTCATAACGGATTCCTTTAATCGTACCTGTCCTGACGACACCCATCGTTGTTGCGTCTACCATTGGAGGCAGCGAAATGACATGATTTGACCGGAGAGCCAAATAAACAAGGGAAGCAATTTTAGCGAACCGCATCCCAGACTGACGAAGAACCGATGATTTCCTAATCAAGTTTAAATGTACAAAACACGACAAACGAGAATCGATTTTTTTACAGAAAGTTAAAAAAAACCTATTCAAATATGTATTATTTCGTCTCGAAAGCTTCAATTTCCAATCATCGGTCGTTAGCTTTTTCCTGGTTTCAAAGTTATTTTCTTGAAGTTAAAGGATCTTAAAGAGGTAGGGCCAATTTGTCGGCTATTTTTTTCACAGAAGGGCCAATTTCAAAAAGTGTTTTTGATGACTGTTGTAATTCATACTACTTTTTCCCTCAAAAATAAAATTGGTTTGGTGTGTCCTTATAACATAAAAAACAACTTTTTAAAGAAAAATTGTATCATCGCTAAATTGTAGCAATATAGCTCCTTAATAAGAAGATTATGGATAAGGATTGCCGTGGCTCAATCAGTAGAGTACAGAACTACTAATGAATGATGAATTTGAAGAAAGGGTTCAAATCTCGCTCAAAATTTTGCATTTTTTGTGTTGTTATTATTAAATTTTAATGTTTCTATCATATTTTTTTCGGATGTTTGCTTAATTCATAGAGTCATTCTGGTTCATTTTAACTATAATTTACTAGTATATCATTTTTCATGTATTTATAGAAAAAAATAATGTATCGCTTATTGTGTGCATTCCTATGACTGTCCATACTTTTGACTTACTTTCTATTCATGTGTTTACATTTATTACATATATTCAAGGAACAACTGCCGTCATACTGATGTAGGTGCCTGTACATAACCAAAAACACGATAATTGATTCTATAGCAATGAAGCCCAAATGTTGCGGTTGTAATATACACATAACTTAAAATAAGGCCATTGTATACAAGTTTCAAAACAACACAAACAATTTTTAGAAATCTTTTTTGAACATGGTATTATATGTAACAAATGCAGTCAACAGCAATTTTGTCGCCAACTCACAAACTGTGTAGATACTAGCACTGAATTTTTTACCACTGTCCCTACACCGGTACCTAAGTCATCAGAAATCAAAACAACACAACAGAACAAATCAATTACACTACAAATCGTCATTGTAGGTAAAACATCAAGAAGCTGTTGCATCTGTATCACGACGAACGGCCGATTTGTTAAAATGCCAGAAAAGGCAATATAACATGTGTTAGTAACACAGGGTGATCTATGACCAACTGATGTAAGATGTTCTCCGGTTAAAATATATACATGTATTATCCTATCTTATCTTATAGACGATAAAACCTTAAAAGACCAGGACAAATACAGATATACATATATTCAGAATGATAAAAACACGATTTCAATTTGTTCGATATTATTTGGCTCCCTGACAAGTAACGTGGTATGGTACCTTGCATAAAGGATGTTAATGATAAAATAAAATCAATATTAAAAAATCAATAGTCTTGGCCTTATTTTTGTAGGAATGCCTGTTAAAGGTATGAAAAAAGATGATGTGACGTATTTTCATGGACTATAATTAGCATATATCGGGCTATTTAAAACATGATTTACCTGTCTTATCCAATGAAAAAAAATCCCGACAAATTAGCTCTACCTCTTTATTTTTATGGTAGAATACCAGTTTTAATGTATCTATTCATTTTTGTATTTTCTTTTATCAAGTTGAAATATCTATCTTTGATAATTATATACTTTTTTCATAAATTTGACTTTTATTTTTAGACAAAAATTTGTCAAGAATAATTTCATGTTTCATCCAATATGTGCAATGTGCATCATATGAGCTGCGTCGGATAGAAATATAATGTAAATAAATATCAATACATCTGTTGACCTATTTTGGGTTGAAAAAATCTATAAGGAAAGTCTGTAACTGTTTGAAAATTGAGTTGTTATAAGAACCCTACTAAACAAGTCGTATAAATGTACATGTATACGTGTACTTGCACATAGGCGGATTCACAGAGTAGTTTTTCGAGAAAGCGATTTCGAATTTTTTTTTAATATAAATTCTCGACTTCCCGTACTATAATTCACCGACAGGCTTTTCATTTGCAGTGACCTTAACCTTAACACCTTTCATGAACAAAGGTAAACAGAGTTAACGTAAAAAATGCATAAGTTTAACCGATTCTAAAAGAAAGTAAAATAATACACCAAATCATTTAATAACTGTTATAACAAAGTTAATATATCAAAAATGAACGCTTGGAGAAAAAATTATATATCTCTACCATCTCACTTATTTTCACGTGCTTCATGATTTTGTGTTGATTGTATATCAATTGGTAACGATCGGTAAACTTCGGCACTAAATACGAAGCTAATTGTCAGCTACAGTTTTCCATCAACAATTGCAGAATGTAATCTGTGGATTCAAAATGAATATTTAAAAAAAAAACGTGGACAGAGGACTTAGTTTGATATATATGTATGTATTGGTTCAGTAATTTCCAAAAACATATTATAATGAGTCTAATGACTAGAAATTCGTTACATCATATATATAGACAACAAATACGACTTTTAGGTCTTTTTGATCATATTTTGTTTTTTTAAATGTTCTGTCTTTTACACGAATATACGTACGAATACAATTAGCTTTATTGAATTGAATTAAAGTAGCAGATGCACAGTATATCTTTTTTCTTAATATTAATTGTGAATTGCATCTAATATTTTGTAGACTAATTGTATTTTGTAATTTGTGTAGGCTATTGAATGTACTTCTAGTGATGAGAATGTGATAAAGACTTTTTTTTGCGTAGCACCTGTCAATTTAATTTTCCGTTTAAATGTTTCTGTTGCTGTTTCACATGACTAAATGTTGCAAACATATACATCCCACAGACTTTTTGTGTTTGTGTCATGGAGCCTTATATAAGAACGCATGTTCGAGTACCCTGGGAAAGAAATTGATATGTTTAACCTAGTTTAATTCCCGCTTTGTACTATGAGTCCTATGGTTTCTAACCCATCCAAGAACCCGGAGGTTGTGGATGCGTTATCCTCTTTGCATGACAAATATGTCGGTGTTCCGGCAGATAAAGCCTCCAATAATATTGTCTACGTATGTGAAAACCCTTATTTGCAATGTCTCACAAAATAGCTTGGAATTAACAGCACAACTGGTAATCCTACATATTCTTTAAGACCATTTACCAAGGATGAAATTTTACAAAATCACAAATCCGTCCTTCTTTCATTTGGTATTAACATCAAAGAAAACGAAGAAAATCTAATGGCATTATATATCATTATACTAGATACCAAAACTTCACAAAACTCCGTATAAAGAACGACACATAGCTGGATCATCAAGATGTTCGACTAAACATCTTTCTAAAGTGTTGATTACTATTCTTTCTACAGTTAAAGATGGCCTTCAAAAATATTGTGATGAGAAATATTCAACCAGTGGTGTCAATCAGATGTGGATTCCCAAAAATTCTTAAGATCTACTGCTAAATCTTAGATCACAATCTCTGCAATTTTGCAGCAACATTAAGACCTTTGATGTTTCTACGCTTTACACTAATACCATGCTCAATTGAAGGATCGACTTCACCATCTCAATTATAAACAGAGCTTTTTCTATAAAAATGGAATCGTAGATTTCTTTTTTTGGGTTATAACAATTCTTATTTTGTGAAGAACCACACTGATTCTATCAGAAAATACAGTGAAGATGATATTATCAAAATGCTGGACTTTTTAATCGACAATATATTTGTTGAGTTTGGAGGATTTAAGTTTCAACAGACAGTCGGTATTCCAATGGGTACTAATTGTGCACTCCTTCTGGCCGTCTTGTTTTTGTACTCGTATGAAGCAGAATTCATTCAGAACCTTCTTTTAAAAAGACAAAAAGAAAAAGCACCTTGCAAAATTCTTTAATTTTGCTTTCAGATATTTTGATGATGTCCTATCACTAAATAACCCATATTTCAGTCAGTATTTGCATCTCATATATCCCAGTGAACTTGAAATTAAGGATACTACTGACACAAGAAGGACTAATTCATACCTTGATATTTTCCTCAATATTCACAAAGATGGACGACTTCACACTAAAATCTATTACAAACGGAATGATTTCTACTTCCCAATTATCAATTTCCCTTTTCTTGGCAGTAACATATCCTCTGCTCCGTCGTATGGTGTTTACATATCTCAATTGATACGTTATGCTCACACTATACGGACTTCATATACAGAAGTGTGCTCATTACGCAGAAACTGCTCCAACAGAGTTATGAGGAGGAAAGATTAAAAATGACACTCCGTATATTTTATGGACACCATCACGAATTGGTTGATCTATACGATTTATCTGTGTCTAAACTAACTAATGACATTTTTACCACGTCTTAGATTGTGGTTTAACATCTATGTCGATTGTCTGCTAAGTACCGAACGTGACCTATTCCCGAATATGACCGTTTTACCAAGTGTGAATTTGCATTGCTATACGACGTGTCTCGGTATTTTATCGTGTGATATGTTTAACCTATTTTAATTTCCACTTTGTACTATGAGTCCTATGGTTTCTAACCCATTCAAGAACCCGGAGGTTGTGGATGCGTTATACTCTTTGTATGACAAATATGTCGTTGTTCCAGCAGATAAAGCCTCCAATAATATTGTCTTCGTATGAAAAAACCATATCAAACGAGTATCGTTGTAGTCCAAATAATTATAAAATAGCCTTTTAATCATTGTTATGATAATTGTTCGGACTGGTATTGTGAAAATAATAGTATGAAGTTCAAGATTTGATGGAAGATGTTCGTTGCTGTTCTGCAGTTTGCATATTGTGTCGACTATTATATCATTTGTTTGTGCGTTTCTATGTGATGAGTGTTCTTGTGTGTGTTTGTGCTGTATTTCTGTCATGTATTGTTGTCATTTTAGCGATATTTGTTAACATTGTCATATAAGCGGGAGGTTTGGATAGCCATAAAACCAGGTTCAACCCACCATTTTTTCTTTAAATGTCCTGTACCAAGTCAGGAATATGGCAGTTGTTTTCATATTAGTTCGTTTCTATGTATGTTGGAGTTTGTTTTTGTTGCACTTCAGTGTCCCTGTTGTTTCTTTGTTTTCCTCTTATAGTTGATGTGTTTCCCTCGGTTTTAGTTTGTAACCCGGATTTGTTTTCTCTCAAATCGATTTATGACTTTTGAACAGCGGTATACTACTGTTGCCTTTTGTAATGATATAAGAGGCATTTCTTTTTACTAGTTACATTTGTTTTTCATTTTTGTCCGAGAAAACTACTATTTGTATGGTGTACATACACAACAAAGAAACTAATATTGGCATCTTCAAACCACAATGTTTAAGGGAATTCTATAATTGATTGTGGGGAAATTGCTATATCACTACAAATCTAAAACCAATTGTCTGGTTTTACATGCATGCATTCTTTACAAATGTGCATCTATTTAAAGAATATGAAAATAAGGAGATGTGGTATGATTGCCAATGAGACAACAGTTTTCTATCCCCCAGAGCAGTCAATGAAGTGGATGTAAGCAATTAAAGGCCATTGTACGGCTTTCAACAATGCGGAAATAAAGACCCCGACATGAAAAACGAAAAAGTCAACGGCCTAATAAATAATTAAAAAAATACGAAAAAAACAGAATGTGTATTTAATAGTTTATAACCCTTTTTCATTCATGTATTTTCCTACCTTTAATATATATGTAATGTCGATTTGTAATGACAGATAATCTAGTAAATATATAAGTTTCTGTTTATGCGTAAAGTATTTACTTTATTCAATTTAATAAGACATTATTTTCCTGCGTTTTTTGCCTTAAGAAGCAATTTCAGCGCAGACACAGTCAGCCCAGGCTACAATGGCATCAGTTGTTTCTTCAGAGGTCGGAATAATTTGATCCTCTGGCAGTAAATGACCAAATGTACCATTATCTCGTAGCTCAATTTCGTAAGAAAATTTAATGCCCGCTGATTTTGCGTAATCCACAGCTAACCCTCCAATCGTTGGGAAGAAATCTGTGACTTTACCATATGTATACGGGATTCCATTTCTATCTGTTGCTGCTGCAGTTGCAATTTGAGCACACTTCGCTAGAGTTGCATCATCCGGTACTAAATCAAACGTATATCCCCAGGGATAGATCCACATCTGACCAAAAGCATGCACCCCTAAATAACCAACAAAATCAATACCCCGGTTCACTATAACATCTCTCGCTGCTTGACTTTCCAATTCACTGAAACTTTGCGGACCTGAATATGAAAATAAATTGCAAGGATCATCTGAACCTCCATTAGCTGGATCCCATTCCATCCCAAAATTTCTGTTCAGGTCAGTGCCAACACATGTTTCATTAAATGGGTTTCTGTTTTTTCTCCAAAGTCTTTCCACATTCATAGAGTATACGTAACCATCCGGATTTAGGACAGGTATTAAGTACCAGTCAAACTTTTTCACCAACTGGATCCCTGTTTGGGTGTTTTTGAGAAAGTCCATAAAGTAAAGACAGAAGGCAATCGATATGAATTCTCTGGAATGAATTCCACATTCAACCAAAATCGCCTTCTTTTTGCAACCACAATATGGTGCCCTAGCATTAGTTGACATTGTTATCATATTAATACTCCTTCCTTCATACGTAGTACCAATACTTTCTAACCTCGACTTAACTCTGCCTTTGCAAGAATCCAAAGTGGTCAAATACCTCTCTATATCATCAAGTTTATTATATATGCTAAAGTCAAACGCAAAGCAGCCAAGTGCAAAGAACAAGATTAAAATGGACTGTTTCATCCTGTCTTTCTGAAATAAAAAAAGTAGATAATATATATATATATATATATATATATATATATATCTGTACGTAAAATAATAATGATAATAATAATAATAATAATAATAATAATAATAATAATAATAATTATTATTATTATTATTATTACAATAGTTTCTAGTATCAGTGATGGTAGCATAATTCTAATTTGTACTGTATTACTTCCTTTAATATTTGCAAACATTGAAACAGAGAGCATTTTGCTATGATCGCTCACCTGCACACATTGTCTTAGGGGACAGTCATTTGATTCTAGATTTTAGGACCAGCTTGGATCAGTATGTTAAATCAAAATAAAAATATCTAAATAGGTAGAAATTGGCTTTAAAATAAATAATATGAATTACATTCTAAAGAAAATCAGTAAAATGTAAAATTACTTCAGTTATTAAATTCTACTTTCAAAATTTTTCATTTTTCTTTCCCTGCTTAGATCTTATCACTGAAACAATGATCTGTGCATAATATTTCCTTAGTTGACATCATTTAGTAGTCGCATAAAAGATAGATCGACTGGGAATAAAGGATGGAATAGAATAGAAAGGTAGTATAAAATTAAGTTAGCCTACTATAATTCCTAGATAAAGGTAATTCTCTAATGTGTATTCTTTTTTCTTAAGTTTAATATTTTACATTTACAAATTTCAGATGATACGCCATATAATTAAATTTTATTTTGCTTAAAAAAAGCGACAAGAAAAAAAATCTTACCTGTTTATAAATGTTTTGTGTTTCCTAGGATGCACGATGAAATATACATAACGTGCGTTACTTATATATTGTAGAGTGACATATATACAGTATATTGATCAGTTTTTAAAAGAAATTAAATCAACATGTGTTTGGCGGACAAATAATACATGCTATTTTTTATGCTGTACATGAAGTGCATTTGTGATAATGTTACTATTATTATCGAATAAAAATTCAAGTATTACAATGTCAGTGCATTATAGTGACTTAGAACGTTGTATCTTTTCTAGCAATTTTTTCAAATGTACTTGTTCGTCATTTGTATTTTGCCTGCTCGGGCTTTTTATTTAACTAGTTCAGAATGCACAAACAGAGATAGAAGATCCAGAGTATTGATTAGACTATTTTCACATTTTTTTTGGTCTCCAGAATATATAAATATTCTAAAGTTCACCTGCTCTGCTGTATATAGTTATCAAAGATACCAGGATTATAATTTAATACGTCAAACGCGCGTTTCGTCTACATAAGACTCATCAGTGACGCTCAGATCTAAATAGTTGTAAAGCCAAACAAGTACAAATTTGAAGAGCATTGAGGACCCAAAATTCCAAAAAAGTTGTGCCAAATACAGCTAAGGTAATTTATTCCTGGGATAAGAAGATCCTTAGTTTTTCGAAAAATTCATAGTTTCGTAAACAGGAAATTTATAAAAATGACCATACAATTGATATTCATGTCAGCACCGAAGTGCTGACTACTGGGCTGGTGATACCCTCGAGACGAAACATCCACCAGTAGTGGCATCGACTAAGTGGTGTAAATAGTTATCAAAGGTGCCAGGATTATAATTTAATACTCCAGACGCGCGTTTCGTTTACATAAGACTCATCAGTGACGCTCAGATCTAAATAGTTGTAAAGCCAAACAAGTACAAAGTTGAAGAGCATTGAGGACCCAAAATTCCAAAAAAGTTGTGCCAAATACAGCTAAGGTAATTTATTACTCGGATAAGAAAGTCCTTAGTTTTTCGAAAAATTCATAGTTTTGTAAAACAGGAAATTTACAAAAATGACCATATAATTGATATTCATGTCAACACCGAAGTGCTGACTACTGGGCTGGTGATACCCTCGGGGACGAAACTTCCACCAGCAGTGGCATCGACCTGTATGACATTCTGGTAATCTATCAAGTAAGAGCAACTGCATGAAATATAGTCCAAGTGAAATCGGTGCAATTTGAGGAAAACAATTACTGTATTCTGATAACTTTGTCGTATATTGAAAACGTAAAACAATTAGATTTCCACACTTGACAGAGTACCAGATGGCCTACCACAGAGTGGGTAACCTGTCGTAAAATTGTATACTCCAAAGTTAAAGTCGGTCATATGAAAATATGCTATTAATCGTGTAAAAAAAAGAGTATAATTTTATCAGTATTTCTGGTGCAAAGTGTTATAAGGTTGAATTGACTGACACTGTGCTTTAACTAAAATCAAGACTGTTGTGTGTATGAAATTGACCTATATATATATTCTTACATTGTGCTGCTGTCTCGTCGCACCCCACATCTCCTTTTGTTCATATTCATTCGGGTAATCTGTACAGTGATTTTAATACGCTGTTGTATTTAAAGATTTTGCTTTGCAATTTCATAAGGCATCGACATAATTATCTGATATTTTAACATTGTCTGTATGATTTGAATAACAGAAAATCATGTATTTATATTCATACATACTTAAAATTTCTGAAAATATATGGAAAAAATCTAAGAAATTAACCCAAAACTTAAAATTCAGCATCAAAACAAAACGAATAGTATAACGATTCAGTATAAAAAGAAAGCTTTCCTTGAATGCTTTCTAGTACTTAGATTGTTAACTAATTGCCGTCTTCAAGCTTTTTTTATTTTATAAATATAATTCTAACACGTAGAATATGTTTACATATGTAAATAATTGAAAATAAATAATTGCATTCAAGGTGTTCATTTATTTGTCACAGTTGATACACACATCGATATCTGTTTACTTGCAGGACCTTTCATATGTGGTAATGAAACGATTTAAATACTCTCTAACGTAAAATATATTTCATGAATAAGGTATCATTATTAAAGGGAAACATCGATTTTTTATTACACGCATGATGCTGAACAGAGAAAACCAATTATTTTCCAAATCTCAGTAGTCGAGTATTTACTATTATGGCTTGTTTTAACCCATCAAATGAAAAACTTAAATTTGTCCCATTAACTCGAACTAACAGATACTTCCAGAAACATAAATCCCAAATTCAATATTCACAATAAACCTGACAGGACATCAGTTTTCTGTTGGCCATGATGGTATTGTACGCATTTATTCGACTTACAGTATTGATTTGGACCCTTATATCATCTTACTGTTGTGTATGACGAATTATTCAAATCAGAAAAAAATCTGCGATCTCTATTTGTGATTACTAGAGGGCAGCATACAATCTTCAAAACAACTAATTCCTATATACAGTATGTCGAGTTCTAAATCTTCCAGAGGCTTAATCTGGAAAAATCAAACCTTCTATTGTTTCAAACAAAACAATGCTAAAATTAACATATTTGATGTTGTTTTTTTTTCGTTAAGTCTGGATCTGTTAATGTTTAAACTTTTTGCCGTTGTCAAGGAAGAATCCTGTTCAATAGAACCTTCCAAAGTTGGATTTACGAGACTTCTCTGAATCGGAACATAAATTTTTGTAGGATTTCTAAAATCTATTAAAAAAACGGAAAATAATGTTGGAATGTTAAATATATGAGAAATATGATAAATGGTAACACAATTTGTGTCATTATTTAATTACAGGGAATCCACTGATCTGACGGCCATGGTGGTAAAAAAAAGGAATAATGCAGACAGGGTCAGACAGCTGAGCATATCCATTTAAACAAAGGAGAAGGTATGATAAGCTATTTGATCGGCCCCATATTTTAGTAAAAAATTAAAGACAATTGTTTTTATGAAAAATATGTTTTTCAACTTCCATTGATATCAAACTAACATAAACACCATTTAAGTCCGAATATTTCAAACTTTTAACAATCACAAAGACACGTTGTTCTTTGCATTGTAACGCAAAAACAACAAAATGGTCGGTACTTAACTATAATATTGCAACGTAAACAGGTTTTAGTGTGTAAACAGATTTTCCTTTCATATTTTGTCTCATGACAATATACCCCGCTAGCTCAGCCGTTTACGTTACTGGTAGAGAGGATTCGGCCTGTGCTTTCGCTCCAGGATTTCGGGAAGCATACTGACAAACAGTTACTGACAATACAAAGAAACAATAAATTCAATAAATGACAGGTATAAGAAACATAGAAATGACCAGAGATGACGATTTTGCCAAGCAATGTATTTGCTCATATAACAAATAACCAAGATTCATAAAACCATTCCATATTTGATAGACATAGACAATAAATATATAAATATCGCAGTATCTCAATGTGAAGTTTTAAATTCTTTAGACTTTAAATACATTTACAAACGTCCCCTTTAAGGATAAACGATGTATTTGCGCTGAAAAATACCAATAAAAAGTTCAAGGAAGTGTTAGGCCTTAGTGCTATCTAATTGAATAAAATAAATCAAATTCACAAACAAGAATTTTAGACGTGTCCGTTTACTTAAAAAAAATGAGAGTTGTACATTATAGTCGGCTTTAACTAAAAAAATAACTTCAATAAATCAAGTTCGTGACGTCCCACCTTCCGAGATAACATAAATATACCCACTGGTTTCCACCGACTTTGTTAGACTAGATCATGAACCTCGTAATTCATGTACTAGGGACCAAAGTCAGTTCAGTAAAAAAAAACCATCCCATTCAATCTATTCCCGTTTATTTCTCGGTCTAACCAGAGCAATATCTGAAACACGTTTTTCCATATCATTGACCTGTTCAAGACCTTAAACAAAACATGCGATAATACAAAATTCCATTTCAGAGTAAGGCACGAACAATTGCGAAAATTGACCACCGTTACTCTAAAATATCCCTCGGATTTACCATGTTTCTAAATATCGCTATCAAAAATGTACTTTATATAATTTAAACCCGAAATCATAAAATATCTAGCTATGGTACAATTCCCTCTATTATTTTTGGAACGGAAACGTAAAATATAATTTAAAAAGGTTTGACTCTAAAACCGAAAAAAAAAAAAAATCAAATGTAAAGAAATAAATATTGAAGTCAAACCTTGAAATACGCATAAAATGAAATTTTTAGAGTCATTCTCTGTAAGCATCAAAATATGATGGAAACCAGTGGTCCCAGATTTTCATAAAACTTTTTTAAATGAATGCTTTGTGATGTAAAAACATCTTTGCCATAATAAAACAATATTATAATGTTCATTGCCATGGTAACCATACAATTCATTTTCAGAAATTAACAGTAGAAACCTTTAAAATCCAACTAAGTATTTCTTCAAAACGCACCGATGAAATCCCTTGAAATTAACAGAATACAAAGTTCTCTCCTAATAGTTTTTATATGCCAAAAATCAGATATGTGTTATTTCAAATAAGAAAAATAATTCACCTTGGTCATATAGAAATTTGCTATCAGGAGTGCAAAATTCTATTAGAGTTATTTCCCTTAGTACAACTCTTTTGTTGTTTATGTTGAAATGATAGTAGAGCTCTTCAGGTTAAAAGGAAGTAAATAAAGATGACTGGCGCCACCTAGATTTTACATCCAAGATAATAGGTAGAAGTAAATTTATTTTCTGCTGCCTTGGTAATTAGAAATTAAAATTGAAATAGTGAGAAATGGGTGTTGGCCATTGGTGTAGAAATAGCGAGAAATTTAGAGAAAACTCTCTAAGACAAGCAACATTTTCTGTGCCAAATTAAGGAAGGGGTGTTCTTCATTCATACTATTTCAAAAATTCCGGAACCGTTGAGTACCCTTAAAAAATGCCATTTTTCTATCAAAAAAGCTGCGGCACCATATGTGTTTGACCATTGCAATTACACCCAAAGGTGTTGATAATTCAGAATTCGAAATTTTTTTTAATGGATCTTTGATAGTGAAAAGGCAGGACCAAATAAGGCTATTGTCGCCTATGTAAATAATTACTTCCTTCTAATCTAAAGCAAAATGACGATTTCCGGCGCATCACTGTATTTTTCGAGATATTTTAGAAATTGGATCAGTAAATTAATAAGGTACTAAGTGATAAACTATATCAGAAGAAAATTGCTGATCGCCATGAAACTATAGTCTATATCAAATTTTAACTGTTTTTTTTTTTTTTTGTTCTTCTGCCTCAGGGTTAGGGTTCATTTATCTACTGTAAAAACGAGAATTCTGTAAAGGTCTCTGTCTTTAATCATTTCTCCTCATCCTCGATAATACTGAATGTATTCATGCATATTTGAAAAAAGGGGGGCTTATTTTGCTCATATTAGCGAAATTTTTGTATTTTTAATGGCTAAAATGTGCCAAAATGACCCTAAAATATTAAAAATTAGGTAAAAAATCAAAAGCTTTAACATGTTTCTTCTTAGTATCGTCGAATTGAATATTCTGAACACAATTCATATAAAACACATAACAGCAATGATGAATTCTTAGTTTCAGCATTTTTATAGTCTATTTCATAAAATATTTGGACTCTTATGCAACGATGTCCATATGTTCGCGATAAAGACATATAATTTGGACACAGTTATCAAATCATTAGCCTAAAGTCTTTAATAGACCTAAATCGAACTTCATTAATCAAAAACCACGTTTTAAACAGAACCACACAGTCAAAATAAGCTGGCCAATGGCCCCAAGTCTGTAAAAAGTAACGTTTTCTGTAAAGGGGGCCGGGGTACCTGTAAAGAAAGTCATTTTAAATGGTGAACAATTGTATCTTTAATCCAAAAATTGAACTTAAGCAGCAGCAGTATATAGTAATCGACTAACGTAAAGGTTGTCCGATTTTATTTCAATATGTGTCAGTATAGGTTAAAAGGAAGTAAATAAAGATTTTACATCCAAGATAATAGGTAGAAGTAAATTTATTTTCTGCTGCCTTGGTAATTAGAAATTAAAATTAAAATAGTGAGAAATGGGTGTTGGCCAATGGTGTAGAAATAGCGAGAAATTTAGAGAAAACTCTCTAAGACAAGCAACATTTTCTGTGCCAAATTAAGCAAGGGGTGTTCTTCATTCATACTATTTCGAAAATTCCGGAACCGTTGAGTACCCTTAAAAAATGCCATTTTTCTATCAAAAAAGCTGCGGTACCATATGTGTTTGACCATTGCAATTACACCCAAAGGTGTTGATAATTCAGAATTCGAAATTTTTTTTAATGTATCTTTTGATAGTGAAAAGGCAGGACCAAATAAGGCTACCATTGTCACCTATGTAAATAATTACTTCCTTGTAACCTTCAGCAGCAGACACACGAAATGGTTTGCAATTGTAACACAAACTGCACTACAGATGAGTGTTCTGATGATGTAACTGATATCAACACATGTGATTGCGATGATAAAAATATAATTTCAACTGAATCTGGTCTTTTGCCAAAGAATTTTACTGATTTTTATATATGCTCAACCCATTTTAACCAATTATTGAAAAGAAACTCTGATTTGAGAAGGAGAAAAGTATGTCAGCTTCCTACTTTGATAAGTGCTCATCCTCCAGTAGCATCACATTCTGTTTTTGGTGTTAAAAAGCCAAAACCTAGCCGCAATATCACCATCAATGATGTAGAGAAGATTCAGAAGTGTTATGGCCTCACACTTCCTATTGGAACACGTAAGTTTAAAAAAACTAAATTATATGTGACTGTTTATTTTTTTTCTTTCCAATTGCCTAGTAGTTTACATTTGTTTAATATTTTTTTAAATAACACTCTAGAAATACAAAAGAGCCCCTTTTTAGCTACCATTTGAATTTTTAGAGGGGGGGGGGGGGGGAGTTTTGTCCTGTATTTCTTTTAGTTGTAATCTGAGATTATCTCTTTCTTGCCTTTTTATTTTTCACTCTATCTAGATATTGGGTCCTGTTTTATTCTTTTATTGATTTTATTCTGACTTTTTTTTTACATTATTCGTCATCCTGCCATTTTGTGGACAAAGTTGCTCATCCAGCCTTTTTTCCCTCAAAAATTCTGATGCTCCTGTCCTGCCTTTTTTAATTTTTTTATCCTTTACCCTTTAAAAATCAAATGGAAGCTTCCTAATAAGGGGAGGATCCTACACTTGAGGTACTGATTTATGTTTATACATGTTATATAAAACTATATATCAGTGGGGTGCAATTTACATGTCAATAGGTCATACACATGAACATGTTGATCTTTTCTGTTACATGTAAGATGTCTGTAAAAACTATGTTTTGACCTTTTCAATCTCAATATAAACATAACCATTGCTGTGATGTTTCTATTAACCATATGCATGTACATGTATATATGTAAGTTTTCAGGAATGATTGGACCCATATGAGAAAAAATCCAATATATTTAAACAACCCATATGCCCTTTCAAAAAAAAATCTTAAGAAGCACATTTCCAAATGATCAATACAGCCTATGTCAAGTCAATGCTTCTTTTTATCAGTTGCATGCACTAGCTGCCTTATTAAAATTTCCAAGCAGTCCACAGAGATAGAAGCTGAAAGTCTGGATCAAGGAAAGTGTGAAGATGACCAGGTAAGGCAAACAAGATATTGTTTTAACAATCAGAGTACATGTATCTGTGAATTTCAAATTTTTAAATTTACATGTACAGCAAGCTCTATAAACATAAATATGGATAAAAAAAAATCCAATGCATACCAACCATAACTGCTAAGTTAATTACACTGTATACAAATTCCATATAGGGTCAATGAACTCTTACCTACTTTATATTAGTGGGACAAAAAATGATCCAAAAAAAAAAAAGTCAGACTTTTTACTTCGTAAACCTGTCTGACACCAGTATCAACTTTATGAACAATTTTGTATACAACAGACACATTGCACCATAATCTGCTAAAATATATATGTCTTTGGCATATATGTTTATGCTTGATTGACTGTATGTTTGTTCAATATAAATTCTACATAGAGATGTTGAATGATGGGCAATGAGACAGCTACCCACTAAAGAACACAGATATGAATAAATGCAGGTTACTGTATGGGTTTGCAATGAAAACAATTCTTTTGGTATGGAAAGGCTATAAAGGGAAAGGCCCCTGGATAATAAAATGTAAAGTAGTCCAAAATAGAAAACAAATGTTGTCAGGATGTACCAAAAAATATTGAATAACCAATACAATTCTTATCAATAGTATAACAAATATACTGATTTTATATTTGTATTAAACAGATTCAGCAATGCACAAAATTGAATACAGATGATGAAATCTATCTCATGGAGACTGACGAGTTGGATGTGTTAACAGAAAAAGAAAATATTTGCGATAATCTTGTAAGCACAGCTTATAGTGTCATTTTCGATATAATTGATGTTTTTTTTGGGGGGTGGGGTCCCTAAAATATTAGACAATTATAACAAGGTAAAGGATATTTTAGTCATCATTTGCATTATTTCAACACAAGAACAACATATTTATCATTTTTTGGGCACAATTCATACAAAAACAAGAAGATGTGGTATAATTGCCAACGAGTCAAATCTCCACCAGAGACCAAAGGCATTGACGTAAATAGCTAATGGTCATTCTAATGTCTTCAACAATAAGCAAAACCCATAATCACATAGTCAGCTACAAAAGGCCCCCAAAAGACATATGTAAAACAATGCAATGAGGAAAACTAGCATTGCCCCCCTCTATAAATCTGTCCCTTTTTGCAATGATTTTGAATTTTAAAATTTGAATTAAAATTACCTTCTCAATTGATAAAAGTGCAAAATAAAAGCACATAGAAAATGTTCATTTTGCTAAGAAATACATTTAATTTTAACTAAAGTATATATTTGCATTTGTTTTTCTGCATTACTTTTTTTGTTGATGTTCGATGTTTGATGTTTAAATGTAAAGATTTATAAACAGGTGTATGTATTATATACTAGTACATGTGTCTGTGTCTTACGTACCAAAAAAAATATATATATTTGTCGGTGGTAAAAACTGTTTTACTTAAAACAAGGTTAGAATATAGTTTAGTGCAAAAATTAGATACTGTATACAGACCATAATATTTAAAAAAAAAATATATATTGTTTCTATAGTAATTAATTATGTTTGAAAACTAAAAATGTGTTAATGCATATAGCACATTCAGGATTTCAAAAAATGTAAACAATATATATCATTATTTTTCAATTGAAATTTCAGCATCCGAATATACAGTTACATCAGAAGAGTCAAGAAGTCAAAATTATTTATCCCAGTCACAAGTAAGTAAAATCTCAAAAATAAGTATTCTATCACTTTACATTGATTAAAGTTTATATCATTAACACTTAAACATGATCAATGTGACAACTCAAAAACAGAAATTAAAGCCTCATTCAAAAGACATGAATCCTGAAGTACATATATTTTAGGCACAATTACCAGAAATTAATATGAAACAGAATTAAAAGAAGAACATTCAAAATATATGAGCATTACATTGTTCAGTTGTTTGTGTTTATGCAAGATTGATTATCAACATATACATAATTCTTTACCGCTGTCTGCATAACGTCTAGTGGCAAGTATTTGATGCATATTTAGAGTGAAAATTAAAACTTTAGTTATATTAATCTTTTACTCAGAAAATTATTTTCTACATGTACTAATAAACTGCTGTGATACTTTACTATATAATAATATTAAACATGTATGAGGATAATGCAGTACTAGCTTCCTGCAGAGATGTTTTAAATTTTTTTTCAACATTTCTGATTTTTTGAAAGCTCTTGAAATCATAATATAAAAAAGAAGATGTGGTATGATTGCCAATGCGACAACAGTCCACAAGAAACCAAAATGACACAGACATTAACAACTTGTTTTCAGGTTCTTTGATATAAATTTGGGGTTTCAAACATCACTAAACAAGAGACATTACGTCCTGTGGCAAATATTTCATGCATTTTTAGCACAACAGCAAATAAACAATAAATATTATTGTAAAGTTCTTTAATGAGAGACGGAAATTTCTTCCTGGTACTTTAGAGTTATAACGTTTTTATGACAAGTTTTTGGGATTGCGCCTAAATTTGTACAGTTATAAGGAATTTAAATTTGTTTTATGAATGTATTTCAATCGTTCATTATCAGTTTACAAAATGTATTTGTCTGTTTAAACCATTCTGATTTCATTTTTGTTTTGAAAGGGAAGTAACTACTTACTAAACCTATATGGTTGCTAACCCTATGTGGTAACTAACCATGTATTTTTGAGGACACTCTATATCAAATATACAGTGGAGATCAGTTCTCTCATAAATTCTGTCAGAATCTGTCAGGAGAACTGTTTTAGAACAGTATGTAGAACTGTCAGCCTGACACCTTTTAGTCAGTTCTAGGTTAGAACTGTTCTAGCTAGAACTGATTTGGTCAGTTCTACCTAGAACTGATTTAGACAGTTCTAGCTAGAACTGATCCTGACAGTTCTACCCTAGAACAGTTTTAGTCAGTTCTAGCTAGAACTGACTAAAATCTTTGGTCAGTTCTACTTCTAGAACAGTTCTACGGTTAGAATTGATATCAAATTCTACGGCTAGAATTGATTTATAAATTCTACGGCCAGAATTGATTTATAAATTGTCGGATTTATAAATTCTACGGCTAGAATTGATTTATAAGTTTTAAGAAATCTTTGTCTAAATATAAAGGCTTCGGCAAAATAGGGATTAATATTAAATAGAGTTTTACTATTTTGCCGGTTTTATTTCAGATTTATAATCGGCAAGAGTACATGTTTAACCCCGCCATATTCTGCATGTATGCGCCTGTTCCAAGTCAGGAGCCCGTAATTCAGTGATCATAAATTAGGCCGTTAGTATTAGGGGGGGGGGGGTGTATTATTTAAATTGTTTTACATTTGTTATTCCGGGAGTCAGGATGGCTCGTTATCACATAACAAAATTATCTGACCTCATTAACCAAATGTAATTTCTGTTTACGAGTAGTTTTCATACCTCGGACGGACCTGATTAACAAAAATCTTTTGACCACATCAATCTAAACTGACATTATTTGCTCTTTCTTTCAGCAAATCTATATAGCTGCACAGTACTTCAGTTTTAATTTTAGGTCAAGAGGAACTGTACTATACAAGTTACAGCAATATTGGAAAACAATTTTGTTCGCATCAATTTATAGTGCCAGCATGCAGGGGCAGATCCAGCCATTATAAAAAGGGGGTGGGGGGTTCCAACAATGAGTAAAGGGGGTTCCAACTATATGCTCCCATTCAAATGCATTGATCGTAAAAAAAAGGGGGGCTCCAACTCCTGGACCCCCCCTCCCTTAATCCGCCAATGAGCATGTCCTCTTTTTATTCAAAATATTGAATCATAAACAAATATCAGTAGTTTTCATACTTCAGACTGAGTCGTGTAATAAAATCTTTTGACCGCATCAACCAAAACTGACCATATTTGCTTTTTTTTATGTAAATCTATAAAATAGCTGCAGAGTAATTCAGTTATAATTTTAGGTCAAGAGGGACTGTAGTATATAAATAACTACAATATTGGAAATAAATGACCACAATTTTTTTTCTCGCATCAATTGAGAGTGCCAGCATTTCCTATTTTTATTCAAAATATCGCATCAGAAACAAATATCAGTAGTTTTCATACCTCAGACTGACTCATGTAACAAAATTATTTATCTGCATCAATCAAAACTGACCATATTTGACAGCATCAACCAAAACTGACCATATTTGACCGCATCAACCAAAACTGACCATATTTGTTCTTTTTTTATGTAACTCTTATAGTCGCATAGTACATGTAGTAAATCTGTAATATTTTTATGTAAGGATGGATTGTAAAATCATGAAAATACAAATGATAGAAATATTGGAACACAATGCTACCTAATTTCATTTGCATCAATTTAGAATGCCAGCATGACCTCTTTTTATTCAAAATATTGCATCATAAACAAATATCAGTAGTTTTCATACCTCAGACTGACTGGTATAACAAAATAATTTGTCCGCATCAACCAAAACTGACCATATTTGCACTTTATTATGTACATGATGTCAATCTTAATAGCCGCAAAGTAAATCACTTATATTTTTATATCAGGTGGATTGTTTGATATAAATGAAAGCAATATTGAAAAACAAAATTATGCTCACATCAGTTTATAGTGCCAGTATGTCCTCTTTTTAATCAAAATTTTGAATCGTAAACTAATTTCAGTAGTTTTGATATCTCAGACTGACTCAAGTCAATATAACAAAATTATTCGTCCGCATCAACCAAAACTGACCATATTTGACAGCATCAACCAAAACTGACCATATGTGATAGCATCAACCAAAACTAACCATATTTACACTTTGTTATGTAAATCTTAATATATATATAGCCGAATACTTAATCACTTATAGTAATACATATTACGATGGATTGTATAATTCAAATGACAGCAATATCAATGAATATTGGAACACATTGGCTACAAAAAAATTTCCACATCAATTTAGAGTATCACCAAGTCCTCTTTTTATTCAAAATATTGAATTGTAAACAAAGTTTCGATATATCAGACTGGGTCGTTTTAACAAAATTATTTGACAGCATCAACCAAAACTGAACTTATTTACACTTTTACTTTATCATGTAAATATATATGGCCTCATTGTAAACCAATAATATTTCTATGTGAGGACGGATCGTATGATAAAAATGACACCAACTTTGAAACACAATTCACCTTATCGCTAATCCTGGCTGACCCGGCCTCTTGAACTTTTGAAACATACAACAATCACTTTTCCATTGTGGCGTCAGATATTTTGTTTTATGACGTCAAAATTTTACGGGAACCTGTTTGATATCCAGTAATGGCAGACAAATAGCGACAAGGTGTATTTATACCATATCTAAGAATTTAGCGCGCCGTTATGTCCTCTCTGTACCCATAAGAATACACCTTATCGTTAATCCCAGGCTGACCCGGCCGCTTGAACTTTTGACGCATACAACAAACACTTTTCCATTATGGCGTCAGATATTTTGTTTTGTGACGTCAAAAATTTACAGGAACCTGTGTGATATCCAGTAATGCGGACTAATAGCGATAAGGTGTATGAACCGTCACTAAAGTGACTTTTTAACATGTTTAAGTCAGTAGTTTGTGGTGTTTTTTTTTTTTTTTAAACAAAACTATTTAACGACATCATCTAACACTCACATGACAGATTCATATAGTAACTTTATTTTAAAAATAAAAAAGTACATGAATGGGAAGTTCTCTTCTTGGAATAGTATTACTGTTAATATAATTTGAAGAAGGCAAAGAAAAATGCATGACTTTGTTTGTAGCCGAACGTCCAGGGGCAAATGTTTCATTCATGTTCAGATCTAGTCTATTTTTCTGATTTCCAGATTCTCAGATATCATTTATAATCGTTATGGATAAGTCTGGCTAAATTGACGAGATGGTGCAAATGTATATAGTCTTTTTAAGTTATATAACACTTTTTTCATTAATATCCCATAATTCATCCACTGTACAATTTTCGTTTGACCATTTGTCAAAACAGAATCTTAAATAAATGTAAATCCAAGGCAAACAAGGTAAATTACGATTAAAATTCCATGAATTAAATGTAGAGTTATATTTAGGAAGAGACTGTTAAAAACGGGGAACGAAGAAACGTAAAAAATGATGTTTCCGTATGCAATCTTATAAAAATATTTCTCCGATGAGTTGGATAACCTTCTATTCACTTCGATATTTGTACATGGAACGTTTGATCAGTAAAAAATAGAGAAAATCTGCTATTATATAGCAAAGTAATTGGAAGTGATTTATTTCTTCTAAATTCTAAAGTGCCCTTACTGCAGTGACGTCATTTAGAACTGTTCTACAGTCCTCAGTGACTGATTTAGTCAGTTCTGCTGACAGTTCTACGGTTAGAAGTGATTTAGACAGTTCTACCTAGAACTGATTTAGACAGTTCTACCCTAGAACTGATCCTGACAGTTCTACCTAGAACTGATTTAGTCAGTTCTACCTAGAACTGATTCTGACAGGTCTACTTAGAACAGTTCTATGACAGAATATTCTGACAGTTCTAATGAGAGGTTAGAAGTGATCTCCACTGTATATAGTCACCATGTGTAATTCATTAACCAATCATATCCCCATAAATCTATAGGAGGTAAGATAAAATATTTTATTGCCACTACAATTATCTGAAATAGATTTGTATATTTCTCATTGAGTTTCCATTGACAAAAGCTTCTGTATGAAAATAAGGAAATGTTGTAAAGTTGTGAATAAGACAACTATTTACCAAGTTGTGTCCCTTTATAATGTTACACGCAAGCACGGGCATCATCTATGACCCATGAGCCCATTCCTCATTTATTTAATTGTAATCAGTTTTATACTTCTTTGCAGCAATGAGTCAGAAGTTATGAACGTTGCAGCTACTTGACATCTTTGAATAATTTCCTGTCATCAGTCAGATTGCAGGAATTCTCAGAAAAAGAAAGAAACACATGGCAGTCCTACACATTTAAAACAAGAAACACCTACAAAGAAAGACTTGATGAGATTATGAAATTGATAATAGGAATTTTATTTCCAAATGATGTTGACGAAGTAATTGAAGAAATAAAAGATATACAAAGATATTGTCACTTCATACAGAAAAGCAGAATCCTGGCAACAAGGGAGACAAGTTCTTTCAGTTCTTGCCTCAAGAATGTCCTTCAAGGACTTACTGTCTCTACTACCAGAAGTAACATCTCATCGCTACTATGCTGCTCTCAGTCATTCAAAGAAAATAGGGCCAGCACTTCCAATTCCTGAGAAAAAATTGCATCGACAAAAATTAGATCCTGAAAGATTAGACTCATTCTTAGATTTCATTACATCCAGTCATGTTGTCCGTGATCTACCTTTTGGGGAAAAAAAACTGAAGTTTTCAGATGAAACAGTCCACAATTTACCTAACGTTGTACGTTGCATGGGTTCAGCAGACATAATACAGCAGTACAAAGCATACTGTCAGGAAAATGAAATTTTACTTTTAGGTAAGGCCGAATAAAGATATATATATATATAGAAAAATACACAAATTAAAGAATATCATATGGGGTATCCATCCATGACACAAAATCTAAAAAAAAAAACACACACACAAAAAGCAAAAAGCATAGGAACAGTGCATTTTAATATTTGTTCTTCATCTCAAAGTCACAATGACACCTTCAACAAGGTGCAGGTTTAAGGTGGCTCCTAGCACTTTCTTGGCTGGAATTCTATGCAAAAATAATTTTGATAGACTTTGTCAAATGCAACACCACCTGAAGTAGCACCGGTTGAAAAAAAAACCACATACTTGAAAGAAATACATATTTAAAACCAATTAGTTCCTTCGCATAGGTGTAAATTATCATAATTTTAAATTTATGTGTAGAATATATTTAAAAAGTAAGGTATCAGATGAAAGGTTAAGGACTGGTTATCCTTGTAGAATACATATTGACTAATAATATTGAATATTGAAAAATGGTATGAATGAATTATAAAATGGATCAAATCTATTTGTGCTACTTGGACATAAAACAATAATCAATCAATCTAAACTAGTTGTTACTTTTATTAAATAGGTGACAGTACGATGTTCAAAATACTTGCCCAGTGTGGTGCTAAAGTCAGAAAAAGCCTTGAAGGACTGGACTATTTTGTAGCAGAAGGAGGACGTGCCTTTATTACCTTTCAAGATGTCTTAGACAAATTGCTGACCTAGGACGCTATATCACCTCATGACCATAAAAGTTTCCAGGCACTCTTCTTACAATCAAAGCAGTATTTAAGGACTGACTATAAGGTTTGTTAGAATAAATTTGGACACTTTAAAAGGATAAATAAGTCCATTTTATGTGATAAATTAGAAATTGCCATAAGTTTTTAGGTTTTTGATTTTCTTCAGTTTAGGAATCGTTGGGGAGCCAAAATATTATAAATTATATAAATAAAGATTTGCATCCATCCATTACAGAAATTTCATTTAGATTAAATAATCCCTTGATTTTTGTCTTGTCTAGAGATAGTCAAAAAGCGACTCATATGTATGCTGTTGCCAGCATTGGTGGCATAGTTTGTGATGAGATCTAGTTTAAATGTATTTGCAAACCACTAGTATTAGGCCAATGAAATTGGAACAAGTGTAGTTCATATGTTATTTTATATACCTTCACATTAACTTATAATATTTTCAGATTCATATTTCAAAGGGAAGAGAAGTAGCAGATCACTGTATGTTGTATGCCCTTAGTGAAGAAAAAGATGAGGCATTTACAGAACAATGTTCTCACAATCACCAGATGGTCTGTGAAAGCTGTGAACAGTTGAAGGAGACCATTGCTGCATTACAAAAGATCTTTGTTACTTCCTCAGTAGATGGAAAAGAGGATGAGATGAATGATCTCAATTTCAGGGTAACTTATTATATTATTTACATGACCACTTTTAAATGTAAAAAAAAAGTTTGATTACATTTACATATGATTGTTCAAGGAAATTCATTACCCTTATCTATTATTGTTACTTGCTGTTAATTCAGCTTGCTATGAGATGTAATCAAGCTTATTAGTTTCTTTGAATATTTCCTCAAAATATATGAATATATTTTTCCCAAATACAATACTATCTTTTTCGATATGTTACTTCATGACCAATCTTCCAATTTTACTGGCTAACATCCTGCATAAAATTTCCATTACACAATATATGTACTGGACTAGATGGAAAGAGCAGCTGTTTAATATTTAATTATTTTTGTATTAACTTATGAATTAAATAAAAAAAAATTAACTAGTTCAGGATATGTTTTATCAGAGAATATTCTATTTTGAAGTGTGAATGAATCTTCACTAGGCTAATTGAGTTTGCAACAGGAAAGTCTATGATTTATGTTTACACTGCTTTAATTATTCCCCTAAGAAAAGACCAATGAAAAAGCATACATTTTAGAAAACTGACATCAGAGATCAGAACAAGATATGACCTAACAGGTCATACCTAAATTTAGAATAAAACTTAATAAAAATATGTTTTATGAATTGATCTTCATTTTTAGGTACAACAAGCAACAAAGAGTATTTTCAGCCTGAAAAAAACACATAATAAGATGAAAATACCAAGACTTAGCAAAAACTCATCTGTTTGAAACCATGCCTACAGATGAAGTTTTACTGGTATGTGACTGGGCTATGAAGTTTTTGCCCCGAAAGTTTCGTGAAGATCAGTGTGATTGGTTCGGAAAGAGAGGAATACCATGGCACATATCTATAGCTTTCTGTAGGAAAGATAATGGAAGCATTGGTAGCCTTGGGTTTGTTCATTTGTTTTCAACCCAAATATACCAGGTTAGAACTTTTTGTATGAATAAGCTATAATTTTTATGTACAAATAATTATTTTTTACTGTAAAGATAACATATTGAAAAATATATGGTATGGCAAGTAGGAACTTTGTTGCAAAATTCAGCTATAACAAAGAAAGAATAGAAGGTAAATGTACATGAGACAACATCTCAACATATAACATAGTTTAAATTATAAGTATGAATGGCACACAATAAAGCAAGCTGAAGATGGTGTAATAGGCCTAGCAGACAACTTGTAAAATATTTTTAAAATGTGTAAGAGGAACCATACCATGACAATGAGTAAGAATATCACATAAAGAAAATAAAGCAAAGACATTGGCTAATGAATTTAATTGTGCCATTGGTGAGATTAAATGTGGTCAATACACTGATGTAGTTGTGAGGTATGTATTATCCATATTCATAATGCATTTTTATACACTAAGAATAAAAGACAAACAAGTGAACATGTATATCATTAATTAATGTTGAATTAAAGATTTGCTTGTTAATTTTTTTTATCTTGGGGTTAACCTTTGGTATCATTTATCAAATAGTGTATCTACATGTATGACTACCCTAAACAAAATTGTGTTTGAATGCCTATCCATATACTTGATATGATACTGTCTTCTGAAAAAAAATTTAGTGTCTGTGCTCTAATTTCAGTTGTAGTTGATCAATGCTTAGGAAATGGATATTTTATAAAGCAGTTTAAAGGTTGTGATTTATTTTGTTTATATTCTTTCAACAGGACAGCCAATTAACAGCAAGTATTATCCAAGATGTTATGGATAAAATTAGAGAAATTAACACCATTGACATCAAATTTCATGTATGGTCTGACAATGCTGGTTGACAGAGATGCTTTCATTCTTATTCCATTCAGGTCTTACCCTGTCATATGACTTCTGTGAATCCCAGAATGGGAAGGGAACATGTGACCGCACTGCTGCAACCATCAAATCTTCTATTAGAAGATATGTGAACCAGGGTCATGATGTACTTACAGCACAATCAATGAAAAAGGTACAGATCATTTTAAAAACCAATCAGTTTCATGTCTTCAAAATCTCAAGGTTACAGCTGTAAATGTACTTTGAAATTCAGAAATTATTGCGAGGTTTTTATTAATGATCACTAATTGGAATTATTTGACTGGTTGATTATAGTAATAATAAGAACTCACATTCTGATATTTTAAACATACGTCTGTATTCACCTTTTGCAGAAATAGCAGTAATTTATCTCACAATTTCATTCATTCTTCAAAAATTGAAATAACAAATGCACACAATAATTTCTTAGTTTACAGTATTCTAACAATGTCATTGCCAAGCAAAACAATTAACAAGGTTTATTATAAAAGATCCAGAGGAGCATGAGTGCAGCTTTAAAAAGATTTAAATCATGTGGAAACCAGTGAGTAACAACAATAACTAATTTGGTTATAAAAACTGAAGGAATTAGACCCAGTTATGGGACAGCTGAAGTTACTTTTTTACTCTATATAAATATAAAAACAAGAATCAGTATAATTGTGCATGATACTAATTTCCACCGGAGACCAAATGACATAGAATTTATCAATTATAGGTCACTGCAAGGCCTTAAACAATGAACAAAACAGATACTTCATTGTAAGCTCTTTTTTGTTATGATTTTATATCTATTATGTTATGAGGTTTTTATAATTTAATAAAGCTTTACAACCAAAAAAGCCAACAGTTCTAATCTACTCTAGTTATTTTTCTTCTTACAAGCATTTACAATAATTACACTTTATTTACAGGCAATAGACAAGTCAGCAAAAAATGTGAAGAACATAGTTCGTGTTAAAGAAGGAACTGATTGTAGGAAAACCAAGTACACTGCTATACCTGCAACATCATGTTATAGTAACTTCACATTTAGCGCACATGGCATTACTGCATGTAAGGCATACCAAGTTGGCACAGGTAAAAATATAAATATTATTTTCATAATTCCCTGCAACATGAATATGAAAATAGTAGATGTGGTATGATAGCCAATGAGACAACTATCCACAAAGAGACCAAATGACACATAAATAAACAGCTATAGGTCACTATATGGCCTTCAACGATGAGCAAAGCCCATTGGAGTCCTTGCAATACTCTTACAATGCTTGTTAATTTATTATTTTCTTATCCTTTCTTTTTATAATTTCCTAATCATGATTAAGATCTCAAAACACTGATTTTCTATTGTTATCTGTAAGCAGTCAATAGACCATAACTTGATATATAGGATTCAAGTATTGTTTTTTACGATTATGTCGTAAACAACCTCACATATTATTTAGTTTGCTCCAAGTCAGAATATAGGGTCCAAATATTATTTATGTCTTCCTGCAAACCGTTTCCTTCATGTGGGTTAGCAGGTTTAAGATTCAAATAAACAGGTTTGCTGGCACTATTTAATTCACTCCCTAACATGGGACAGTGGTGTAACAGTTTAACATCAGAACAAACTATAAAACACAGTTCTTACTTGTCAGATTGATCAATACAAAGCAAAAAAAAAACAACTAACAATATAGACACAGACTAGATGTGGCAGCCAGGGATTATATATATCAAGCACTAGACTCAAAGTTTAGTTATATTCATTTCACACATACATTTCATGTCAATAGCTACAATATATAGCCAATTCATGTTCACTGAGTGTAAAACAGCAACAATCAATCAATTGATCAATTATTATTTAAACAGTATTCTCAAATTATAAGTTATATAATTTTATTTTCTACATTTTAGGAAAGCTAATACCTTCATCTGATATTCCAACTGTTGAAAAGTGTATTCTAAATACTTCATGTTTAGAGATAGAGGGTGAAATTGATGGGGGTTTTCACCAACTGCCACTTAAAGATGAAAAGGAAGAAAACACCATAACATGTGCAAATGAGGGATGCACACTGTATTTTTCATCTTTTCATGAGCTGTCAAGCCACTTAATGTTCGGCAAGTGTGCGTTTGAATTTAGGTGTTAGTTTAGTAATGGATGTGACATTACTAAGAAGACTTACATTACAAAAATGTCTAAGTCTTTTTCAACCAACTTTCAAGTTTCATCAGCAGGGCTGACAGTTGGAATTGATGACAACTCTGATTTAGAACTTGGCTGGGCATTGAAAGAAGAAAGGAAGAACAAAAGATTTAATGTGAACCAAAAAGAATATCTTACTGAAAAGTTTAATAAATGTCTAAAAACTGGAAGAAAGGAAGATCCTTTTTTGGTATCAGAGGAAATGCTGACTGAGAGAAAAGAAGATGGAAATAGAAGATTTTCATATGATGAAATCCTTTCGGTTCAGCAAATTACAAGTTTCTTTTCTAGAATGAGCAGGAAGAACAAATCGTTTGATGATTCCGTTGATGCATCAAGGGAAGAAACTATAACAACTATCAGGAGAGAACTAACTGCAGATGAACTTAATTAATTTCGTTTACCAACTTTATGTAAAAAACTACAAATATTTTAAGCACTTATAATATGGATTGATTGTCAATGACACAAATCTTATAAATGAAGGTAAATCAACAACTATAGATCATTGTAGAGTCTTTAACAATGAGCAAAGCCCATACTGCATTATCAGCTATAAAAGGCATCAAAATGACAAATTTAAATAGGTTAAAGTGAAATTGCGAAAACAATTTGTTTTTCTAATAAAAATACCAATGAGACATCAAACTCACGGTCCATTGAACATAGACAATGATGGTAAGAGTTTCCGTTATAAGTTTTTGGTAAAAGTTTTTGGTCAAGGTAGTTTTTGATGAAATTGAACTCCAATCAACTTGAAACTTAGTACACATGTTCCCTAAGATATGATCTTTCTAATTTAACATGTCTAAATGCCAAATTAGATTTTTTACTCCAATTTCACAGTCAACTAAACATAGAAAATGATAGTGTGCATGGAGCATCTGTGGACGGTTGACACAATCTTGTTCTTGCTTTTATAAGTTAATAGTGAGATTTGGATTTCCTATGATATTTCCAACCATAGACAGACATTGACTTGTATTTTGTTTGCACTGTGTTTTAACATCAGTGCAAGGCTGTAGTATATTATTTCAAGTTGAAGTGAAGTGAGGTGCACGATGTATGCATTTTCACAGGTTCTGACTAAATTGACACTTAAAATTTTCATAATTTTACCACTAAACTGTTATTTACAGACTCTTGAGGGTTGACAAAGTCTTAATCTTTACTGACATGGTAACCTTCACAACACCCTTTTGTTTGAGATATGCTTTTTGAAAGAATACCGGAGTAAATATTTGTATGCAGAAGCTATAAAATACATATTTTTGGCGATTTTTCTTTTTTTTGCTTAGGGTCATATACATGGTTACTATGGTAGCCACAATCTTAAATTGACATTTATCTCTTCAAATAGAGTTAAATTAATATTTAGATCCAATTGAACTAAATTTTCTTCATTTTTAACTTAAAATTTGCAAATTTTTGTTTTTTTTTTTAGATATTTTCATTCACTGCCATGGCAACGCATTTTTTTTTAGAGAAATAACACTACTCCAATTTTTTGATATTTTGGACTTTATGCTTTAAGCATTATAAATGCATTATTTTAAGAACATCTGTCGGTGCATTTTTTCACAGTCTATTATTAAAATTGGTAAAAAATACAATTTTCCGGAAATTCCCAAAAAGTCAAAATCAAGGTTTTTGGCAGCTTCAAAAAACTGTGATAGGAACTTTTTTATTATTATGTTATATATTGTTATTATATGCTAAGATCATTGTCTTCATGATGACAAATAAAGAATATGACCTCAGAACAGTTTGCTTTATGTTTTATATGCAAAGAAAACGGTAATTTCACTGATTGAAAGACTCTTGTAGAAGACTTATTTGATGATGTATGGTAACCATGGCAACCGCAACTCTGTGTATCAATATTATACCAAATTTCAAACATGGGTGACATATGAGTATTACCTACCAAGTTTTATTGAAATTTGAGGTCCTCACATTCCCATCCTATATCAGAAATTTTGATGCTTACAGAGAACAGCTTTATCTATACTATTAAACGAGAAGACCTCATTTTGTGTGTCGCTTCTCTTCCTTCCACAACAAATCAATCATCATGCCTCTGTGTCCTATAGGTAACATGCATAGTCGCATTTGTCATCCATTCTTATGATTATTCAGATTGAGTTATTTTGGGATAAAAACGACAAAAAAGAAGTCCGGATATGATTCCGTCATTGGACTGACTTTTAGTCATGGATAAGACTTCCGGTTTGAAACATGCACAGATACAACCAATCGTATGATAGATAAAAAAATAAAAAAAAAATAAGCCAATCAGAGCGTTCTCCATAATATGTCATTTGTAGTAATAATGTACAGCAAAATTATCTCGTAAACAATGTAATTACATGCACCTTATGTAAATAAACCTGAAAATTATGTCAACTGTAGCAATCATGTACAGTAAAGTTTTGTCGTCAACTATGTAATTACATGCACTTTATGTAAAAAAAAATTGTAATTGTGTCATGTGTAGTAATCATGAACAGTCTAGTTTTGTCGTCAACTATGTAATTACATGCACTTTATGTAAACTTCAAAATTATGTCATTTGTAGTAATCATGTACAGCAAAATTATGTCGTATACTTAATCGAACCTAACACTTTAACATTTAACAACATAAGAACAATTGAATCATTATAATACGTTTTGAATAAAAGAATGTTGATAATCATTAACGTAATCTAAAGCACAAACTCAACATTTTGAACTAAGAAAATACAGAAAAAAATATATTACTCCGTAAAAGTATGTTTGTTAAACTAGGAGCAAAACTTCCTGCTCTTTCTGTTGTCTGACCTCTCTCATTGGTGGATTGCATGTTAGAACTTATGCAGGCGTAGATGGTTGCTTTTTACCTGAAGCCATTTGAACGTTTGATCTGCAGCCATCTTTATCTATTATTGTTTACTTATATCGTTGTGATAAAATATTATTTTCTTGACACGAACGATAGCTACAGCATGAACAATCTATGTCATCAGCAATAGAAAATAAGCATATGGTTGATTTGATATTGAAACTTAATGATAAACTTCCAAGATGTTTTAACAAATTTAAAAACTTGATTGTACTTAAAATCTAGCGATTCTTGAAAAGACCCCAAAATTTAAAGTGAGATATTTTGGTCATAAATCTTAACCCAGTAATCAGAGTACAATATTTGTAAAAATGTCTATCAAAATTATTTAGCAAAGAATTCTACTCAAGTCGGTGATAAGAGCCGTCTAAAAATTGCAGTGTACATGTGTCATCCACACACTGTTTGTTTGATCTGTGTAGAAGGCCAATAGAATGACAAACAGTTTTTTTTTTTGTTTTTTTTTTTTTTTGCTGTGCCTGAATTGGTGATACCTCTCATTTTTTGGTTTTCTTTTATTCTTATATATGTGTGAGAAATTTTGAATCTCGATACACAAATTTGTAGATTAGCAACAACAAACGAACATTTACACATTTATGTTTATTTAAAATTTTAGTTCCAGTCGCCATATTTTGTCTGTACCCGAACATGTAATTGGATGTTTTTAAATTCTAAGTAATCTGACAGTATGTTGAAAGCCAATTACAACAAAACAATAAACAATCATGCATATAACATCCAATGGATTTAGTTTAAAGATGTCATAAACAGTCTAAACACATGATCTTATTCAATGCAAAGAAACAGGTATCGACAAATTGTAGATCCAAGAATGTGCATTATACACAACAATAAAATTTAGCTTTCTTTTAATTAACGGATAACAAATCAATAATGATACAAATAACAACAATATTGATGGATTAAAGTGATTACTGTGTTGAATAGGTAACATTTTAACATTAGTTTATTTAAAGGACCTATAAAATTACCATAATAGTTTATACAATTCCCGGCATGGTAAACAATATCTACGGTAAAAAGATGTGCTATCCCGTTTAAAATAAAAATGTTTACAGATACAACTAAACTTCAAAACCAAATTTTCACATCTCTGAAATAACTTAGTAAAAGTTTAAAGTCTGTTGAAATAACATAAAATACTTTACCGTTAACACATATATTACGTTCAAGAAAACCAAAAACGTCACAACAGACACGGGCATAGCGAACAACACGATCAAGGTATGATATATAAACACCGTTTAGTGTGTAGTTTCTATGTACAAACAAGCTATCTAAATCTAGAAAGTCTTTCGCTACTTCAAGGTCTGAAATTGAAATTTATATCAATTGAAATGTTCCACTCACACTGTATTAAAGAGACTTTATTCTTTGTTGTTTAATTTCAATTTGTGTTAGCAACTATTCATTTATCTATTAAATACGGGAAATTTCAAAGTTATGAAGTAATAAAGTGATGACATCATCATCATATGTAATTCTTCCCATTACGCGCTCATATTACAAAACATCGAGCTATTCCCTATCTATAGGATTAAACAAAACGGAGTGTTTACAAATAAAGTAACCGTATGTTCCTCCTGACATCTACACGTACAGTAATTATACTCATCGCTTATTTCTTTTAGTAAAATGGCAGGTGACGAAAACTTAATTTCAGAGATCAGTTCATAAACATATTGTGCCACTATTCCAAAGTCATCCTCGTTTAAAGCAATTTTCTATGGTCCGATTGTAACCTTCATTTACAAGATTGACTGTATTAAACAATATTCGTATCAATTCAAACTATCAGTAGTATTATATGTGCAACATATGTTTGATAAAGGGACAATTCACCCAATTACTAATGCGTTTAATTGACAATAGTTCGTTATCTTCACATCACTTCCGCGTTGTAGTCTTAAAATGACCAATCAAAAGATACTAGAATGACAATATTCTATTCCGTTTTAATGACACATAAAATTAAACTTGATTAAACATGAATGTGTGTTTTATGAGTACTATTGAGGAGTTTTCGATAGACGAAACACTCGTCTGATGTATCATATATCATGATATAAGCCTGGTAACTTTGATGGGTTCTTAGCAAAAAATGTTAAAGTCATCAAATGTTTTCTAAAGATGAAAGATGAACAAACAGTATGATAGCATCTATTTTTACTAAAAGTTCAAAATACATGGAAGTCATCATATCTTTTAAATATTATTTTGATGCGATTGCAAAATAATTAAAGATACATTTCCATTTAAAATTTTTACAATGATATACGTATGAAAAATACATTTGCTTAGGCTTCAGTATTTTTGTAATTTTACTTTTTTCTTTCTTTCTAAAGAACTTCTGGATGATTTTAAATCTAGGTCTTTTTCAGAAAATAATTCTAACAAAACTTTTGACTTTTTTGTTTAAAATTTGTTTCTTTTGAGATTGTAACACAGTGATGGCTGCTGTACCCATATTTTGACTATTTCACCTATTGTGTCTGCTTTCTTCAGGCATCGTTATAAATGTGATAGAATTTGATGCGACTGACATACAAGTGAGAAATTTAGCGCTATAAAACCAGGTTTAATCCACCAAGTCAGGAATATGACAGCTTGTCCATTCGTTTGATGTGTTTTATCGTTTGATTATCCATTTGATTAGGGACTTTCTGTTTTGAATTTTCTTCGGAGTATTTTTGTGATTTTACGTTTTTTGGGGGTAAAACTGACTCAATGGCTCTACCTGGACATAAGATGTATCGTTCTGTAATACCAGATGTTCGAGTAAAGATGATTAAAATGTTAACTTCTTTATGTGTAAAAAGTAAAATCACAAAAATACTGAACTCAGAGGAAAATCAAATCGGAAAACTTCCTCATCTTGTGGTCCCTATCAAAACTTCCACGGATAGTTGCTTTTCACACGGAAGCCACGAACCTAATGTTAACGTGATTGTTTTTTTTTTACTTTCATTGCATCACAAAAACCTACGTTCAAATCTGATAAAGTAGTATATACAGAATAGATGTACAAATAGATTAACGAGGTTGAACTGCATACAAATACTCCAATAGTCCTACATTTGCATGCAATCTTTATAGACAAATATTGGTAAAGTATGAGACCTTCTATATAAAATGAAACATTAAGGTAACTATGTACTATATGAAACTTTAAGATTCAGCATGTGTATTTTAAAATACTGTTTTTATTTGAAGTCAAATGGTTTGTTATGGCACGTTTTTGTTATCCACATTCTCATTATACAGTTTTTTTGAAGACAGTAAAATTTTGCTCACCAAACATAAGATAACAAGACACACTCACATCTTTATATGATAGATGACTGAAACAAATCAATTCAATAACTATAGATAAACTCAGCTTCACTTTATTTGTCTACAACATATGGAAGACATATTATGTCACCTTTTAGTGACAGGTTTTCTTTTCGGACCTGGAATTTCTTTCTTATTTGATTCTTTAGCTGTTATACGCTTATTTTGTCCTGTGATATTTGCTTGTTTCTGTGATACAATCTTGGAATCATTTGAAGATAGATCTATATTTCCGCTTTCAGACTTAACAGTTGAAATTGTTTTTGAAGACTGCAATGTTTTTCTGTCTGCGGCTGTTTTAATTTCGGTATCATTTGTAATATTAACTGGGGTAGATGGCGCTTGCTGTTCTGTTTCTAATGTTATCTCAGTAACATCGGCTGTGTTTGGTTGTTGTTGATGCACCATAGCCATACCTGGTTGAATAGGTTGCTCAACGATAATTTGATGGCCGGTATTCAGGTCAGTGCAATGCATGTATCGAAAAGGAGAATAAAACAAATACGGTCCAGCGGGGTTTCCTGGATATAAAGACTGTACATGTTGATGTTCTGATGTTATGAAAGGAACCCCGAGGAACATTTCCTGTGAAAGCTGTTCACTATCTGAAGATATTGCCGGTTGTTTGGTTTCAGGGGTTGATATGTGAAGTCCATTGATTTGTTGTTGGGATGCCCTAGGTACAGGTTGTGTTTCTGTATTATATATCACAGTTGTAGTTTTATCGGAGTTTCTGCCTGAATTGCACAAAATATTTTGTATAACAGTATTGAAAATATTGTACATTACTTCACAAGCTCTTAAACATAATAATGATAATAATTTTGTCTGTATATTTGGTTCAAAAGTCCAAGTGTGTTATAATAAATTCATATCATACATTGGTAGGCTATAGCAGTTAAGCTATGAAACCAATTATTCGGGCTGGTCGATAAAAAAAGACTATATGGTAACATTTTGTATCACATCAAATCTCAATGATTGAAACCGCTGTAAAACTAATGTTGAGCGTGAACTCTTTTCAGAAATAACTTTGGCAGTTTTTGGGCCATGGATAAATTTGGCTATTTCAATAATGAGTTGATTTACAGCCTATTTCACGGTTAGTGGAGTTTTATTCTCTGAGGATATCATCAGGTCAGTGGTATGCATTTCTGTGTTGACATGAATTGTCGTTTCGTTGATCATAGTTAACTGTTGTTAAACTATCAATTGTTCAAAAGAGAAGGAAGTTTCTACCTTCTGGATACACTACCATAACTAGATTTCGCAATAACAGTCGGAATTTGGATTAGCTAAATTCTTCAACCTCTTAATGTTTGGTATTTTGTTTACGCTTTAGTTTGAGCGTCATTCGTGAGATTTTGGTTGAAGAAATGTGTATATGGTATCTGTTGTGATTTTTATATAAGATATATGATCGTTATTAGTTGAAGAATTCCATTATTTGTATTATCGCCCATCATAGTAATTACTATGATAAGAAGACAACAATAAGTTATGCAACATCATGTGATATAAAGCTGTTGTTCACATAAAACACAATGAGACAAAATTTTACATCGATCAATTGTTTTTTAAATCAATTTTAAAAATTATTATACACGTTCAAGTGCATAACAATTCGCAAGCTCGTATTCATTTTTTTTTGTAATTCCCAGCACTGAAGTTTAAAGATGATAATTACGTATGATGATAATGATACATGTAAGTTACATTTATATTTCTGTAACACAAATACAACTGCCGTTAACACTTATATATATAATACATACAACAACCAACAAGAATATCGAAACAATCTATCAGCAAGCTAACATCGTCCATCGGGACACTGTAAAATACAGGTTCATTTATAGAAATTTAAATCACACTTTTTACAAAACACAACTATATAGATGCATAAGAAGTTAAAGGGGCACTAGCTGTCAAATTTATGTTCACCGATTCTAATCAAATTCTCATATTTGATGTAAACTATGTAAAACATGTAAAACATTTATCCAAACTATTAAAAGACTAAATAAAACAATAAACAAGGCACAGGCATGAACATACGTAGCTTCGTTGACCTCTATAGTCATCCGATGACCATATAAGCGATGTAAACATAAATATAGAAGAAGCAAACACGTGCTGTTGAATTTTTTTTAGGTCTATTTAATTTCATATTACAGATAAAAAATAAATGTTTATCATCGTTTTTACCTGTATTGGAATGTTTATTTGTTGATCGAATCAGTCAATCAAATGATTTACCTTTCTTTCACTTTCAATGCTGACATTTTCTTCCTTTAAATAACTTTCCACATACAATTCACGTGCTATGAATCTCAAGTTTAGGGGTTAAATTAAAGTTCACATGAATACGGATTCAATGAGGTCGCATTATTCATTTTCAAATGAGTAATTCATAATCAATGTTTTTTTGCGTATTTTGACAAAATTAAACCTAATTGTCTTCTTAAAAGGAATTATTATTTCACCCGTTGTATTGCATTACTGATTGAGCCAAAAATAATAATTCATTAGGTTTTTCATATATCTCGTAGCTAGTGCCCCTTTAAATCTCTAACCTCTTATCATAGCGTTCCGTTCATTATTGAGAGTAACATCGTTTGGTTTCATGCAAAATGTGAAAACTTCCCTAATTTATTATTTGTTTAGTCTGGGTAGGCATATATATATATATATATATATATATATATATATATATATATATATATATATATACGAGATACAATTCTGACATGAATGTAAGTTGTTCCCAACTTTTGGTTTACATTTGAGTGTTGCATTCGTAATTTTACGTTGTATTTTTTAATGTTTTTTTAAAATCATACACAACATATTTCATAAAAAAACCTAAAACCAAAATATTTCACAACAATAAAAAAAGAGAATAATGGAGTGTAACAATAAAAAAAAAATAGAGAATAGCGGGGTGTAAAATTAAAAACAATAGAGAATATTGCGCCGAAAAAATAAAAAAAAAAACAAAAGTAATAAATTACCAACAATTCTAAGATTCACAAATACATGTACATCAGTAAACTATATGGAAGTTCCCAGTTGCACTCTCATAAAATTGTTTCAAAGTGGAACGAAGGTGTGAAAATATCATAAATCTAAGAAATTGATTATCCACTGCAAGCTCAAAACCCAAACAAGCGGAAATTGTTTCGTTGTATGTTTGGAACTGTAAAATAATCCCTCCTACGAAACTACAGCTACATGTAACAAAAACATGCTCATGAATAAAAAGAAAAATCATCTAAATAGTCCTTTAATTGTTCTGTCAATAAGTAAAACACATTTCAATGTGTGATTACATCTCATATGTCTCAGGGAACTTTGATAAAAATGGTATCACCGAAAGAAGGTGGGTTATCCACCAAATAAGAAATGAATGTTTGCCTGTATTCGTCCATTCATTTAATATATATGTTAATATTCTATTCCGTCTTTATAGACTTACTATTGTGTACGTACGGATTATCAATAAGTTTTATTGTAGTAAAGATACGTTTTAATTTACAGTTTTGTAAAAAGAGAACGGTACAATATACGGATATCATTATAAGAACATACAGACTCAGGGTTCTTAAAGACCATATAATTTGACAAAAAAAAAAACATATAAAACATATCAATTTATTTTTAATTGAAAATACCCATTTCTGAAATTGCAATAAAAAATTTAAAATAAAAATGATTTTTTAAATTCTGTTTATGTAGCAAATTTGAACATACCTATTTCGTTGATTTCCCCAAGAGAACTGGAAATTATAAAACATATTTTATGCTTAAAACATAATTGAAAAGTTCCAACGTTAGTTGTGACATGGTAATATTTATACATATACTGACATATAATTAACCGATTTGATTTTAGTGATCTATGTATTTTTAATTTGATAATTAACACTAATTTGGCTCTAATACAAAATAAACTATACTAGTACATCTATAGAGATACGATCGGGAATGCTTAATATGACAGTTAGTTTTTCCAAGTCATAAATACTATGATATTTCGAGCCTGGAAATTTTCTTTCTGATTTTTTTTTTAAATTCATCAACATATTTTTCCAAATCTTCAGTGACTATAATTAATTTGATTACATATTACATTTAAAATAGTTTGTGTTTTTCTTAACCTTTTTATGAATCATTTGTCCTCTTTCGTACTCCTTATATTCCATACTGTTGAGTTATTATTATTATTTTGTTCACATGCTCACATTTCTTCTTCTCGTTTGAATGGATTTACACTAGTCATTTGTTGGACCCTTTATAGCTTTCTGTTCAGTGTGAGCCAGAGCTCTGTGTTGAAGGCCGTACTTTGACTTATAATGGTTTAATTGTTACTTATTGTGACTTGGAGGGAGAGTTGCCTATTTGGCACTCATACCACATCTTCTTATATCTATCTAAACAAACAATAATGTACAATGGTGGTTGTCGTTATCATGCTAAATAACATTTATAATGTCAAATCTTTCCTCTGCGTTATAGATTATTCTTATACGTTATAATTTACGCTATAAATGTTTATTGTGTAATTAGCTGATCTTAATATACATAAAACATTTAAAAGGCGTTGTGGAATTGACAATAATACATTAAGGGAACGATTAGATACACAATGATTTTAAGTTTTTGAAATATCAATCTGTGTATAAAGGTCATATCACAAAATTACCAAACGCCATGAAATGTTAAAAAAATAAAGTCCATAATCAAATGGCAAACTCAAAAGGCCACACCCAACAAACTAAATGATAACAATTGTTACAGTCGGTAAGTTTCACCGACAACAGAATCGAGGAGAACATCCATAAAACATATTTCACGAAAAGGGTATTAAAAAGCAACATCAAAAAGATCGTACTAATTTAATCAGCACATTTATTTCAACATAACATACAAGAATGTAACCCCTTAGATAAAATCGAAGTAAATATTTCCTATATTATGCAGACATTTTTATCGCTGTCTGACATGAGGCCACGATCTGTTAAACAAATGCAAATTTTAATGATCGTAGTACGATCTTGTAGATCGCAGTAAGGTCGTATCACGGTCGTAGTAGGGTCTTCAAGAGCGTGATGAGAGTCGCCAATTTTGAACATGTCAGGTCATAGAAGAAACATATTGAGAGGACACTAAGATCGTAGAAAGATCGCAAAGGTCGCTGTATAATCGTAGCGAGAGCGTAGCGAAAGCGTGATTTTATTCGGAAAGACTGCACTACGTTCTCACAGCGACGTTATTACGACCTCACTACGACCATTACCTTCTTACTTGGATGGAGAGTTGTCTCATTGGCACTCATACCACATCTTCCTATATCTATTGATATCTATTGACACATCTGTGTTATCTCTGCTATCGTTCACTGAAATATCGTCATTTGAGCTTCATGGACCAGAATTGGTTGTAATTTCGGTTGGATTGGTCGGTCCGACATCTCAGCTTGATTGGGATTCTTTACTATCAGAGCTCCCTCTGCCTCTACATCAACCCCTACCACCACACCCACGTGTTCTAGTTGATTTTGGTGGCATGACTGTATTGTTTCCGAGAAATCTATGTATTAATCAGAAATTGAAGGAATGGAACTGTATTGATATGGAACACGATATTGATGTAATTGCTGAGAACATTGTAAGATGGCAGTATGAACGTAGTTTAATCGTAGTAAGAATGTGCTAGAATCGCAGTAGAAGCGTGGTAAGATCGTGTTGTAATCGGATAACTCGTGGGATGGTCGTAATGTGAACGTGATGAGCATAGAAAGATCTTGATAGGCGTAGAGAGGTCGCATAATGAGCGCGGTGAGAACGTGGTATAATCGTAGCGGGATCGTTGTAGAAGCGTAATAAGGACGTAGTATCATCATGAAAGCAACGAAAATTTACATGTTCATGCCGCTTATACCGCGACCCCACCACAATCTGAATTTATGTTAAATCGTGATGAGCGTGGTGCGATCGTGGCCTAGTGGGACTGGGGCTTTAGATTAAAAAGCTTATAAACTGTTGGCTATCATAACCCAATTATCTAAGCGGTATCTTGCGAAACAACTCATGCGAAAGAAATTAAATTAGGCAAAAAAAGGATTGTCAAAACAAAGGCGTAAGGTTTTTCCACGGAATAGTCGAAGAACCTAATAATAATGAGAATTAAATCAATAGGACTTTCCATGGAAATGTCGAAACATCTAATGATAATCAGAAAAAAGCAATAACGAAAAAGTGAAAAGATCTAATAATAATCAGAGCAAAGCAAAAGGTCTTTCCACTGAAATACAGATATACCTAATAATAATCAGAACAAAAGCAAAAGGTCTTTCTACAGAAACGTAGACAGACCTAATAATAAGAAAAACAAAGCAAAAGGTCTTTCCACGGAAAAGTGGACAGACCTAATCATAATCAGTATTTAAAAAAATAGGTCTTTCCACGGAAATGTAGATAGATTTAATAATAGTCAGGACAAAAGAAATAGGGTTTTCACGGAAAATTGGACAGACATTATAGAAAGACTTAAATGAAATGCTGATGATGATGAATGGCAATACTGGCGTTCGAAGTGATAATGATAATATTACAAACAATGTGCCAAAGACTCCAGTCGACACAATAGTTCCTAAACAAAGACGAGGGTTTTAAAATAATAAAGATATGACACAATAGTAAAAACGGTATGAGGAGTTGATTATATGAAAATTAATACTGTATATCTAAGATTTAGCTGAAAAGTGACTGCTGCCGAATATGGAAAATGGGTGAAAACACAAAAGCAAATTCATTATTGCAATTAGACAACTTTTGTATACTTGTGTTAAATCTGTATGTAAATTATCGTAGATTTAGGTTGAAAAGTAGGGGCATTAAGGCCTAGTTTTGGCCCAAGAAAATACAATGTTTGATAACTATTTCAAATTAGCACATACTGTTTAGAAATGCATAGGGTCAAGAAATATGAATAAAAAACATAAGGATTTTTATCTGATGACGTCACAATTACGTCATAATGTGTACTATTTTCACAAAAACGATGAAAAATGAAGATCTTATGCAGTTTTCTATCTGTATTTCCGTTGTGGAAACATCCTGCGCAGCCGAGAAACAACAAAATAATTTAACAGTAGCTTTATTATAACTATTGACATTATCTCACCAAATATCAAGTTGTTTCTTGTGTGCGTACATACTGTTTCAATTTAACATATACTTAAAATTTGATGAAAAGCAAGGAAAATCACGAGATTTAACAAAATCTGCAAATTAAGTCATGATTTGTTGCCATGGTAACGTGTTCGATATCAAATTTGTTTTGTTTTTCTTAGTATCTTATACCTAAGTCAAGTTTTCAGTAATTTAAGAATATGTATGATAACTTTTAAATTTGCAGTAATTTTTGGGCCAAATAAGGGCCTTATTGCCCCTACTCCTTTGATCGCATGAATTTTGACATTTTCTTCTAAACTTTGCTGAATATTCCTCAGTTCCCTATCCTAACGGAATGAATGAAAGCTAGCCCAAAGTCTTTAATTTAAAAGCGTGATAGGTTTCTGCGAAAAAAAAAAACAAGAATCTAGGGTGAACAATGGATCAGGTTTTGTTTACACGAAACACGTACCGACATATGATAGAAATTCGAAAAGAAAACCAATTGCAATTATCACCCATTAATACGGTTATTTGCAATGTTCTCAATTATTCATCGATTAAAACATATTTAGCCAGTTATATTAATAAAGTACTTAGATTGACAATCAATTATCATGCAATTAATAGCAAAAATAATAAAAATTTCCTTCAGGAAGATTAGAATGAAAGAACCAATTTTCAAATATACCACTGCATACAAAATTTCTATTAAAATTAAATGTTTCGAGTGAAATGACTTAAGGTGCTCCTCACCTAATGAAGTATAACTGAAGGTGAAGATGCAAACCTTTCAAGTTACTGGAAGGCAGTGGTGTTCTCCTGGATATACTGTGATTAATCATAGTGAACGAGCAAGTAAGAGTGAATGAACGGGCAAGTAACAGTAAGTGAATGGGTAAGTAACAGTGAGTAAATGGGCAAGTAACCGTGAGTGAGAATGAGCAAGCGAATAAGAGTGTGAGTAAACGGGCAAGTAACAGTAAGTGAATGAGCGAGCGAATAAGAAAGTGAGAAAGCAAGTAAGAGTGAGTGAATGAGTGAGTAAGATTGATGAGTGAGCGAAAAAGAGTGAGTGAACGAGTGAGTGAAAGAGTGAGTGAGCGAGAAAAAGTGAGTGACAAAGTAAGAGTAAGTGAATGAGTGAGTAAGAGTGAATGAGTTAGAGTGAGTGAACAAGCGAGATAAAGTGAGTGAACGAGTGAGTTAGAGTGAGTGAATAAATTCATCATAGATACCAGGACTAAATTTTGTATAAACGCCAGACGTCTACAAAAGACTCATCAGTGACGCTCAAAAATGATTAAAAGGCCAAAATAAAGTACGAAGTTGAAGAGCACTGAAGACCAAAATTCCTAAATTTTTTACCAAATACAGCTAAGGTAATCTATGCCTGAGGTAGAAAAGCCTAAGTATTTGAACGAGTGAGTGTTATACTGAATGGGTGAGTGAAAGTGTGAGTGAACGAGCGAATACGTGTTAGTGAACAAACGAGTATGAGTGAGTGAGTAAACAAGTGAACGAGAGGGTGGACGAACAAATAAGTGTGAGTGAACAAGCGAGTATGAGTAAGTGAGTGAACGAGCGAATAATAGTGAATGAACGAGCAAGTACGTTAGTAAACAAATGAATGAAAGAGCGAGTTAAAGTGAGTGAGTTATTGAACGAGCGAGCGAGCGATTTATAGTGATTTTATGAGCAAATAAGAGTGAGTGAACGAGTGAGTATTATATAAGTGAGTAAACGAGTACGAGTGAACGAGCAAGTCAGTGAGTGAACGATTGGGTTAATGAGCGAGTTAAAGTAAGCGAGTAAAGGAGTAAGAGTGAACGAGTAGGAGTGACTGAACAAGCGAGTAAAACTGATTGAACGACTGAGTAAACGATTGAGTTATTATGAATCATCATTTACGGATGAACGAGCGAGTAAAAGTGATTGAGCGTTTGTGAATGAACGAATAAGAGGGAGTGTAGGAGTGAAACTGACTCGGCGAGCAAAGCTTGGTGTGGGTGAATGAGCGAGAGTAATTTACAGTGAGTGATACATTACACAGGTAAAAGCGATGATTTCCATATTTATTTTATCTATAATATAAAGTTAGCCATCGCGTTGTCATTTATTTTCGATTTATGAGTTTCACTATCCCTCTGGTATCTTTTGTCCCTCTTTTAAACAAACCTGCAAAAATGAAGATATATATTTATATCTTTAATTATGTTAATATCGGGTTACATAACTATCGACAGTCTTCGTACGTCACCTCGATAATTAATGAAATGGATTCTAGACTAAAAACAAACGAAAGGCTGATACATTTTATCGTATCTTTGCATTGTAAATTAACAGTTTTACATATTTTTTTAGTTTGGATATACGTTTCAGTATAATATAAAGCAAATATGAGAATTTGAGTAAAATCTGTGAACAAGACATTTGACAGTTAATGTCTCTTTAAATGATGATACATGAGTTTAATTGTTTGAAATAAATCAAATTATGTCAAGCTTGAATATTTTCAAAGGGCCCGGAACATTTATAAGAAAACTTACCAAGTAAGGATTTGATTGACCTGTTAACAAAAATAGAATGATTTTTACTATAGCAAATCTATATTCTGCAACTCATATCAAGCTTTCTTCTGAACTCAAAAAGAAGTATATGATAAATAGTAATTGCGTTTTTTTTTTTAAATACGACTGAGGATATTGATTTGTTCATATGAATGTAATATTCCCCATGGAATGATGATACATGAGTTTAATTGTTTGAAATAAATCAAATTATGTCAAGCTTGAATATTTTCAAAGGGCCCGGAACATTTATAAGAAAACTTACCAAGTAAGGATTTGATTGACCTGTTAACAAAAATAGAATGATTTTTACTATAGCAAATCTATATTCTGCAACTCATATCAAGCTTTCTTCTGAACTCAAAAAGAAGTATATGATAAATAGTAATTGCGTTTTTTTTTTTAAATACGACTGAGGATATTGATTTGTTCATATGAATGTAATATTCCCCATGGATTGCCCTTTTATAGTTTCAAAGTTTTGATTTATATCTAAAGTAAACACAAAATATTAATATATTAAGATGATTAGGAAACAAGTACTGATTGATATTTTTACTTAGAGACACTATGCTGAATGTCTTTGGATGTTAATCTAAAAACCCTTTGTAGTAAGATGTTAACAGAAGAACACTTAGTATATGTAATATGATAACAATATATCAACATCAAGTTTAGAAAACATGTATTACTCCTTATCGCTTATTTCATGATTTTAGTTTGATTATGTTTTTATATGATGTTACTTTTCATTTTTCTTCTTTTTAATTGATTTTTTTCATATTAAACGTAAAATTTATGATTTAAAGGCACATTGTGAAGTATTATTTACCTTATTCCTTGAATAAGAAACACTTGATAGTGACTGAACCGTTTTATATATATTGTGTTAACATAAAAACTTGAAAACTAAGCTTATAAAATGCAGGCATGGACGAAGGTAACTAACGTTAAGTTAGTACATAATTTCATGGACTTATACAAAAAACTTTGCCCATGCATGCATGAGTTTTAAATAACTTTACATAGACATTTGAAATTATTCAGTTATTCAAACAAAGTTAGTTTTTAAAAATGATTTGCCTCGCGAGATTAATAAAAGATACAAACACAACAAAATCACAAAAGACTCAAATAACAGGTCTGGGTGTACTCGTCGTTACTATAATCTAGTTCAGAACCATTGCAACTAATTAACATAGTGTTTAATGACAGCATATAACAGCACTTTGTTGTCATATTTATATCCAATGACACAGAGTTTTTGGAGATAACAACACTGAACAACCAAGTACTATTAGTTACATAGTGTGCCAGTGACCTAATACGGTATATATTGGGTTAGTAAATTTCATATTGGGTGAGAGCGAAGCTCGAATCCCCATATGAAATTTACTGACCCCAAATATACCGCATTACGTGATTAGCACACTGACCCCAAATATACCGTATTACGCCACTAGCACACTAAGTAACGATTTTATCTTACCGACTATCTTAACGTGTAAAATTTAGACTTGTAATCTACCGAAATGAGCAAGCCAGTCTTCAATACTGTTAGCATTAAAAAACTAATTTCATTGATCCTACAAGAACAATAGCCAACGATAACAACTTGTTAGGATTAAATGTGTTTATTTCAATCTTAATCATCAATTTCTTCGTCTGTTGAAATCTTGAAGATTTTTTCTCAGTTTCCGTTTTGTTTTTATAAAGGGCATAGCACCACTACTAACCGTGTATGAAGTAAGCCCCGCCTCCCTACTACCTACTTTTAACCAATCACATTCCTAGAAATGTATAGGAGGTAAGATAAAAATTGTTTCCCGGCTATAGGAATTACATAGTGTTTTCAAGATAACAACAAAGTGCAAATTGTTTTTATTTTTATATCCAAAAACAGAGTGTGCTCGAGTAAGCATCTAATAACACCTTTTGTCATGCTTATATTCAATGCATAGTGTTTTAAGGATAATGACCAATTAAATATTGTTTTTATTTTTATTTCCAAAGATAGAGTGTTTTCTAATAATTAATACATTTTGCATGTTCTGTTCATGCTTATATCCAATGACATAGTGTTGTCAAGATAACGTTCAATTACACATTGTTTTTATGTTTATATCCAATGACATAGTATTTTTTTTTTTAAATATTGTCCAATATTAAACATTGTTTTTATGTTTATATCCAATGACATAGTGTTCTTAAAAATAACGTCCAATTGCATATTGTTTTTATGTTTATATCCAATGACAGTGTTTTTAAAAATAACGTTCAATTACACATTGTTTTTATGTTTATATCCAATGACATAGTGTTTTTTAAAAATAACGTCCAATTGCACATTGTTTTTATGTTTGTATCCAATGACATAGTGTTTGTAAACTTGACGTCCAATTACACATAGTTTTTATGTTAATATCCAACGAAATAGTTTGTAAAATCAACGTCCAATCACACATTGTTTTCAGGTTTACATGCAGTAACATAGTGTTTTGTTAAATGTACATTCAAGAACATATACTGTATCAAAGTTAAAATTGAATGTCGTTAAAATAAATGTGAAACTCTCAGTTAGTGACATTTCTTTTCTAGCAATTTCACTCCCGGCCTTGCAATATCGGATCCAGAAATTGTCATGATGGGGATTAGCACGGACTGCCCAAGAGGGGTCCCATTTATTCCGTGATTACCTACATAATCGACAACATATTCCGCCTCCTTTCAACTAACGATGATGGTCTTAACACGTGTACTGTCAGTATCATTTCCTGTTTGTTCTTGTCGGTCTTTTCGACTGTAATTACATTTAATAACCTTTTGAAACGTTTCACGAAATTGTTTGCTCATTCCGCAGTAAATGAAAAAGTTAAGGGGAAAACTTAAAAGAAGAAAAGAATTTGTTAGCAAAGAAATAACGGCATATTCCTTGTTACTCAAAAAGAAATATGTTCCAATGAATTGTGAAAAACGTGCAATATTATTATTATAAAAAATGTTAATTCAGCTAAAAAAAATATTCCTTCAACAATAACAAGCATAAGGTTGGTTCTTGCATTACTATTGAGATCCTTGATTCTGTGCTGTGATGTCATTTGTCTTCTTCTGCTATTAGCCTTTCGGATTTTTATTATAAGTAGAACATTTATAAAAAGTAGAATAAAACATGGAATTAAATGAATAAATATAGCTCGAAACCAAAAATATAAATTATAGTATATTTTAAAATTATCCAACAGCCATGGGTTTACGGTTATTGCACATGTTTTAATAGTATCATTTGGGTGTATATTAGACGGAGCATTAACCGGTCTAAAGTCGTTTTCTAGGAAACGTGGGAAATGGCTCAAAATAGCCATATAAAAGATTATGACTATCACAATGACAATTTTACACATAGTACACTTTTCTCGAATTCGAACATTTAAAGATCTATATACAAACATATATCTTTGAAAAGCCAGTGTCGTAGTCAGTCAAATGGAAGTTGTATGAAAAATTGCTAATATATATTTTCCAAAGTAAACATAGATAACACACCAGTTTACCGATACCTTCTCGAGATAGTTTCCGAACGAGAAATAAATAAATGTACAATGGCAATTGAAATATACCAGTGCACATATCAGCAATAGCCATTCCAGCAAAAAGTATATTTGTTGAAGAACGCATGTTGTTCTGCAGGAGAACAACACAGGCAAAAATGTTTGTAAACACAGTTAAGCAAATAACAATTGGAAACAAATAACCGTATACAGGGACGGCGTAGTCAATCGGTACGAAGTGTGTCAGATCCAGAAATGGTAGCCTTATATTGTCAATGTTCCTCGTTATATTTACCTCTGCCATTGTCAAACACACAGTTATGAATAACTTCTAAAATGTCTGAGTTGAACCGATTCATAAACATTTTTTATACAAATCTCTTGAGCTGCACTCCAAGCTATATGACTACAATAGCATTAAAGGTATCAATTGTTCTGCATCACTTCAGCATTTCGACAATAAAACGCTAATTTTGATGCTCGAAGCCAAAATATTTGAAAATTGAAAACTTATTAAAGGAAAAAAATGGTAGGCAGTTTTTGCATATCACTTGAGATTTAAATTATTTATTCGACATTTACGATATCACGATTTGATGACAATAGTAAATTATTCATAATTTAATACTTTTAAACAGAAGTTCTAATTGTCAAATGGATATAGTGAGTATAATAACATATATTAATTGTCCCATGACAATCATTAACCAGTATTAAAAATTCGTTCATTGAAAAATACTTTGTTAATGCTTCTTTCTAAATAAAACAAATTATGAAAAAGGTAGGTTGAGTACGGGTCTTATTTCGTCACTTATATTAAAACATGATCAAGTCATGAAAGAAGAATAATGTGAATGAAAAATGTTTGCAATTTTCTATCAAATTTGTACTTGTATAGTGACACTTCTTGATTGCATTAGGCTATCAATTTGTCAAATTTAGTTCAATGAATAAGATCGGAGAAAAAAATCAACAGAATTCGTGAAAACGTACATTCACCTATGTTTTATACCTTTCATTTCTGGATTTGAACAAACCGTATATAGATATAAGAAGATGAGGCATGAGTGCCAATGAGACAACTCCCCATCCAATTCACAATTTGTAAAAGCAAACACATTATAGGTCAAATTATGGTCTTCGACACGGAGCCATGGCTCACACCAAACATCAACAGATAAAGGGCCCCAAAAATTACTTATGTAAAACCATTTAAACGAGAATATCTTTCTATATAAAGTAAAAGAGATACGATAAACACTTTTCAACCACATCAACAAACGACACTTACTAAACATCAGGTTCCTGACTTCGGAGAGATGCAAACAAATACAGCGGGGTTAAACATTTTAATAGATACAAAAATCCACCCTTCCAAGAAACAATAGTTGAATATCACAACATTGACAGACACAACGTTTACTTTTTATTTTGCACTTCAGAAAAAAATAGTTGATATGATATATACATTTACACTGAAAAAATTGAAACAAATCAGTAGATAGTATGTCTTTTTTTTTTTTTAGGAACAAAGCAAATCAATATAGATGTATTCACACCAATGAATTCAAATTATTGTAATTCAGTTTTTGTCCGATTTGTTGTACGTACATAGTTACTGATTTGGAACGGCATTTTCGTTAAACCTTGTATTTTTTTTCCAACGTTTCGTTCTAAAGTGGAACCAATTTATTACCGACTCGTACCTTTACAAAGTTGTACTTTTATTAAATCACAGTTTGCAAATCATGTGCAGCATACCATTCTGTCTAATTTAAAATGCTATACAACCAGGTTTGATCCCCATTTCGTACATTTGAGATTACCTGTACCAAATCAGTAATATGACAGTTGTTGTCAATTCGTTTGATGTGTTTTATCATTTGATTTTGTAATTGGATTAGAAACTTTCCGTTTTTAAATTTCCTCGGAGATCAGAATTTTTTGTTCATTTATTTTCGTGGGTACTTATTTTCGTTGATTGAGACAAACTTGCTTTTTCATGGATATTTGATTTCGTGGTTTTTGCAAATGTCTGCATACAACCTTATGGAAAATTAACCAACGAAACGTACGAAAATTGATGAATCTACAGTAATTTTACTTTTTTTGTATATCTGTCAACCAAAAGTTATCATGAAAATAATACAATTTCACAAAATAAACAACTCTCGTATTACATTTTGTACACCTTACTTTTAAAACGTTGCCTGGGCTTTCTGACAATGATAGATGAATGAATGAAAAAGAGGGTCGGGATCTCATAATTGTGTTACAGCCGATTGCATTGAGTGTGAAGGTTAATGTAAAATCATTGATTAGCTTGTTTGTTGACTGAACTGTTAAATCTTTATTAGGTAAGGTATACTACCCTCCTTTCGAAGTAGTCTAGTCCTATAGACAGATAGATTGGTTATATGTCGGACTACTCTACTCGTGAACAAGCTTAACCAGCTTAAGCAAGATAACCAAAGATTTTACATTAACCTTCACACTCAATGCAATCGGCTGTACCACAATTATGAGATCCCGACCCTCTCTTTAGATACATGTTCATGTAGCTGACATTTTGTCACATGTATTGCTATCGAAAAGCTTTGTGTTTCTTAATATTTTTACATTTTTCTATTCTGATTTTTTTGTGATTTTGCTTGTTTTCTTATTTATTTCAACTAATTGTTATGTCATATTAATAGATAGTTTAGAAATAAGCAGTCCAGTGCTGTGTTTTACTAATTAGGAGATAATTTAAATAGATCGGATTAGAGTACAATAAAGATGTCATATTAAAAATTACAGTTTCAGACGTGGTAGATTAGAATTAGAAAATGAAGAATATCACAATTTTTTTTATATATATATATTTTTTAGAACGTTTTTAAATAACTGTTGTTCAGCAATCATTCATATCAAATGTAAGTTTAAGATTTAGGACAAGTAAAGAACGAAGAGTTGTATTGACATACATTTATATAAAAAAGCAATACATAAAAAGCAACAAGCCAAAAAAAAAGTAAGTTAATCAAACTTTTTATAAAAAAGATAATCAATACTTCATGTTCAACTGTCGGTTAAGATTTACCAGATTGCCGCGAATTAGTCTGGATGTCCGCGTGGTGAGTTACTGAACTCACAGTGGCATAAAGTTCACCAAAAAAAATACAGGAATTTTTTTTTATAACTAATCTGATGCAAAAGACGAATACCAATAATTTGTTTCTAAATTAAGTCGTTTTCCTTATCCTCTGGGAAACCTCTGCATGACGATCTTTTGGTCGGATGATCATTAGTCAGTTTCTACACTATGTATCTACTACACATTCTTGCTGGTCTACAGATTAATAGTTTTGTAGATAAGATTTTATTTTTTGGATTTTATAAACTTTTTTAAACCTCTTGTTGTTTGTTTCGGTTCAAGAAGGCAAGCACGAAAATGCTAATTTAACAAGTGTTAAAATTGTTTCATATATAAACATTGTAAATATATTTAAAAGTTGGGGTCACATGTTTACGGATAAAAATCATTTTGCTGACCGAATTTAACATTTGTATTTGCATTGATTGGCCAAATGATATGTTGCACAGGTGTATTAGACCATTAAAAAAGCAATTGGTGTTTGTTTATTACTAGATTTATTTCACTTGACTGGGCGGGGTTTAAATAGTTCGCTTATTTAAGAACAGTCCATCTATAGACAAGTGTGTCAGAATAAACTCATCAATGAAGTGTCCAGTTATTCGTCCCAAATCGTACACTAAGTTCTTTTGTATATGCGTTTGGTGACACTGGTAGGTGATTAGAACTCAATATAAATTGTGACGGCAATCATCCTTATCACACACATCTGCAAATTGACGGTCCTTATGCAAATTAAAACATATGCTCCGCCCGATCAGTTGAAATAACATTGGTAATACCCTTCATTCATTCATTCGAACATTTTACATTTTATCATTTACGTCATGGTAAGGATGATAGATTATTTTTAGTCTTAATTATTTTCAGTCAACATGTGATCTAGTGTGTAAACAATATTCGTTTGTACAGTAAATGCAGATCAATAATTGATCGTTAAATATGTAACAGATACGTTACATCAAATAACTAAATGCAATTCTTGCAAAATACTCTTCTTCTCTCCAAGCTACTTCTTATGGCAGATATTCTCACAATGTAGTCGTTGTACTTTCAATGGAAATGTTTTCACAATTTAGTCATGATACTTTCAATGACAAACGTTCTTACAACGTAATCGTGGTACTTTCTTTGACAAATGTTTTCACAATATAATCATAGTACGTTCAATGACAAATGTTCTTACAATGTCAGCATGGTACTTTCAATGACAAATGTTTTCAAAATGTAATCATGGTACTTTCAATAACAAATGTTCTCAGAATGTAGTCATGGTACTTTCAATGACAAATGTTCTAAGAACGTAATCATGATACTTTTAAAGGCAAATGTTCTCACAATGTAATCATGATACTTTCAATGGCAAATGTTTTCTCAATGTAATCATAATATTTTAAATGGCAACGTTTTCACAATGGAATAATGGTATTTTCAATGACAAATGTTCCCACAGTGTAAGCATGGTACTTTCAATTAAAAATGTTCCCACAGTATAAGCATGGTACTTTCAATGATAAATGTTCCCACAGTGTAAGCATGGTGCTTTCAATGAAAAATGTTTTCACAACGTAATCATGGAACTTTCTATGACAAATGTTTTCACAGTGCTATCATCATACTTTCAATGCAAATGTTCTCACAAATTAATCATGGTACTTTAAATGACAATGTTTTCTGTATATAATCATCATACTTTAAATGACAATGTTTTCTGTATATAAACATCATACTTTCAATTGCAAAGTTGTCACAATGTAATCAGGGTTCTTTCAATGACAGTTGTCCTCACAATGTAATTATGGTACTTTCAATGCAAATGTTTTCACAATGTAATTAGGGTACTTTCAATGACAATGGTTTGTACAATGTAATTATGGTACTTAGCTTTGAATGACAAATGTTTTCACAACGTAATCATGGTACTTTCAATGACAATATTTTCACAATGTAATTATGGTACTTTCAATGACAATGGTTTTTACAATGTAATTATGGTACTTACAATAACAAAAATGTAAGCATGGTACTTTCAATGACACATGTTCTAACAACGTAATCATGATAATTTCAATAACAAAAATGTAAAAAAATGATGTAGGCATGGTACTTTCAATGACAAATGTTATCACAACGTTATCATGGTCCTCTCAATGTCAAATATGTTCACAATGTTATAATCATACTTCCGATAACAATGTTTTTACAACGTAATCATGATACTTTCAATGGCGCTGTTTTTACAGTGTAATCATGGTACTTTCAATGACAGATGTTCACACAATGAAAACATGGTACCTTCAATGAGAGATGTTTACACAAGGTGATAGTGTTACTTTCAATGACAAATGCTTTTTACAATGTAATCATGGTACTTTCAATGACAGATTATCATACAATGTAAAAATGGTACTGTGAATGACAAATGTTTTCATAATGTAATGATATTTTTCAATGGAAATGTTTTTACAACGTAATCATGTTAGTTTCAATGACAAATGTTCTTCACAATATATAATCATCATACTTTTAATGACGTATGCTTTTACAATGGAATCATGGTACTTTCAATGACAATGTTTTTTTACAATTTAACCATGGTACTTTAAATTACAAATGTTCTCACAATGAAATCATGGTACTTTCAATGACAATGTTTTTATAATGTAATCATGGTACATTCAATGACAAATGTTCTCACAACGAAATCATGGTACATTCAATGACAAATGTGCTCACAATGTTGTCATAATACTTTCAATGACAGATGTTCTTAACATGTACGTATGGTATTTTCAATGACAAATTTTCATACGATGTAATTATGGTACTCCCAATGTGCACACAATGTAAACATGGTAGTTTCAATGGCACGATGAACTTTAGAATAATCTAACACCATAAAGTGTTGTTATGCTAACATACAATTACAATGTTCAATGGATTACACACAACATTTTTGTCCTATGTCATTGTGTTGTCAAGATTCAAAATTATAAAACAATTAGCTCAGGCCTACACTCAGTGACAAACCATCATCCTGCTTTCATTCAATGATCAAGAGTTCTGAGGCGTTTATTGACCAAAGGTCAAACCTGAATATCAATGTTTTCAGTCTGAATGAATTCAGTTACGTTTAAATGTTTTCATAAAAGTTTTCCGAAATTGTGTACTCATTCCACAGTAAATAAAAAAGTTAATTGGAAAACTTAAAAAAAGAAAGAAATTTGCTAGTATCGACACAAGTACAGCTTCTCTTGCATTAAAAAATGAAATATTATCGAATGTATTTTGGATAATATGAAGTATAAACATTATCCCAGTCGGTAATTCAGCCATCAGAAAAACTGCTACAACAAATATCAGCATTTGGTTAGTCCTGTTATTGGACTCACTGCTTCGATTCTGTGACACCATTTGTTTTCTTCTTCTATTGGCCTTTCGTATTTTTAATGTAAGCTGAATATTCATAACAAGTAAAACCGTACATGGTATGAACTGTATGAAAATAGCCCGGAACAAAAACTTTAATCTATAATAAATGTCAACATACCCATACAACCATGGTTTCACACTTACAATACATGTTGTTATAGTGTCATTCGGGTTAATGTTAGACGGGGCATCTACTTGAATAATGTCGTCTTCTACGAAACTTAAACAATTACATATTATAGACATACAAAAGACTATCAGAATGACAATAGCAATGTTTCGTATCGTGCACTTTTGTTTGACTTTTGAAGAACTACAAATATACAGATACCTGTGAATAGCCAGTGTCACTGTCAGCCATACGGAAGTTGTATGGAAAATGACTGGAATATTTAGTCCAAAATGAAAGTAAATGCCACACCAGTCTATCGGTACCTTCTCCAAATAGTTGTCGAAGAAGAAAAAATAGATGTACAAAGGCAAAAGAAATATCCCAGTGCACATGTCAGATATAGCCAGTCCTGTGAGAATTATATTCGTCGGAGAGCGCATGTTTTTTCTGCATTAGGACAACACAAGCCAATGAATTTGTAATCACAGTCAAGCTAATGACAATTGGTGACAAATACCCATATATAGGAACGGCATAGTCAATCGGATATAAGTTTCTGAGATTCAAGAATGGAGGAGTTCCTATTTCGTTGTTACTTGTTGTATTGTCCACTGCCATTGCTATAATCAAAATAGTAAAAGTCGTAATTCCAATGTTTAAACGGGTTCACAAACAGTCTTTATTCAAATCTGTTAAAACATCCAATTATTTCTAGATCCACGTACAACTATATATGAGTAGTTATCAATGCTGTTTTACGATTAAATGTCAAATTGTGCGCTTGCGTTCAACTTATGGTATGACATTTTAATGTCAGGATAATTAAATTATGTTTGCCAACAATAATTGTCAGTTGTATAAAGTAAAATAACAGAAATACCGAACTACTAGGAAAATTTAAAACGGAAAGTCCCCTATGAAATGGCAAATCCAAAAGCCCAAACACATCAAATGAATGGAAAACAACTGTCATATTCCTGACCTGGTACATACATTTCCTTATGTAGAAAATGGAGGATTAAACCTTGTTTTATAGCTAGCAAAACCTCTCACTTGTATGACAGTCGCATATAATTCTATTATATTGACAACAATGTGTGAGCAAAACAATCAGACATCATAGGTAAACATGTCAAACTTTGGGGTACAGCAGTCAACATTGTAATATAATCTTTCTCACTCTAAAACAAACAACTATTTTAACAAAGAAAAACAAAATTGCATATAAACAACCTATAAACAAAGTGTATGGCAAAAGTGAAAGACAAGAATATAAAATTGACCATAGCACAATAAAAAAAAATTGACAATAGCACAATAATCATAATATAAAAAAAGCAAATATGATATGATTGCCAATGAGACAAATCTCCTTCAGAGAACAAATGACGTAGAATTTAACAACTATAGGTCACTGTACGGCCTTCAACATTGAGCAAAACCCATACCGCATAGCAAGCTATAAAAAGCGCCAATATTCCACACGTTATAATGAATAATCTAAAATAGACTGAGGTGTTTTATTTGGATTTTTTTTAGATTTATTTTAAACGAGTTTTCTTTTTGTCCTCAAACAACACAAATACACTAGAAAGACATAATTATAAATTTTACATCAATAATCAAACAAATAAATAAATTTCTCGCACATTGAATGACAAATCATAACTTTCTAACTGCTTTCAATATTACCATTTATCGTATTTTTCAACATATATATTATTCTTCTTGGCACTTCAGCAAATCTCTTATTACGGTATTATGACGTCAGAAAATATTTGACCAAAAAATATCATGTTTGACTTAAAAGACAGCTGTATTGTATTTCAAGGTTTGCCAACTGTCCCAATTTATTTTAGCGGTGATAGGTCAACATATATGTACGACAGTAAAACAATGTTTTACGAAGACAAAGCTTAAAATACAATATGGTTATCACCATTCTAATACAAATAAGCAAAATATTACATTTTAATCATATGTTTAAAAAAAAATGATCTTTAAGAAGCTTGATTTCTCTATACTTATACATTTCATAGTATGTGATTGAAATGTTCAGCTGATTATTAAAGAGTTATATCCGTTATGTGTTCTGTAACCCCATCATTGAATTCAAGACGGAATCCAGAAATGGTTGGAATCATGATGGGTTTTAAACCTTTATTGTTTTAACTGATGACAGGGAAGAATAAAAAAAATATTTTTCAGTTTGCATGGAATGCCATTTAATACTCATCTAATAAATGTATTTGACTTGGTACTAATGTAGGAGCATGTTGTATTGATCATAAAGCATTATAAGTATATATTCTTTATACAAGAAGAAAAAAAAAATATTTCTTTAACATGTAATATTTAAGTAAAATGAATGTTATCAATATTTATTTGATTTTATAATGATACGGTAATGAATCAGTGTGATAAGGTGAAAAATTAAGAATCTTCGATGAAAGTCTATACAGTTTAAGGTAAAAATAAGAATCTTCGTTGAAAGTCTATACAGTTTAAGGTTAAAATATTGAATATTCGTTGAAAGTCTATACAGTTTAAGGTTAAAATAAAGAATATTCGTTGAAAGTCTAACAGTTTAAAGTAAAAAACAAGATTCTTGAAGTTCGTTAAAAGTCTATATATATACAGGGAAAAATCAAGAATCATTGTTGAAAGTCTATACATATTAAGGGAACAATCGAGAATCTTGAAGTTTGTTGAAAATCTGTATATATTAAGGGAAAAAATCAAGAATCTTGGTTGAAAGTCTATACATATTACAGGGAAAATCAAGAATCTAGGTTGAAAGTCTATACATATTAAGGGAAAAATCAAGAAACTTGGTTGAAAGTCTATACATATTAAGGTGAAATTCAAGAATCTTTGTTGAAAGTCAATACATTTTTGTCGTCATTTAATGAAAAGTAAAAAAAAATTTCGGCGGAGATTTTTTGATTTATTACAATTTTAATCATTTTATCTAATGGTTCGTAGTGTATGAAAAAATGGTTTTATGTAATCAGCAAAACCGAAGAAAAAAATGTGGGGATCTGCATCAAACATTTTTTTTCTTGATTACTTTTATTTAACCATCTGATTAAATGGTTTGAAATATAGAACGACTAATTAGTAAAATAACATAGACTACAATGGTATATACCTTGAAAATTATCCATTTTGCACCAAATATTTTATCTATTTTTTTTTATACATTCAGTATTTATCTAACAGAAAAACATATCATCGATAAATCTATATGCATAAATATGAAATGATGTTTTTGAAACACTGGGAAAATTAAATACAAGAAAACGTTCTTATCTTATGACTTATAGAATAGATCTGGATGCAATTTATTCAAAATCTTTTTATTGTGTTCATACTACTGTTCATTAAGAAATTATAGCAAAGTGCTCCCGACTAATAAAATTGGTAGAATTTGATTTTCCTCAGAGCTGATAGCATAATGCTTGGAGAGTAAAATGACGGAGTTAAACAAGTATACACTATATTTTGATTCCTAACATCCAATCAAATTAACAGGTTTAACTCCACACGACAGACAACACACTGACCAGACACTAAATTTAAAGTAAATTTACAGCTCAAGAGACAAGACTTTGTCATATTTGTGGATAATTGTGATGCGTTTGACACTTTTTGGAACGTGTATGACTAGTTCATCATCAGAAGAGTCATGTTTTTCTGTTATAGAAGCTACATTCGTATTAATACAGGCCGATGATTGTTCGTTTTCCTTATTCTCTTCAACCTTCACTTCACTGCGAGATAAAGGAGGCTGTAAAGAATTGCTAATTCTATTATTCATTTCAAAACTCTGTCTTTTGTAAGTTTCAACAGCATTATATCTATGGCCACTTCTTGACGTTACAGCAGCATTATCAAAACCCTTGTCGTATCAAGTTGTCACACAAGTTACATTACTAGAGTGGTTTGATATATTACGGACAGTGTGGTCTATACTTGCTAAATCAAACATGGTTTTATATATGTGGAAAATTTGTTTACACCAACAACTTGTGCAGAGAACTTCGGTTTTCCAGAGGTTTTCAACCCTAATTTTGCAAAAGGTCTTAGGAAGAATAGACATGCTTTCGGGATAAGAGAAAGATCAGCAGAAAACAAATTTACAATATCCCGAGGATTATTTTCGTCTTCCCACTGTATAACTTTTTGGGTTCTATCTTTCTATGAAACAACACTCCGTGATGATGTTTACTAACACAGCCATATAATGTAAGGAATTTTTTCTTTTGAGCTGATTACGTTACTATTTCAAATTGTGTAGCATCAAGGTCTCGATGTTCATCCATGTCCCGAAAATCAAACAATTTACAGATATAATAAATTACGCCATAGCTTAAGCCCTGCGAAGAATCTACACATATTACTCCTTTACACTATAACGTGTCCTCATCCTGTAGTGAAACGGCATCTGCTGTTTTTTTTTTTTGTGAATACCTATATGAAATAAAATTTGTTTACAGAGATGTTGGGTATACGTAAATGAAACAGCAACCAAACAACAAAATTCAAATGGTTACCTAGGGGTGACATACTTTCTACAACAATAGACATGAATACACAGTGTCCCAGGTTAGGGGGAGGGGGCGCCCGCTAACATTTTTAACCCTGCTACATTCTGTATGTGCCTGTCACATGTCAGGAACCTGTGATTCAGTTGTTGTCGTTTGTTGCTGTATATCATATATGTTTTTCGTTCATTATTTTGTACATAAATCAGGCCGTTAGTTTTCTCATTTGAATTGTTTTACATTTGTCATTTCGGGGCCTCTTATAGCTGACTGTGCGGTATGGGTTTTACTCATTGTTGAAGCCCGTACGGTGACCTATAGTTGATTAAAACGAAAGAAATCATTTTAAAAAATACCACTGCAAACAAAACTTATATTAACATTAAACGTTTCGAGTGAAATGATGGCGTGTGCTTCTCACCTAATGAAGTTTAACTGAAGGTGAGGATGCCAACCTTTCCAAGTTACTGGAAGGCAGTGGTGTTCTCCTAGATATACTGTGTTAACTCACAGCGGAGTAGAACATAAGCACTGCCTTAGCCAGTTCAACATGTAAGTGGTGTAAGTCCTACTGGGTTGTAAAGTGTTTGGAAGATGTCCACGGAAAGGTGATACTTGATTCATGTACAACATCGGATGGATGAAGGTGAGTGAGGGAATGAGCTAGCAAGAGTGGGTGAACGAGGTAGCAAGACTAAGTGAAAATGGAAGCAAGAGTCAGTGAACGAGCGAGAGTGAGTGTATAAGCGAGTGTACGAGCGAGAGAGGTGTATTCGCGAGAGTGGTGTATGCACGAGAGTAAGTGAATGCGCGCGAGTAAATGAATGAGCGAGAGTGATTGGAAGAGCGTGATGAGTGAATAAGAGTGAATTAATGGACGAATGTGCGTGAATGTGCGAGAGTGAGAAAATAAGCGAGTGAATGATCTGCTACTGATTGAATTATAAATAATTAAAACGAATCAAATGATTTTTTTTCCAGATCTCATTGAATATAGTCGTTATAATACAATAAAATACTAATAGTATATAAACGGAGTCTTCCGAATAAGACTTTTTGCTATCGGAATTCGTATTGATGTGAGAACACGTGGATATTAGGTGTCACTTTTATACAAAATCGTACAGAATTACTGGAAGTCTGATTGACAAAAATCACACCAGGTATCTCAATCCGAAACTGCGGAGGACTCCGAACCCCAGAAGCCATACACAGGCACTTGTTTCTCTATCCATAGGAAGGTCGACTATCCATATATTATCATCATAGACGGGTCCATGGGACTGGAGGTCCAGGCCCCCTTTTGTGGGAAAAATTTGGTTGATTAAGCATGACTGGATCGTCCCCCACCTTAAGGTCAGTCAGTGGGCTCCCGCTATAAAAAGTTCTGGATCTGCAACAAATATAGCATAAGTATAGTCTGCCTGAGAAGCAATAAATTTAAAGTTAAGTTTGTAACTGGGTAAATAAAATCTTGATCCGATTCATCCGGAAGATTAATTTGCGCCGTGGTAATTGGATTCAAATTTAATGATTAACTGCCAATTTTTCAGATCGTTCCATTTTTTTCAGACGACTTTTTATAACATAATGAGATCTCTCACAACAGACTTGTTAGCGGTAACCGGCAGAGAAAGAAACACCATTATATCAAAGTACTGAAGTACTGAACATCGGATGACTGCAAGTTCTTGTGGATGGTCACAAGCACTTGTCTCAGAAAAACACCCTCATCTCTATACCTGAAAGTGGGATTAATATACAGATATGAAAATAAAGAAAAGTTCGTGCTTGGATGATAAATAAATGACAGGGAATTCAATCTCACCGTATTAACTTTTATATTGTAGGGATACTAATCAGTTTACTCTTGTTTGTTGTTATATATTATATTAATGCTTGTATATTACAGTTGCATAGATATAAGAAGATGTGGTATGAATGCCAATGAGACAACTCTCCATCTAAGTCACAATTTATAAAAGTAAAGCATTATAGATAAAAGTACGGCCTTCAATACGGAGCATTGGCTCACATCGAACAGCAAGCTATAAAGGGTCCCCAAAATTACTAGTGTAACACCATTCAAACGGGAAAACCAACGGTCTAATCTATATAATAAAAGAAACAAGAAACATTTATGAACCACATCAACAAACGACAACTGCTGAACATCAGATTCCTGACTATGTATATCTAATTTACATCTATTTGTATATCATTCTAATCTACTACATTGATAAAGTGCAGTGGTGGACATCTTATGTAATAATTCGATTTTTCTAATATTTGGGATTTGAGTTGGCATTCATATTTTCCCGCAAAACATTCAATATCCCATGCAGAGTAATCAGTCCTTGAGAGAGAGAGCAAGGACCGATAACTCTGCATGGGAGATTGCAAACATTCTTGAGATATTCTTCCGCATGAGTTAACACAATTTTCTGTACGTGTGCATACATATATTAATGATTTTTTACTTTTTCGAAAGTTGTGTAATGGAAATCTCTCTGGCGACAATACATCGGAATTTCTCACGGTCATCGGGATGTAATATTTAAAACATTATGCTATGAACCTCTGTCAACAACGCTTGTTGTTTCATGAATATTTTCTATTTCTAGCATTATTTGGTATTGTTTTCGGTTTGTGTATAGTAGCACATAAGGAAAGATCACTTAGATCAAAATTTAAATAGTGCACACCTTTATGTCTTGGAGATATACAATATTTTGTTAAAATGTGCTTGAATATCATTCAAGAGTTTTCAAGGTGTTGCGGGTAACTAAAGAATGAAGCGTTTCCAGAAAAAGATGATATCAAAACGGTTTGTTAGTTTAAACAAACAATCCCTTTAACCTTTGGTTAAGCCAGGAAGCAGATTCTGCTCAATATGTGGCACCCGTAGTGTTGCCCCTGAAAGTAAGGATTCGTGGACAGTTCTTGTTCGGCAACGTCAAATTAAAGAAAGCATGATACTATAAGAATCTTTGTTATGAAAATTGGAACAAATCCGTTGCCATCTGTGAAACGAATTTTCCAAAATTGTCAACCAACTCCAGCTGGCATGCATCTGTAAATTTGTCAATAACCGGTTCAATCAAGTCCATAAAATCCTTTCTTACATAAAAATATTATATCAATTCTTCAAATGTATGAAGACGATGATGGTGATGATTTTACTAACACACATAATCGGATAATAAGGTACTAGTTCACAAAGTTCACGTAACAGTCCACAGGAAAACCAGTCGACCTGTCTGCTCTTATACTTGAATACCACGTGCTTAATTAGAACCAGCACATAGGAGTTTTGAAGTCCATGGTTTAACCGGGCGGAAGATCGAACCAACGACCTCCTGTAGTTGAGACCAGCATGCTCACATGAGGAAATACAACATAAAAGGAAGCCAGGTAACGCCTATCAATTGTTTCAAAAATAGAAATAATTGGCAGTTATTCCAAATTTCACCTGTGAATAATTTAAATAGTTGCTGTCATTTACAGTACTTGCTTTCAACTGTATGGATTTATAGCGTTCAAGATGATTATAAATATAAAAAAGCCTGTTTGGTGCACGTAATTCATAATGCTTTTTCTACTTTAGACAATTGACTGGTGAAATTAAAGTTTAATAATTTTTTTAAAGGGTTAGACTTCCTGTATGTTTGGAAAATAACTCTGTGAATCATTCGTTATTGATTCATGTCTTTTAAACAATATATGAATACAGATTATATGTTATTTGGAGTGTATGTAATTATACAAATAAAGGCAACAGTAGTATACCGCAGTGAGATGTTTAACAATTTCAGGAAAACAACAATATATAACCTTGAACAAAAATCCGCCAATTACAATTAATATTCATATATATTTATGTATTGTGTAGTTCATGATGTTCAAACTGTGTGTATACTAGACTATTGTTGTTCCTTTTTGTTATTGTCTTATTTATGTCTTATATTGTACTATGTTCCTTGTGAGCCCATTTAATGGAAATAAACATCTTCTTCTGCTATACACAGGTATATGAGAATAATTTTGTTGTCAGGTATACAGTTTAAATGAAGAAAGGAAATATTTAAAAAAAAAATTGTGTTGTTTATAGTTCGAAGAAATGAAAATGTATAGTCATATCAAACCCTTATCAAAGCTGGTATATAGACGGGATAAAACCCTAAATAAGTAAACATTAAATAACAAAAAAGCTTTACAAATAGAATCAACAGGTCAAATTAACAAGAAAGTACGATTTGAGAGTAGACTTCTCGCAGTTACCGACAGCAAGTTAAAAGCCAAAAACAATTAATAATAATAAAAAATAATTTATTTAAAGTTTTACGTAATTAATGGTTACGAAATCGCTGACTTAATAATTTACCAGTGATGTATCGATTACGCTCGTTAAAATCTATGAGATCACTACACACATGGGCATAACGCATTCGGCAATTCTCGGTAGAATCCGCTACTCTCCTTCTATCCCATGTGTGTAGTGATCTCGTTCGTTAGATGAGGATACGGAATCGACCGAGTTGAGACGAATGGGGCATAACCAACGAGTTGGGATAAATAAACACCGTACGATGAAGCCAAAGGAACATAGCCGTCTAAAAAACGAAAATAAACGATGAGGAATGAAAATCGTCTTTTTTGCCGTAAATTTTAGTATGCAGTTTCCCCGTTAGAAATTGAAAAGGGTAAATCTAGAAAAGGACAACTACTGCTGTTTATGTTAGATTTAGTTTAAGTAAGTTCTTTGGGTAAATTTCGGTAGTATATTTAGTGAACTCTAGATTATTTAACAAAATAATATCATCCAGATAACGGTAGGTATTGTAAAATGTATCAACCAAATGTAACAATGACATGTCATAAACTGAGATTCATAACAATGCAGGAATAAATCTGCTATTAAAGGATAGTGCCCATTGGAATACCTACTACTTGTCGCTACACTTTATCGCCGAAACGTTTATATAAATTATGTTGTCCAGGAGAAAATTTAAAGCTTCAATCATATCTTCACATTTCCAGTAAGTGTATGTAGCATACCCACCCTTTTCTTTACTGCCTAAATGTGGTGAAAATCTTTTTCTTTCTTTTTGGAGAGTAACTGGCAAATCATTGTAAAAGAAAACCTGGAAATAGATCGTACCGTTTTACTTTCTTACACATATATTCATCAAATAGAAACTTTCACCTCTTGAAACATTCTAAATAATATACGAGGCTTCATAAGAACATTGCTCCACCTACACTTTTTTGTATTTTGATATTATGCCATTATAATATTAAAAATGAGAGAAATATAATGGAAAGAAACAACATTTAAACATGTACAAACTTCTCGTCGAGTTACATCAGTATCATGGGACTAACCATTATAAGTATAACACTGACATTATTTGATTTGCAATTTAGATTTTTTTTATATTGACGTATAAATAATTTACAAATATCCTATATTATCCAAGTGAAACATCATAATTCGAATACACAAGTGGTAACTCAGCAGAGCGAATCTGGACATAATTGTTTTGAAATTGATCTGAATATAAAACTGCTTGTGAATCCCTTCAAATTTGATATTTCATCGAGTTTGCTATTTATTGGTTCCAGCAATGGCAGCCAAAAATATAACAAGGGACATTGCCAATATAAGACTACCAATTTTGGATCTTAGAAACTTAGAACCACTTGACTTCGCCGTACCTGTATATGGATATTTATCACCAATTGTTATTTGTTTGACTGTTTTTACAAATTCGTTTGCTTGTTTTGTTCTTCTGCAGAAAAACATGCGCTCTCCAACAAATATACTCTTCGCTGGAATTGCTATTTCGGACATGTGCACCGGTTTATGTCCCTTGTCATTGTACATTTATTTTTTTTTCTTCGGAAATTATGTGGAAAAGGTATCAATAAACTGGTGTGTTATCTATTTCTATTTTGGACAATATTTTCCAGCAATTTTCCATACCATTTCCATTTGGCTTACAACGACACTGGTTATTCAAAGATATATTCATGTGTGTAGACCTTTTACTGCTCGAGTCGGAGAAAAGAATACGATGCGTAAAATTGTCTTTTTCATGGTCTTGATTTTTATCGTGGCTTTTATTAGCCATTTGATACGTTTTATAGAAGTCGACTTTACTGAGGTAGATGCTCCGTCTAATATTCATCCGAACTGTACTATCAAAACGTGTAGCGTAGCTATAAACTAATGGTTGTTGAATTATCAAGACATTTACTATAACGTATATTTTTGGTTTCGGGTTATATTCATCCAGATAACTCCATGCATAGTTTTACTTGTATTGAATATTCTACTTATAATCAAAATCCAAAAGTCTAATAACAGAGAAGACAAATGACATCACAACACAAAAGCAATGAGTCCAATACTGGTACAAGAACAAACATAATGCTTGTTATCATTGTACATGTAGTAAGGTTTTTTGTGGCTGAATTACCATCGTGTATATTCATGATTCTGAATCTTTTTCAATATACATTCGAACATATTTCAATTTTGAGTAAAAGGGAAACAAACTTCTTTCTTCTTTTAAGTTTTCCAGTTAACTTTTTCATTTACTGCGGAATGAGCAAACAATTTCGGGAAACATTCAAAAGAACAATCAAATGTCATGTAGATTGAACAGAGACTGTAAGTGGACTTTTAAAACCCATTATCTTATCATGGGAAAATTATACCGTGAGTCAAAGTCTGATAATACGAGTCATTGAATGTAAACGTGATAATACAATGGCAATGGATGGAAACTTTAAAGAATTTTGTCACTGAATGTCAACACTAGAAGTCAATGTGAAACCCGAACCAGTATGGCACTGCATGCAATTCTGTGCACTTTATGTAATTTTGAAAATCATATCATGTGTAGTAATCATGTACAGCAAAATTATGTCGTATACTAAATCGAAGCAGAAACTTTAACAAAACAACATAGGAAAAATTGAATCATTATAATACGTTTTGAGTTGCAGTTATCACCCATTAATATAGTTATTTGCAATTTTGCCTAAGTCAGTCAACGTATGAGTGGTGTACCTCCTGCTGGTCTCTACAAAGCAGTGGAAGATGTCCACGGAAAGGAGAATGATCTTGCAAGAGTGGATGAGTAAATGAGCGAGTAAGAGTGCGTGAGCGGTGAAGAGTGAGTGAATGAGCAAATAAAAGGAAGTGAAAGAGCGAGGATGTGTGAGTGAACGACCGAGTATGAATGAGAGAGCGAGTGAACGATCGAGTATGTATGAGAGAGCGAGTGAACGATCGAGTATGTATGAATGAGTGAACGAGCGAGTATGAGTGAGTGAACGAGCCAGTAGGAGCGAGTGAGCGAGTATGAATGAGTGAAGAAGCGAGTATAAGTGGTTGAACGAGTATGAATGAGCGAGGGTGCGTGGGCGAATGAACGAGCGAGTTAACAAGCAATTAAGTGAGTGAACGAGTGAGTGAATGAGTATGAGTGAGTGAATAAGTAGGAATGAGTGAGTAAACGAGTAGGATGAGTGAGTGAAAGAGCAAATAAGAGGGAGTGAACAAGCGAGTATAAGTGAATGAACGAGTATAAATGAGCGCGGTTGTGTGGGCGAATGAACGAGCGAGTGAACAAGCAATTAAGTGAGTGAACGAGTGGGTGAATGAGTAGTAATGAGTGAGAAAACGAGTAGGAGTGAGTGAGGGAACGAGCAAATAAAAGGGAGTGAACGAGCGATTATGAGTGAGTGAACGAGTATTAGTGGGTGCGTGGGCTAATGAACGAATGAGTGAACAAGCTATTAAGTGAGTGAACGAGTTGGTGAATGATTGAATGAGTAGGAATGAGTGAGTGAACGAGAAGGAGTGAATGAGTGAACGAGCGAGTAAAAGTGTGGGAGTGAATGAGCGAGTAAAACTGACCGAATGAGTGAAATAGACCGAGTGAACAATTAAGTTATCATGATTCAGCATTTGTGAATGAACGAGCGAGTAAGAGTGAGTAAAAGCCCTGAACATGTATCAGAAAATTTACTAACTTCGGATTTGATTGACCTGTTAACAAAAATAGAATGATTTTTGCTATAGCAAATCTATTTTCTGCAACTCATATATAACTTTCTTCTGAAATAAAAAAGATGCATACGATAGATATTAATTGCGTTTTTATTTTAAAAGCGACTGAGGATATTAATTTTTTCATATCATTGTAATATTCCCCATGGATTGCCCTTTTATAGTTTCAAAGTTTTAATTTATATCTAAAGTAAACACAACATATCAAAATATAAAGAGGATAAGGAAACATGTACGGATTGATAGTTTGCCTTAGAGACATTATGTTAATTAGTTGCAATGGTTCTGAACTAGATTATAGTAACGACGAATACACTCAGACCTGTTATTTGAGTCTTTTGTGATTTTGTTGTGTTTGTATTTTTTATTTCACGAGGCAAATCTTTTTAAAACACTAACTTTGTTTGAATAACTGAATAATTTCAAATGTCTATGTAAAGTTATTTAAGCTCATGCATGCATGGGCAAAGTCTGTTGTGTTAGTCCATGTAATTATGTACTAAGTTAACGTTAGTTGTTACCTTCGTCCATGCATGCATGTTATAAGTTTGTTTTCAAGTTTTTATGTTAACACAATATAAAAAGGTTCAGTCATACTATCAAGTGTTTCTTATTCATTGAGTAAGGTAAGTAATAATGCACAATATGCCTTTGAATCATAAATTTTACGTTTAATATGAAAACAATCAATTAAGAAGAAAAAAATGAGAGTAACATCATATAAAAACATAATCAAACTAAAATCATGAAAAAAGCAATAAGGAGTAATACATGTTTTCTAAACTTGATGTTGATATATTGTTATCATATTACATATGCTAAGTGGTCTTCTGTTAAAGTCTTACTACAAAGCGTTTTTAGATTAACAACCAAAGACATTTAGCATAGTGTTTATTGATAGCATATAACAGCACTTTGTTGTCATGTTTATATCTAATGACACAGAGTTTTTGGAGATAACAACATTGAACAACCAAATACAAATTGTTTCTCGGCTATAGGAATGACATAGTGTTTTCAAGATAATAACCAAGTGCAAATTGTTTTTATTTTTATATCCAAAAAAACAGAGTGTGCTCGAGTAAGCATCCAATAACACATTTTTTCATGCTTATATCCAATCGCATAGTGTTTTCAGGATAACAACCAATTACATATTGTTTTTATTTTTATTTCTAAAGATAGAGCGTTTTCGAGTAATCTATACATTTTGCATGTTCTGTTCATGCTTATATCCAATGGTATTATGTTTTCAAGATGACGTGCAATTACTCATTATTTCCAGGTTTATATCAAATGACATGCTGTTTTTAAAAATATTGTCAAATTACACATTGTTTTTATGTTGATATCCAATGACATGTTTATTTTTTAAACATAACGTCCAATTACACATTGTTTTTATGTTTATATCCAAGGACATAGTGTTTGTAAAATTGACGTCCAATTACATATTGTTTTCAGGTTTACATGCGTAACATAGTGTTTTGTTAAATGTTCATTCAAGAACATATACTGTATCAAAGTTAAAATTGAATGTCGTTAAAATAAATGTGAAACTCTCAGTAAGTGACATTTCTTTTCTAGATTTCACTCCCGATTTCACTCCCAGCCTTGCAGTATCGGATCCAGAAATTGTCATGATGGGGATTGGCACGGACTGCCCAAGAGGGGCCCCATTTATTCCGTGATTCCCTACATAATCGACAACATGTTCCGCCTCCTTTCAACTAACGACGATGGTCTTAACACGTGTACTGTCAGTATCATTTCCTGTTTGATCTTGTCGGTCTTTTCGACTGTAATTACATTTAATAATCTTCTTAAACGTTTCACGAAATTGTTTGCTCATTCCGCAGTAAATGAAAAAGTTAAGGGGAAAACTTAAAAGAAGAAAAGAATTTGTTAGCAAAGAAATAACGGCATATTCCTTGTTACTCAAAAAGGAAATATGTTCCAATGAATTTTGAAAAACATGCAAAATTATTATTATAAAAAATGGTAATTCAGCTACAAGAAATATTCCTACAACAATAACAAGCATAAGGTTTGTTCTGCTATTGAGATCCTTGATTCTGTGCTGTGATGTCATTTGTCTCCTTCTGCTATTAGCCTTTCGGATTTTTATTATAAGTAGAACATTTATAAAAAGTAGAATTAAACATGGAATTAAATGAATAAATATAGCTCGAAACCAAAAATATAAATTATAGTATATTTCAAAATTATCCAACAGCCATGGGTTTACGGTTATTGCACATGTTTTAATAGTATCATTTGGGTGTATATTAGACGGAGCATTAACCGGACTAAAGTCGTCTTCTAGGAAACGTGGGAAATGGCTCAAAATAGCCATATTAAAGATTATGATTATCACAATGACAATTTTACGCATAGTACACTTTTCTCGAATTCGAACACTTAAAGATCTATATACAAACATATATCTTTGAATAGCCAGTGTAGTTGTCAGCCAAATTGAAGTTGTATGAAAAATTGCTGGTATATATTCTCCAAAGTAAACATAGATAACACACCAGTTTGCCGATATCTTCTCGAGATAGTTTCCGAACGAGAAGAAATAAATGTACAATGTCAATGGAAATATACCAGTGCACAAATCAGCAATAGCCATTCCAGTGAAAAGTATATTTGTTGAAGAGCGCATATTTTTCTGCAGGAGAACAACACAGGCAAAAATGTTTGTAAACACAGTTAAGCAAATTACAATTGGAAACAAATATCCGTATACAGGGACGGCATAGCCAATCGGTACGAAGTGTGTCAGATCCAGAAATGGTAGCCTTATATTGTCAATGTTTCTCGTTATATTTCTCTCTGCCATTGTCAAACACACAGATATGAATATCTTCTAAAATGTCTGAGTTTAACCGATTCATAAACAGTTTGTATTCAAAACCTCTTGAGCTGCACTAAAAGCTTGATATGACTACAGTAACATTTAAGGTACCAATTGTTCTGCATCACTTCAGCATTTCGACATTTAAACGCTATTTGTTGATGCTCGAAGCCAAAACATTTGGAAATTGAAAAATTATTTAAGGCAAAAAATGGTAGGCAGTTTTTACATATCACTTGAGATTACATTATTTATTCGACTTATACGATATCACAATTTGATGTACGGACAATAGTAAATTATTCATAATTTAATACTTTTAAACAGAAGTTCTAATTGTCAAATGGATATAGCGAGTATAACATTTATTGATTGTCCCATGACAATTATTAACCAGTATTAAAAAATTCGTTCATTTAAAAATATTTTTCTAATGCTTCTTTCTAAATAAAACAAATTATGAAAATGGTCGGTTGAGTATGGGCCTTATTTATGATCTATGAATAACTACATTAACTTATGTGTTATACCTTTCATTTCTGGATTTTAACACACCATATATAGATAAAAGAAGATGAGACATGAGTGCCAATGAGACAGCTCTCCATCCAATTCACAATTTGTAAAAGCAACACATTATAGGTCAAATGATGGTCTTCGACATGGAGCCATGGCTCACACCAAACATCAACAGATAAAGGGCCCCAAAAATGACTTTTGTAAAACTATTTAAACGAGAATATCTTTCTATGTCAAGTAAAAGAGATACGATAAACACTTTTAAACCACATCAACAAACAACTACTAAACATCAGGTTCCTTCGGAGAGATGCAAACAAATACAGCGGAGTTAAACATTTTAATAGAAACAAAAATCCACCCTTCCAAGAAACAATAGTTGAATATCACAACATTGACAGACACAACGTTTACTTTTTATTTTGCAATTCAGAAAAAAAAAGTTGATATGACATATACATTTACACTGAAAAAAGTGAAACAAATCAGTAGATAGTATGTCTTTTTTTAAGGAACAAAGCAAATCAATATAGATGTATTCACACCAATGAATTCAAATTATTGTAATTCAGTTTTTGTCCGATTTGTTGTACGTACATAGTTACTGATATGGACCGGCATTTTCGTTAAACCTTGTATTTTTTTTTCCAACGTTTCGTTCTAAAGTGGAACCAATTTATTACCGACTCGTACCTTTACAAAGTTGTACTTTTATTAAATCACAGTTTGCAAATCATGTGCAGCATACCATTCTGTCTAATTTAAAATGCTATACAACCAGGTTTAATCCCCATTTTGTACATTTGAGATTACCTGTACCAAATCAGTAATATGACAGTTGTTGTCAATTCGTTTGATGTGTTTTATCATTTGATTTTGTAATTGGATTAGAAACTTTCCGTTTTTAAATTTCCTCGGAGATCAGAATTTTTTGTTCATTTATTTTCGTGGGTACTTATTTTCGTTGATTGAGACAAACTTGCTTTTTCATGGATATTTGATTTCGTGGTTTTTGCAAATGTCTGCATACAAAGCTTATGGAAAATTAACCAACGAAACGTACGAAAATTGATGAATCTACAGTAATTTTACTTTTTTTGTATATCTGTCAACCAAAAGTTATCATGAAAATAATACAATTTCACAAAATAAACAACTCTCGTATTACATTTTGTACACCTTACTTTTAAAACGTTGCCTGGGCTTTCTGACAATGATAGATGAAAGAATGAAAAAGAGGGTCGGGATCTCATAATTGTGTTACAGCCGATTGCATTGAGTGTGAAGGTTAATGTAAAATCATTGATTAGCTTGTTTGTTGACTGAACTGTTAAATCTTTATTAGGTAAGGTATACTACCCTCCTTTCGAAGTAGTCTAGTCCTATAGACAGATAGATTGGTTATATGTCGGACTACTCTACTCTTGAACAAGCTTAACAAGCTTAAGCAAGATAACCAAAGATTTAACATTAACCTTCACACTCAATGCAATCGGCTGTACCACAATTATGAGATCCCGACCCTCTCTTTAGATACATGTTCATGTAGCTGACATTTTGTCACATGTATTGCTATCGAAAAGCTTTGTGTTTCTTAATATTTTTGCATTTTTCTATTCTGATTTTTTGGTGATTTTGCTTGTTTTCTGATTTATTTCAAATGATTGTTATGTCATATTAATAGATAGTTTAGAAATAAGCAGTCCAGTGCTGTGTTTTACTAATTAGGAGATAATTTAAATAGATCAGATTAGAGTGTATCTGCAATAAAGATGTCATATTAAAAATGACAGTTTCAGACGTGGTAGAGTAGAATTAGAAAATGAAGAATATCCCATTTTTTTTAATATATTTTTTAAAAACGTTTTTAGATAACTGTTGTTCAGCAATCATTCATATCAAATGTAAGTTTAAGATTTAGGACAAGTAAAGAACGAAGAGTTGTATTGACATACATTTATATAAAAAAAAAGCAATACATAAAAAGCAACAAGCCAAAAAAAAGTAAGTTAATCGAACTTTTTATAAAAAAGATAATCAATACTTCATGTTCAACTGTCGGTTAAGATTTACCAGATTGCCGCGAATTAGTCTGGATGTCCGCGTGGTGAGTTACTGAACTCACAGTGGCATAGAGTGCACCAAAAAAAATACAGGGATTTTTTTTTATAACTAATCTGATGCAAAAGACGAATACCAATAATTTGTTTCTAAATTAAGTCGTTTTCCTTATCCTCTTAGAAACCTCTGCATTACAATCTTTTGGTAGGATTATCATTAGTCAGTTTTTACACTAAGTATCTACTACACATTCTTGCTGGTCTACAGATTAATAGTTTTGTAGATGAGATTTTATTTTTTGGATTTTATAAACTTTTTTAAACCTCTTGTTGTTTGTTTCGGTTCAAGAAGGCAAGCACGAAAATGCTAACAAGTGTTAAAATTGTTTCATTTATAAACATTGTAAATATATTTAAAAGTTGGGGTCACATGTTTACGGATAAAAATCATTTTGCTGACCGAATTTAACATTTTTATTTGCATTGATTGGCCAAATGATATGTTGCACAGGTGTATTAGACCATTAAAAAAGCAATTGGTGTTTGCTTATTACTAGATTTATTTCACTTGACTTGGCGGGGTTTAAATAGTTCGCTATTTAAGAACAGTCCATCTATAGACAAGTGTGTCAGAATAAACTCATCAATGAAGTGTCCAGTTATTCGTCCCAAATCGTACACTACGTTCTTTTGTATATGCGTTTGATGACACTGGTAGGTGATCAGAATTCAATATAAATTGTAACGGCAATCATCCTTATCACACACATCTGCAAATTGACGGTCCTTATGCAAATTAAAACATATGCTCCGCCCGATCAGTTGAAATAACATTGGTAATACCCTTCATTCATTCATCCGAACATTTTACATTTTATCATTTACGTCATGGTAAGGATGATAGATTATTTTTAGTCTAAATTATTTTCAGTCAACATGTGATCTAGTGTGTAAACAATATTCGTTTGTACAGTAAATGCAGATCAATAATTGATCGTTAAATATGTAACAGATACGTTACATCAAATAACTAAATGCAGTTCTTGCAAAATACTCTTCTTTTCTCCAAGCTACTTCTTATGGCAGATATTCTCACAATGTAGTCGTGGTTTTTTCAATGGAAAATGTTTTCACAATTTAGTCATGATACTTTCAATGACAAATGTTCTGACAACGTAATCGTGGTACTTTCTTTGACAAATGTTTTCACAATATAATCATAGTACGTTCAATGACAAATGTTCTTACAATGTAATCATGATACTTTTAAAGGCAAATGTTCTCACAATGTTATCATGATACTTTAAATGGCAAAGCAAATGTTTTCTCAATGTAATCATAATATTTTAAATGGCAACGTTTTCACAATGGAATAATGGTTTTTTCAATGACAAATGTTCCCACAGTGTAAGCACGGTACTTTCAATTAAAATGTTTCCACAGTATAAGCATGGTACTTTCAATAACAAATGTTCCCACAGTGTAAGCATGGTGCTTTCAATGAAAAATGTTTTCACAACGTAATCATGGAACTTTCTATGGCAAATGTTTTCACAGTGCTATCATCATACTTTCAATGCAAATGTTTTCACAAATTAATCATGGTACTTTAAATGACAATGTTTTCTGTATATAATCATCATACTTGAAATGACAATGTTTTCTGTATATAATCATCATCATCATACTTTCAATTGCAAAGTTGTCACAATGTAATCAGGGTTCTTTCAATGACAGTTGTCCTCACAATGTAATTATGATACTTTCAATGCAAATGTTTTCACAATGTAATTAGGGTACTTTCAATGATAATGGTTTTTACAGTGTAATTATGGTACTTAGCTTTGAATGACAAATGTTTTCACAACGTAATCATGTTACGTTTAATGACAATATTTTCACAATGTAATTATGGTACTTTCAATGACAATGGTTTGTACAATGTAATTATGGTACTTACAATAACAAAAATGTAAGCATGGTACTTTCAATGACACATGTTCTAAGAACGTAATCATGATAATTTCAATAACAAAAATGTAAAAAAATGATATAGGCATGGTTCTTTCAATGACAAATGTTATCACAACGTTATCATGGTCCTCTCAATGTCAAATATGTTCACAATGTTATATTCATACTTTCGATAACAATGTTTTCACAACGTAATCATGATTCTTTCAATGGCGCTGTTTTTACAGTGTAATCATGGTACTTTCAATGACAGATGTTCACACAATGAAAACATGGAACCTTCAATGAGAGATGTTTACACAAGGTGATAGTGTTACTTTCAATGACAAATTCTTCTTACGATGTAATCATGGTACTTTCAATGACAGATTATCATACAATGTAAAAATGGTACTGTGAATGACAAATGTTTTCATAATGTAATGATATTTTTCAATGGAAATGTGTTTACAACGTAATAATGTTAGTTTCAATGACAAATGTTTTTCACAATATATAATCATCATACTTTTAATGACGTATGCTTTTACAATGGAATCATGGTACTTTCAATGACAATGTTTTTTTACAATTTAACCATGGTACTTTAAATTACAAATGTTCTCACAATGAAATCATGGTACTTTTAATGACAATGTTTTTATAATGTAATCATGGTACATTCAATGACAAATGTTCTCACAACGAAATCATGGTACATTTAATGACAAATGATCTCACAACGAAATCAAGGTACTTTCAATAACAAATGTTTTCACAATGTAATCATGATACTATCAATGACAAATGTGCTCACAATGTTGTCATAATACCTTCAATGACAAATGTTCTTAACATGTACGTATGGTATTTTCAATGACAAATTTCCATACGATGTAATTATGGTACTCCCAATGACAGATGTTCACACAGGTAGTTTCAATCGCACGACGAACTTTAGAATAATCTAACACCATAAAGTGTTTTGTTATGCTAACATACAATTACAATGTTCAATGGATTACACACAACATTTTTGCCATATGTCATTGTGTTGTCAAGATTCAAAATTATAAAACAATTAGCTCAGGCCTACACTCAGTGACAAACCATCATCCTGCTTTCATTCAATGATCAAGAGTTCTGAGGCTTTTATTGACCAAAGTTCAAACCTGCATATCAATGTTTTCAGTCTGAATGAATTCAGTTACGTTTAAATGTTTTCATAAAAGTTTTCCGAAATTGTGTACTCATTCCACAGTAAATAAAAAAGTTAATTGGAAAACTTAAAAAAATAAAGAAATTTGCTAGTATTGACACAAGTACAGTTTCTTTTGCATTAATCAAGGAAATATTTTCAAATGTATTTTGGATAAAATGAAGTATAAACATTATCCCAGTCGGTAATTCAGCCATCAGAAAAACTGCTACAACAATAATCAGCATTTGGTTAGTCCTGTTATTGGACTCACTGCTTCGATTCTGTGACACCATTTGTCTTCTTCTTATATTGGCCTTTCGTATTTTTAATGTAAGCAGAACATTCATAACAAGTAAAACCGTACATGGTATGAACTGTATGAAAATAGCCCGGAACAAAATCTTTAATCTATAATAAATGTCAACATACCCATACAACCATGGTTTCACACTTACAATACATGTTGTTATAGTGTCATTCGGGTTTATGTTAGACGGGGCATCTACTTGAATAATGTCGTCTTCTACGAAACTTAAACAATTACATATTATAGACATGCAAAAGACTATCAGAATGACAATAGCAATGTTTCGTATCGTGCACTTTTGTTTGACTCTTGAAGAACTACAAATATACAGATACCTGTGAATAGCCAGTGTCACTGTCAGCCATACGGAAGTTGCATGGAAAATGACTGGAATATTTAGTCCAAAATGAAAGTAAATGCCACACCAGTCTATCGGTACCTTCTCCAAATAGTTGTCGAAGAAGAAAAAATAGATGTGCAAAGGCAAAAGGAATATCCCAGTGCACATGTCAGATATAGCCAGTCCTGTGAGAATTATATTCGTCGGAGAGCGCATGTTTTTCTGCATGAGGACAACACAAGCCAATGAATTTGTAATCAGAGTCAAGCTAATGACAATTGGTGACAAATATCCATATATAGGAACGGCATAGTCAATCGGATATATGTTTCTGAGATCCAAGAATGGAGGAGTTCCTATTTCGTTGTTACTTGTTGTATTGTCCACTGCCATTGCTATAATCAAAATAGTAAAAGTCGTAATTCCAATGTTTAAACGGGTTCACAAACAGTCTTTATTCAAATCTGTTAAAACATCCAATTATTTCTAGATCCACGTACAACTATATATGAGTAGTTATCAATGCTGTTTTACGATTAAATGTCAAATTGTGCGCATGCGTTCAACTTATGGTATGACATTTTAATGTCAGGATAATTAAATTATCTTTGCCAACAATAATTGTCAGTTGTATAAAGTAAAATAACAGAAATACCGAACTACTAGGAAAATTTAAAACGGAAAGTCCCCTATCATGCCTATGAAATGGCAAATCCAAAAGCCCAAACACATCAAATGAATGGAAAACAACTGTCATATTCCTGACCTGGTACATACATTTCCTTATGTAGAAAATGGTGGATTAAACCTTGTTTTATAGCTAGCGAAACCTCTCACTTGTATGACAGTCGCATATAATTATAATGCAATTATTTTGTAACAATTGTTCTGATTGGATGACAGTAAGCGTAAAATTCTCTATCTCCTTGTCTGTAACTAAGGAAGCCGACATTTTGAATTTCGGAATGTATTGACATGGTATTTCTACAATAATAAACAAAAAACTCACTTGATGCGCCTAAAAATCTTCTTTTAATAAAATGTTATTACATTCTAAAGCGGCACAGAAGCCAGAAAACGCCCGGTGTTTATGTTTGACGCCGGAAGCATACCTATGACGTCACCTAGTGTAGGGACCAAAGAAGATAACATCTTTTAGCGGAATTTTCTTTAATGAAGATTTTGCACTGAAATAATGATTGAAAATTAATTATGAACTTGTTTTGCATTAAAATAGAGATAACTGTATTGTATTTGAAGCTTTGCGGACGTCCATCGGTCCGCGTCGCCAGGTAAACTAAATTTGCGACAGTAAAACTACCGATGGACCTCCTTAAAGCTTCAAATACAATACAGTTATCTCTTAATTCTATTATTTTGACAACAATGTGTAAGCAAAACAATCAGACATAATAGGTAAACATGTCAAAATTTGGGGTACAGCAGTTAACATTGTAATATAATCTTAATCACTCTAAAACAAACAACAATTTTAACAAAGAAAAACAAAATAACAACTATAGGTCACTGTACGGCCTTCAACAATGAGCAAAACCCATACCGCATAGCAAGCTATAAAAAGCCCCAATATTCCACACGTTATAATGAATAATCTGAAATAGAGGTGTTTTATTTGGATTTTTTTTTAAGATTTATTTTAAACGAGTTTTCTTTTTGTCCTCAAACAACACAAATACACTAGAAAGACATAATTATAAATTTTACATCAATAATCAAACAAATAAATTAATTTCTCGCTTATTGAATGACAAATCATAACTTTCTAACTGCTTTCAATATTACCATTTATCGTATTTTTCAACATATATATTATTCTTCTTGGCACTTCAGCAAATCTCTTATTACGGTATTATGACGTCAGAAAATATTTGACCAAAAAATATCATGTTTGACTTAAAAGACAGCTGTATTGTATTTCAAGGTTTGCCAACTGCCCCAATTTATTTTAGCGGTGATAGGTCAACATATATGTTCGACAGTAAAACAATATTTTACGAAGACAAAGCTTAAAATACAATATGGTTATCACCATTCTAATACAAAATAAGCAAAATTTTTTTTCATTTTAATCATATGTTTGATTTAAAAAAAAATGATCTTTAAGAAGCTTGATTTCTCTATACTTATACATTTCATAGTATGTGATTGAAATGTTCAGCTGATTATTAAAGAGTTATATCCGTTATGTGTTCTGTAACCCCATCATTGAATTCAAGACGGAATCCAGAAATGGTTGGAATCATGATGGGTTTTTAACCTTTATTGTTTTAACTGATGACAGGGAAGAATAAAAAAAATACTTTCAGTTTGCATGGAATGCCATTTAAGACTCATCTAAAAAAATGTATTTGACCTGGTACTAATGTAGGAGCATGATGTATTGATCATAAAGCATTATAAGTATATATTCTTTATACAAGAAGAAAAAAAAATATTTCTTTAACATGTAATATTTAAGTAAAATGAATGTTATCAATATTTATTTAATTTTATAATGATACGGTAATGAATCAGTGTGATAACGTGAAAAATTAAGAATCTTCGATGAAAGTCTATACAGTTTAAGGTAAAAATAAGAATCTTTGTTGAAAGTCTATACAGTTTAAGGTTAAAATATTGAATATTTGTTGAAAGTCTATACAGTTTAAGGTTGAAATAAAGAATATTCGTTGAAAGTCTAACAGTTTAAAGTAAAAAACAAGATTCTTGAAGTTCGTTAAAAGTCTATATATATATACAGGGAAAAATCAAGAATCATTGTTGAAAGTCTATACATATTAGGGAAAAATCAAGAATCTTGGTTGAAAGTCTATACATATTAAAGGGAAAATCAAGAATCTTGGTTGAAAGTCTATACATATTAAGGGAAAAATCAAGAAACTTGGTTGAAAGTCTATACATATTAAGGTGAAATTCAAGAATCTTTGTTGAAAGTCTATACATTTTTGTCGTCATTTAATGAAAAGTAAAAAAAAATTTCGGCGGAGATTTTTTGATTTATTACAATTTTAATCATTTTATCTAATGGTTCGTAGTGTATGAAAAAAATGGCTATATGTAATCAGCAAAACCGAAGAAAAAAATGTGGGGATCTGCATCAAACAATTTTTTTCTTGATTACTTTTATTTAACCATCTGATTAAATTGTTTGAAATATAGAACGACTAATTAGTTAAATAACATAGACTACAGTGGTATATACCTTGAAAATTATCCATTTTGCACCAAATATTTTATCTATTTTTTTTTATACATTCAGTATTTATCTAACAGAAAAACATATTATCGATAAATCTATATGCATAAATATGAAATGATGTTTTTTGAAACACTGGGAAAATTAAATACAAGAAAACGTTCTTATCTTATGACTTATAGAATAGATCTGGATGAAATTTATTCAAAATCTTTTTATTGTGTTCATACTACTGTTCATTAAGAAATTATAGCAAAGGGCTCCCGACTAATGAAATTGGTAGAATTTGATTTTCCTCAGAGCTGATAGCATAATGCTTGTAGAGTAAAATGACGGAGTTAAACAACTATACATTATATTTTGATTCCTAACAGCCAATCAAATTTACAGGTTTAACTCCACACGACAGACAACAGACTGACCAGACACTATATTTAAAGTAAATTTACAGCTCAAGAGACAAGACTTTGTCATATTTGTGGATAATTGTGATGCGTTTGACACTTTTTGGAACGTGTATGACTAGTTCATCATCAGAAGAGTCATGATTTTCTGTTATAGAAGCTATATTCGTATTAATACAGGCCGATGATTGTTCGTTTTCCTTATTCTCTTCAACCTTCACTTCACTGCGAGGTAAAGGAGGTTGTAAAGATTTGCTAATTCTATTATTCATTTCAAAACTCTGTCTTTAGTAAGTTTCAACAGCATTATATCTATGGCCACTTCTTGACGTTACAGCAGCATTATCAAAACCCTTGTCGTATCAAGTTGTCACACAAGTTACATTACCAGAGTGGTTTGATATATTACGGTCAGTGTGGTCTATACTTGCTAAATCAAACATGGTTTTATATATGTGGAAAATTTGTTTACACCAACAACGTGTGCAGAGAACTTCGGTTTTCCAGAGGTTTTCAACCCTATTTTTGCAACAGGTCTAAGGAAGAATAGACATGCTTTCGGAATAAGAGAAAGATCAGCTGGAAACAAATTTACAATATCCCGAGGATTATTTTCGTCTTCCTACTGTATAACTTTTTTTGGGTTCTATCTTTCTATGAAACAACACTCCCTGATGATGTTTACTAACACGGCCATATAATGTAAGGCATTTTTTCTTTTGAACTGAATACGTTACTATTTTAAATTGTGTAGCATCAAGGTCTCGATGTTCATCCATGTCCCGAAAATCAAACAGTTTACAGATATAATAAAATATGCCATAGCTTAAGCCCTGCGCAGAATCTACACATATTACTCCTTTACACTATAACGTGTCCTCATCCTGTAGTGAAACGGCATCTGCTGTTTTTTTTTTGTGAATACCTATATGAAATAAAATTTGTTTACAGAGATGTTGGGTATACGCAAATGAAACAGCAACCAAACAACAAAATTCAAATGGTTACCTTGGGGTAACATACTTTCTGCAACAATAGACATGAATACACAGTGTCCCAGGTTAGGGGGATGGGGCGCCCGCTAACATTTATAACCCTGCTACATTCTGTATGTGCCTGTCACATGTCAGGAACCTGTAATTCAGTTGTTGTCGTTTGTTGCTGTATATCATATATGTTTTTCGTTCATTATTTTGTACATAAATCAGGCCGTTAGTTTTCTCATTTGAATTGTCTTACATTTGTCATTTCGGGGCCTCTTATAGCTGACTGTGCGGTATGGGTTTTACTCATTGTTGAAGCCCGTACGGTGACCTATAGTTAATTAAAACGAAAGAAATCATTTTTAAAAATACCACTGCAAACAAAACTTATATTAACATTAAACGTTTCGAGTGAAATGATGGCGTGTGCTTCGCACCTAATGAAGTTTAACTGAAGGTGAGGATGCCAACCTTTCCAAGTTACTGGAAGGCAGTGGTGTTCTCCTGGATATACTGTGTTAACTCACAGCGGAGTAGAACATAAGCACTGCCTTAGCCAGTTCAACATGTAAGTGGTGTAAATCCTACTGGGTTGTAAAGTGTTTGGAAGATGTCCACGGAAAGGTGATACTTGATTCATGTACAAGATCGGATGAATGAAGGTGAGTGAGGGAATGAGCTAGCAAGAGTGGGTGAACGAGGTAGCAAGACTTAGTGAAAAAGGAAGCAAGAGTCAGTGAACGAGCGAGAGTGAGTGACTGCGCGATAGTGAGCGACTAAATGTGCGATATGAAGTGAATGAGCAAGAGTAAGTGTATAAGCGAGTGTACGACCGAGAGAGGTGTATTCGCGAGAGTGGTGTATGCACGAAAGTAAGTGAATGCGCGCGAGTGAGTGAATGAGCGAGAGTGATTGAAAGAGCGTAGGTGAGTGAATAAGAGTGAATTAATGGACGAATGTGCATGAATGAGCAAGCGAGAGAGATTGCATCACCGAGAGTGAGAGAGTGAATGAGCGAAAAAGATTGAATGAGCGAGAGTGAGAAAATAAGCGAGTGAATGATCTGCTACTGATTGAATTAAAAATAATTAAAACCAATCAAATGATTTTTTCCAGATCTCATTGAATATAGTCGTTTGTGGTTTAAGTAGTGTCAATATAATTATCTCTCAATAAAAAAGCGTTATTTTGTCAAGGTTTTGGAGGGGTACTTGATGTCCCAGATGCAGAACACAATTATAAAAGGATTGAAGTCAGTGTACTTAAAATCATGAAATAAACAGTTTCACCACGCTTAGTTATATTATGATTTTTATGGTACTGTGAGCTCATATACTTTCTTAAGTATCATTTTTTGAGGATTACGGAAATATTAAATTTTAGCGGATACTTCATTTCAACAAGCTTTCATTTCAATTGATCTAGTTAATGAATACGTCTTCGGACGCGGGTATTGCAATTCGGATTCGGTTTTTAGTAGAGATGTCAAAAGATCTGAAACTAGTCCTCGAATACTCGGTCATGATACTCGCGAGTACTTGGATAAATCTTGAACGTCTATTGAAAAGTTTAGATTTTTGGTGGGATGCGGTATTATTGTTAATACCTTTCATAAAAAAAATTATAACAATATTATGACATTGCTTGACATCTCAACGAAAATAAAACGTTTTATTGCAGAATTCAAACTGTATGATTTGTCCTCTGTTATATGTATCTGTCATTGTGTCAATTAAACAATGAATTACCTACCACCGTTTCTACAATCTGTATCATCTGTTTCTGTGGAGTCATATTTTTTTTATATTTCGATTTGTCCATTAATTTTGTAACAAAATATTGGATTTCAAATTACTTGTGCTTGTTCGTATTGATCAGTCTTTAGTTTTCTGTTTTTTTTTGCACTATTGTTTGTCTGACTTTGTCTTTTTAGCCATGGCGTTGTCAGTTTATTTTCGACATATGTGTTTGAATGTCGTATCTTTTGCCTCTCTTTAAATTGCAAATTAAACAATAATTAGGTTTCAAATAAAGAGTAATTACATTAATTTAAATAATTTAAATGTACATCTCTTACGAACCATGTTTTAAAAAAGTTTTGGATTGATGTAAGGCAATTGCAAGTCTAGTAATACTAGCATCATGTAATCAATAGTTTGTAATATAATTACAAAAACGTACAAATATATGTATACGGAGTCTTCCGAATAAGATTTTTTGCTATCGGAATTCGTATTGATGTGAGAGCGCGTGGAAATTAGGTGTCACTTTTATACAAAATCGTACAGAATTACTAGAAGTCTGATTGACAAAAATCACACCAGATATCTCAATCCGAAACTGCGGAGGACTCCGAACCCCAGAATCCATACACAGGCACTTGTTCCTCTATCCATAGGAAGGTCGACTATCCATATATTATCATCATAGACGGGTCCATGGGACTGGGGGTCCAGGCCCCCTTTTGTGGGAAAAATTTGGTTCATTAAGCATGACTAGATCGTCCCCCACCTTTTAGGTCAGTCAGTGGGCTCCCGTTATAAAAAGTTCTGGATCTGCAACACATATAGCATAAGGATAGTCTGCCTGAGGAGCAATAAATTTAAAGTTAAGTTTGTAACTGGGTAAATAAAATCTTGATCCGATTCATCAGGAAGATTAATTTGCGCCGTGGTAATTGGATTCACATTTAATGATTAACTGCCAATTTTTCAGACCGTTCAATTTTTTCAGACGACTTTTTATAACATAATGAGATCTCTCACAACAGACTTGTTAGCGGTAACCGGCAGAGAAAGAAACACCACTATATCAAAGTACTGAAGTACTGAACATCGGATGACTGTAAGTTCTTGTGGATGGTCACAATCACTTGTCTCAGAAAAAAACCATCATCTCTATACCTGAAAGTGAGATTAATATACAGATATGAAAATAAAGAAAAGTTCGTGCTTGCATGATAAATAAATGACAGGGAATTCAATCTCACCGTATTAACTTTTATATTGTAGGGATACTAATCAGTTTACTATTGTTTGTTGTTATATATTATATTAATGCTTGTATATTACAGTTACATAGATATAAGAGGATGTGGTATGAATGCCAATGAGACAACTCTCCATCTAAGTCACAATTTATAAAAGTAAAGCTTTATAGGTAAAAGTACGGTCTCCAACACGGAGCATTGGCTCACATCGAACAGCAAGCTATGAAGGGTCCCCAAAATTACTAGTGTAACACCATTCAAACGGGAAAACCAACGGTCTAATCTATATAATAAAAGAAACAAGAAACATTTATGAACCACATCAACAAACACGACAACTACTGAACATCAGATTCCTGACTATGTATATCTAATTTTCATCCATTTGTATATCATTCTTATTTACTACATTGATAAAGTGCAGTGGTGGACATCTTCTGTAATAATTCGATTTTTCTAATATTTGGGATTTGAGTTGGCATTCATATTTTCCCGCAAAACATTCAATATCCCATGCAGAGTAATCAGTCCTTGAGAGAGAGAGAGCAAGGACCGATAACTCTGCATGGGAGATTGCAAACGTTCTTGAGATATTCTTCCGCATGAGTTAACACAATTTTCTGTCCGTGTGCATACATATATTAATGATTTTCCACTTTTTCGAAAGTTATGTAATGGAAATCTCTCTGGCGACAATACATCGGAATTTCTCACGGTCATCGGGATGTAATATTTAAAACATTATGTTATGAACCTCTGTCAACAACGCTCGTTGTTTCCTGAATATTTTCTATTTCTAGCATTATTTGGTATTGTTTTCGGCTTGTGTAAAGTAGCACATAAGGAAAGATCCCTTAGATCCAAATTTAAATAGTGCACACCTTTATGTCTTGGAGAGATACAATATGTTGTTAAAATGTGCTTGAATTTCATTCAAGAGTTTTCAAGGTGTTGCGGGTAACCAAAGAATGAAGCGTTTCCAGAAAAAAGATGATATCAAAACGGTTTGTTAGTTTAGTCAAACAATCCCTTTAACCTTTGGTTAAGCCAGGAAGCAGATTCTGCTCTATATGTGGCACCCGTAGTGTTGCCCCTGAAAGTAAGGATTCGTGGATAGTTCTTGTTCGGCAACTTCAAATTAAAGAATGCATGATACTATAAGAATCTTTGTTATGAAAATTGGAACAAATCCGTTGCCATCTGTGAAACGAATTTTCCAAAATGGTCAACAACTCCAGCTGGCATGCATCTGTTAATTTGTCAATAACCGGTTCAATCAAGTCCATAAAATCCTTTCTTACCTTAAAATATTATATCAATCTTCAAATGTATGAAGACGATGATGGTGATGATTTCGGATTGGTGTTTAATGGCCAGTGGCGAATATTGCATGCATGTCAGAACGAAAGCATGTTGATTTGATATGAATATTACCCCTCCTTTTTACTATACTAACTCACATAATCGGATAATAAGGTACTAGTTCACAAAGTTCATGTAACAGTCCACAGGAAAACCAGTCGACCTGTCTGCTCTTACACTTAAATACCACGTGCTTAGAACCAGCACATACGAGTTTTTTTTGAAGTCCATTGTTTAACCGGGCGGAAGATCGAACCAACGACCTCCTGTAGTTGAGACAAGCATGCTCACACGAGGAGATACAATATAAAAGGAAGCTAGGTAACGCCTATCAATTGTTTCAAAAATAGAAATATTAGGCAGTTATTCCAAATTTCACCTGTGAATAATTTAAATAGTTGTTGTCATATACAGTACTTGCTTTCAATTGTATGGATTTATAGCGTTGAAGATGGGGATAAATATAAAAAAGCCTGTTTGGTGCACGTAATTCATAATGCTTCTTCTACTTTAGACAATTGACTGGTGAAATTTAAAGTTTAATAATTTTGTTTAAAGGGTTAGAATTCTATATGAATACAGATTATATGCTTTTTGGAGTGTATGTAATTATACAAATAAAGGCAACAGTAGTATACCGCAGTGAGATGTTTAACAATTTCAGGAAAACAACAATATATAACCTTGAACAAAAATCCGCCAATTACAATTAATATTCATATATATTTATGTATTGTTTAGTTCATGACGTTCAAACTGTGTGTATACTAAACTATTGTTGTTTCTTTTTGTTATTGTTTTATTTATGTCTTATATTGTACTATGCTCCTTGGAAATTTAATGGAAATAAACATCTTCTTCTGCTATACACAGGTATATGAGAATAATTTTGTTGTCAGGTATACAGTTTTAATGAAGAAAGGAAATATTTAAAAAAAAAATGTGTTGTTTATAGTTCGAAGAAATGAAAATGTATAGTCATATCAAACCCTTATCAAAGCTGGTATATAGACGGGATATAACCCTAAATAAGTAAACATTAAATAACAAAAAAGCTTTACAAATAGAATCAACAGGTCAAATTAACAAGAAAGTACGATTTGAGAGTAGACTTCTCGCAGTTACCGACAGCAAGTTAAAAGCCAAAAACAATTAATAATAATAAAAAATAATTTATTTAAAGTTTTACGTAATTAATGGTTACGAAATCGCTGACTTAATAATTTACCAGTGATGCATCGATTACGTCCGCTAAAATCTATGAGATCACTACACACATGGGCATAACGCATTCGGCAATCCTCGGTAGAATCCGCTACTCTCCTTCTATCCCATGTGTGTAGTGATTTCGTTCGTTAGATGAGGATATGGAATCGACCGAGTTAAGACGAATGGGGCATAACGAACGAGTTGGGATAAATAAACACCATACGATGAAGCCAAAGGAAAATAGCCGTCTCAAAAAGGAAAATAAACGATGAGGAATGAAAATCGTCTTTTTTGCCGTAAATTTTAGTATGGAGTTTCCCCTTTAGAAATTGAAATGGGTAAATCTAGAAAAGGACAACTACTGCTGTTTAGGTTAGATTCAGTTTAAGTAAGTTCTTTGGGTAAATTTCGGTAGTATATTTAGTGAACTCTAGATTATTTAACAAAATAATATCATCCAGATAACGGTAGGTATTGTTGAATGTATCAACCAAATGTAACAATGACATGTCATAAACTGAGATTCATAGCAATGCATGAATAAATCTGCTATTAAAGGAGCGCAGATAGTGCCCATTGGAATACCTACTACTTGTCGCTACACTTTATCGCCGAAACGTTTATATAAATTATGTTGTCCAGGAGAAAATTTAAAGCTTCAATCATATCTTCACATTTCCAATAAGTGTATGTAGCATACCCACCCTTTTCTTTACTGCCTAAATGTGGTTAAAATCTTTTTCTTTCTTTTTGGAGAGTAACTGGCAAATCATTGTAAAAGAAAACCTGGAAATAGATCGTACCGTTTTACTTTCTTACACATATATTCATCAAATAGAAACTTTCACCTCTTGAAACATTCTAAATAATATACGAGGCTTCATAAGAACCTGGCTCCACCTACACTGTTTTGAATTTTGATATTATGCCATTATAATATTTAAAATGAGAGAAATATAATGGAAAGAAACAACATTTAAACATGTACACACTTCTTGTCGAGTTACAACAGTATCATGGGACTAACCATTATAAGTATAACACTGACATTATTTGATATGCAATTTAGATTTTTTTTATATTGACGTATAAATAATTTACAAATATCCTATATTATCCAAGTGAAACATCATAAATCGAATACACAAGTTGTAACTCAGCAGAGCGAATCTGGACATAATTGTTTTGAAATTGATCTGAATATAAAACTGCTTGTGAATCCCTTCAAATTTGATATTTCATCGAGTTTGCTATTTATTGGTTCCAGCAATGGCGGCCAAAAATATAACAAGGGACATTGCCAATATAAGACTACCAATTTTGAATCTTAGAAACTTAGAACCACTTGACTTCGCCGTACCTGTATATGGATATTTATCACCAACTGCTATTTGTTTGACTGTTTTTACAAATTCGTTTGCTTGTTTTGTTCTTCTGCAGAAAAAAACATGCGCTCTCCAACAAAGATACTCTTCGCTGGAATGGCTATTTCGGACATGTGTACCGGTTTATGTCCCTTGCCATTGTACATTTATTTTTTCTCCTTCGGAAATTATGTGGAAAAGGTATAAAAAAACTGGTGTGTTATCTATTTCTATTTTGGACAATATTTTCCAGCAATTTTCCATACCATTTCCATTTGGCTTACAACGACACTGGTAATTCAAAGATATATTCATGTGAGTAGACCTTTTACAGCTCGAGTCGGAGAAAAGAATACGATGCGTAAAATTGTCTTTTTCATGGTCTTGATTTTTATCGTTGCTTTTATTAGCCATTTGATACGTTTCATAGAAGTCGACTTTACTGAGGTAGATGCTCCGTCTAATATTCATCCGAACAGTACTATCAAAACGTGTAGCGTAGCTATAAAACACTGGTTGTTGGATTATCAAGACATTTACTATAACGTATATTTTTGGTTTCGGGCTATATTCATCCAGATAACTCCATGCATAGTTTTACTTGTATTGAATATTCTACTTATAATCAAAATCCTAAAGTCTTATAACAGAAGAAGACAAATGACATCACAACACAAAAGCAATGAGTCCAATACTGGTACAAGAACAAACATGTATAATGCTTGTTATCATTGTACATGTAGTAATGTTTTTGTGGCTGAATTACCATCGTGTATATTCATGATTCTGAATATTTTTCAATATACATTCGAACATATTTCAATTTTGAGTAAAAGGGAAACAAACTTCTTTCTTCTTTTAAGTTTTCCAGTTAACTTTTTCATTTACTGCGGAATGAGCGAACAATTTCGGGAAACATTCAAAAGAACAATCAAATGTCATGTAGATTGAACAGAGACTGTAAGTGGACTTTTAAACCCCAATATCTTATCATGGGAAAGTTATACCGTGAGTCAAAGTCTGATAATACGAGTCATTGAATGTAAACGTGATAATACAATGGCAATGGATTGAAACTTTAAAGAATTGTGTCATGCACTGAATGTCAACACTAGAAGTCAATGTGAAACCCGAACCAGTATGACACTGCATGCAATTCTGTGCACTTTATGTAATTTTGAAAATCATATCATGTGTAGTAATCATGTACAGCAAAATTATGTCGTATACTAAATCGAAGCAGAAACTTTAACAAAACAACATAGGAAAAATTGAATCATTATAATACGTTTTGAATAAAAGAAAGTGAGTCGCAGTTATAGTTATCAGCTATGATAATATAGTTGTTTGCAATTTTGCCTAAGCCAGTCAACGTATGAGTGGTGTACCTCCTGCTGGTCTCTACAAAGCAGTGGAAGATGTCCACGGAAAGGAGAATGATCTTGCAAAATTGGGTGAGTAAATGAGCGAGTAAGAGTGCGTGAGCGGTTAAGAGTGAGTGAATGAGCAAATAAAAGGAAGTGAAAGAGCGAGGATGTGTGAGTGAACGACCGAGTATGAATGAGAGAGTGAGTGAACGATCGAGTATGTATGAATGAGTGAACGAGCGAGTATGAGTGAGTGAACCAGCCAGTAGGAGTGAGTGAGCGAGTATGAATGAGTGAAGAAGCGAGTATAGGTGGTTGAACGAGTATGAATTAGCGAGGGTGCATGGGCGAATGAACGACCGAGTTAACAAGCAATTAAGTGAGTGAATAAGTAGGAATGAGTGAGTAAACGAGTAGGATGAGTGAGTGAAAGAGCAAATAAGAGGGAGTGAACAAGTGAGTATAAGTGAGTGAACGAGTATAAATGAGCGCGGTTGTGTGGGCGAATGAACGAGCGAGCAATTAAGTGAGTGATCGAGTGGGTGAATGAGTAGGAATGAGTGAGAAAACGAGTAGGAGTGAGTGAGGGAACGAGCAAATAAAAGGGAGTGAGCGAGTGATTATTAGTGAGTGAACGAGTATGAGTGGGTGCGTGGGCTAATGAACGAATGAGTGAACAAGCTATTAAGTGAGTGAACGAGTTGGTGAATGAGTGAATGAGTAGGAATGAGTGAGTGAACGAGAAGGAGTGAATGAGTGAACGAGCAAGTAAAAGTGTGGGAGTGAATGAGCGAATAAAACTGACCGAACGAGTGAGTTAGACCGAGTGAACAATTGAGTTATCATGATTCAGCATTTGTGAATGAACGAGCGAGTAAGAGTGAGTAAAAGCCCTGAACATGTATCAGAAAATTTACTACCTTCGGATTTGATTGACCTTTTAACAAAAATAGAATGATTTTTGCCATAACAAATCTATTTTCTGCAACTCATATATAACTTTCTTCTGAACTAAAAAAGATGCATACGATAGATATTAATTGCGTTTTTATTTTAAAGGCGACTGAGGATATTAATTTTTTCATATCATTGTAATATTCCCCATGGATTGCCCTTTTATAGTTTCAAAGTTTTAATTTATATCTAAAGTAAACACAGCATATCAATATATTAAGAGGATAAGGAAACATGTACGGATTGATAGTTTGCCTTAGAGACATTATGTTAATTAGTTGCAATGGTTCTGAACTAGATTATAGTAACGACGAGTACACTCAGACCTGTTATTTGAGTCTTTTGTGATTTTGTTGTGTTTGTATTTTTTATTTCACGAGGCAAATCTTTTTAAAAAACGAACTTGTTTGAATAACTGAATAATTTCAAATGTCTATGTAAAGTTATTTAAGCTCATACATGCATGGGCAAAGTCAGTTGTGTTAGTCCATGTAATTATGTACTAAGTTAACGTTAGTTGTAACCTTCGTCCATGCCTGCATGTTATAAGTTTGTTTTCAAGTTTTTATGTTAACACAATATAAAAAGGTTCAGTCATACTATCAAGTGTTTCTTATTCATTGAGTAAGGTAAGTAATAATGCACAATATGCCTTTGAATCATAAATTTTACGTTTAATATGAAAAAAATCAATTAAGAAGAAAAAAATGAGAGTAACATCATATAAAAACATAATTAAACTAAAATCATGAAAAAAGCAATAAAGAGTAATATATGTTTTCTAAACTTGATGTTGATATATTGTTATCATATTACATATGCTAAGTGTTCTTCTGTTAAAGTTAAAGATAAGAACCAAGTGCAAATTGTTTTTATTTTTATACCCCAAAACAGAGTGTGCTCGAGTAAGCATCTAATAACACCTTTTTTCATATCCAATCGCATAGTGTTTTCAGGATAACAACCAATTACATATTGTTTTTATTTTTATTTCTAAAGATAGGGCGTTTTCGAGTAATCTATACATTTTGCATTTTCTGTTCATGCTTATATCCAATGGTATTATGTTTTCAAAATGTCGTCGAGTTACACATTATTTCCAGGTTTACATCAAATGACATGATGTTTTTAAAAATATTGTCAAATTACACATTGTTTTTATGTTTATATCCAATGACATGTTTTTTTTTTAAACATAACGTCCAATTGCACATTGTTTTTATGTTCATTTCAAATGACATAATGTTTTGAAAAATATCGTCCAATTACACATTGTTTTTATGTTTATATCCAATGACATAGTGTTTGTAAAATTGACGTCCAATTGCACATTGTTTTCAGGTTTACATGCAGCAACATAGTGTTTAGTTAAATGTACATTCAAGAACATATACTGTATCAAAGTTGCAGTAAACTGAATGTCGTAAAAATAAATGTAAAACTCTCAGTAAGTGACATTTCTTCTCTAGCGATTTCACTCCCGGCCTTGCAGTATCGGATCCAGAAATTGTCATGATGGGGATTGGAACGGACTTCCCAAGAGGTGTCCCATTTATTCCGTGATTCCCTATATAATCGACAACATGTTCCGCCTCCTTTCAACTAATGATGATGGTCTTAACACGTGTACTGTCAGTATCATTTCCTGTTTGATCTTGTCGGTCTTTTCGACTGTAATTACATTTAATAATCTTCTTAAACGTTTCACGAAATTGTTTGCTCATTCCACAGTAAATGAAAAAGTTAAGGGGAAAACTTAAAAGAAGAAAAGAAGTTGTTAGCAAAGAAATAACGGCATATTCCTTGTTACTCAAAAAGGAAATATGTTCCAATGAATTTTGAAAAACATGCAAAATTATTATTATAAAAAATGGTAATTCAGCTACAAGAAATATTCCTACAACAATAACAAGCATTAGGTTTGTTCTGCTATTGAGATCCTTGATTCTGTGCTGTGATGTCATTTGTCTCCTTCTGCTATTAGCCTTTCGGATTTTTATTATAAGTAGAAAATTTATAAAAAGTAGAATTAAACATGGAATTAAATGAATAAATATAGCTCGAAACCAAAAATATAAATTATAGTATATTTTAAAATTATCCAACAGCCATGGGTTTACGGTTATTGCACAGGTTTTAATAGTATCATTCGGGTGTATATTAGACGGAACATTAACCGGGCTAAAGTCGTTTTCTAGGAAACGTGGGAAATGGCTCAAAATAGCCATTAAAAAGATTATGACTATCACTAAAGATTATGAATAAATGTACAATGGCAATTGAAATATACCAGTGCACATATCAGCAATAGCCATTCCAGCAAAAAGTATATTTGTTGAAGAAAGCATGTTTTTCTGCAGTAGAACAACACAGGCAAAAATGTTTGTAAACACAGTTAAGCAAATAACAATTGGAAACAAATTTCCGTATACAGGGACGGCGTAGTCAATCGGTACGAAGTGTGTCAGATCCAGAAATGGTAGCCTTATATTGTCAATGTTCTTCGTTATATTTACCTCTGCCATTGTAAACACACAGTTATGAATAACTTATAAAATGTCTGAGTTGAACCGATTCATAAACAGTTTTTATACAAATCTCTTGAGCTGCACTCCAAGCTATATGACTACAATAGCATTAAAGGTACCAATTGTTCTGAATCACTTCCGAATTTCGACAATAAAACGCTATTTTTTTTATGCTCGAAACCAAAATATTTGAAAATTGAAAAATTATTTAATGAAAAAAATTGTAGGCAGTTTTTACATATCACTTGAGATTACATTATTTATTCGACTTATACGATATTACGATTTGATGTACGGACAATAGTAAATTATTCATAATTTAATACTTTTAAACAGAAGTTCTAATTGTCAAATGGATATAGTGAGTATAATAACATATATTAATTGTCCCGTGACAATCATTAACCAGTATTAAAAATTCGTTCATTTTGAAATACTTTTTAATGCTTCTTTCTAATGAAAACAAAATTATGAAAAAGTAGGTTGAGTAAGGGACTTATTGTGTCACTAATATTAACACGATAAAGTCATGAAAGTAGAATGAAAAATGTTTTGCAATTTTCTATCAATATTTGTATAGTGACATTTTTTGATTGCAATAGGCTATCAATTTGTCAAATTTAGTTCAATGAAAAACATCGGAGAAGAAAATCAACAGAATTAGTGAAAACGTACATTCACTTTTGTTTTATAGCCTTTATGTCTGGATTTGAACTAACCATAAATAGATATAAGAACTTGGGGCATGAGTGCCAATGAGACAACTCTCCATTCAATTCACAATTTGTAAAAGAAAACCCATCATAGGTCAAATTATGGCTCACACCAAACATCAACAGATAAAGGGCTCCAAAAATTACTAATGTAAAACCATTGGAACGAGAAAACCAACTGTCTTTATATATATAGTAAAGGAGATACTATAAACACTTTAAAACCACTTCAACAAACGACAACTACTGAACAACAGGTACCTGACTTAGAACAGATGCAAACAAATGCAGCCGGGTAAAACATTTATAAACAATATTTGAATATCACAACATTGAAAGACACAACGCTTACTTTTTATTTTGCAATTCAAAAAAAGGAATTGACATGATGGTATGATATATACATAGATATAGGAAGATGTGGTGTGAGTGCCAATGAGACAACTTTCCATCCAAATAACAATTTATAAAAGTAAACCATTATAGGTCAATGTACGACCTTCAATACGGAGCCTTGGCTCACACACACATTTACACTAATACTACAAAAGTAAAACAAATCAATAGTTACAGTAAAACTTGTATAATCCGGCCGACTACGGGACTATGAAAAAGAGCCGGTTTAGACAGTGCTCCGGTTTATTCAGGTTTCCGTTTTGACCGGACGTAAATGAATTGTGACGTCCGATATATCCTCGTATATCAAATAAACCGTGGTAGCATCAGTCTCTGGCTTGTTTATTTCACGTTCACTTCGTTTTTCATTGCTTGCATTTGCATGATAATATACGCAATACAGGCAAAGTTTAGATGTTTATAAAGTGTCCTATATTTTGACTTTAGTGGAAGCTTAATGACAAATATGTTCACAATGTTATAATCATACTGTCGATAACAATTTTTTCACAATGTTATGATGGTACTTTCAATGACAGATGTTCACACAATGAAAACATGGTACTTTCAATGAGAGATGTTTACACAAGGTAATAGTGGTACTTTCAATGACAAATGCTTCTTACAATGTAATCATGGTACTTTCAATGACAGATGATCATACAATGTAAAAATGGTACTGTCAATGACAAATGTTTTCACAATGTAATGAAATTTTTCAATGGAAATGTTTTCACAACGTAATCATGTTAGTTTCAATGACAAATGTTCTTCACAATATATAATCATCATACTTTTAATGACATATGCTTTTACAATGTAATCATGGTACTTTCAATGACAAATGTGCAAACAATGTTGTCATAATACTTTCAATGACAAATGTTCTTTTAAAACATGTACGTATGGTATTTTCAATGACAAATTTTCATACGATGTAATTATGGTACTCCCAATGACATATGTTCACACAATGTAAACATGCATGGTAGTTTCAATGGCACGATGAACTTTAGAATAATCTAACATCATAGATTAAGTGTTGTTGTGCTAACATACAATTACAATGTTCAATGGATTACACACAACTTTTTTGTCCTATGTCATTGTGTTGTCAAGATTCAAAATTATAAAACAATTAGCTCAGGCCTACACTCAGTGACAAACCATCATCCTGCTTTCATTCAATGCCCAAGAGTTTTTATTGACTAAAGGTCAAACCTGTATTTCAAAGTTTTCAGTCTGAATGAATTCAGTTACGTTTAATTGTTTTCATAAAAGTTTTCCGAAATTGCGTACTCATTCCACAGTAAATAAAAAAGTTAATTGGAAAACTTAAAAAAAGAAAGAAATTTGCTAGTATCGACACAAGTACAGATTCTCTTGCATTAAAAAATGAAATATTATCGAATGAATTTTGGATAATATGAAGTATAAACATTATCCCAGTCGGTAATTCAGCCATCAGAAAAACTGCCACAACAATAATCAGCATTTGGTTAGTCCTGTTATTGGACTCACTGCTTCGATTCTGTGACACCATTTGTCTTCTTCTTCTATTGGCCTTTCGTATTTTTAATGTAAGCAGAACATTCATAACAAGTAAAACCGTACATGGTATGAACTGTATGAAAATAGCCCGGAACAAATACCTTAATCCATAATAAATGTCAACATACCCATACAACCATGGTTTCACACTTACAATACATGTTGTTATAGTGTCATTCGGGTTTATGTTAGACGGAGCATCTACTTGAATAATGTCGTCTTCTACGAAACTTAAACAATTACATATTATAGACATGCAAAAGACTATTAGAATGACAAAAGCAATGTTTCGTATCGTGCACTTTTGTTTGACTTTTGAAGAACTACAAATATACAAATATCTGTGAATAGCCAGTGTCACTGTCAGCCATACGGAAGTTGTATGGAAAATGACTGGAATATTTAGTTCAAAATGAATGTAAATGCCACACCAGTCTATCGGTACCTTCTCCAAATAGTTGTCGAAGAAGAAGAAATAGATGTACAAAGGCAAACGGAATATCCCAGTGCACATGTCAGATATAGCCAGTCCTGTGAGAATTATATTCGTCGGAGAGCGCATGTTTTTCTGCATGAGGACAACACAAGCCAATGAATTTGTAATCACAGTCAAGCTAATGACAATTGGTGATAAATACCCATATATAGGAACGGCATAGTCAATCGGATATATGTTTCTGAGATCCAAGAATGGAGGAGTTCTTATTTCGTTGTTACTTGTTGTATTGTTCACTGCCATTGCTTTAATCAAAATAGTAAAAGTCGTAATTCAAATGTTTAAACGGGTTCACAAACAGTCTTTATTCAAATCTGTTAAAACATCCAATTATTTCTAGATCCACGTACAAATATATATGAGTAGTTATCAATGCTGTTTTACGATTAAATGTCGAATTGTGCGCATGCGTTCAACTTATGGTATGACATTTTAATGTCAGGATAATCAAATTATGTTTGCCAACAATAATTGTCAGTTGTATAAAGTAAAATAACAGAAATACCGAACTACTAGGAAAATTTAAAACGGAAAGTCCCCTATGAAATGGCAAATCCAAAAGCCCAAACACATCAAATGAATGGAAAACTACTGTCATATTCCTGACCTGGTACATACATTTCCTTATGTAGAAAATGGTGGATTAAACCTTGTTTTATAGCTAGCGAAACCTCTCACTTGTATGACAGTCGCATATAATTATATTATATTGACAACAATGTGTGAACAAAACAAACATACATAATAGGTAAACATGTCAAAATTTGGATCACAGCAGTCAACATTGTAATAAAATTTTAATCACTCTAAAACAAACAACTGTTTTAACAAAGAAAAACAAAATTGCATATAAACACCTTATAAACAAAGTGTATAGCAAAAGTAAAAGACAAGAATACAAAATTGACCATAGCACAATAAAACAAAATTGACAATAGCACAATAATACTAATATAAAAAAAAGCAAATATGATATGATAGCCAATGAGACAAATCTCCTTCAGAGAACAAATGACGTAGAATTAAACAACTATAGGTCACTGTACGGCCTTCAACAATGAGCAGAACCCATACCGCATAGCAAGCTATAAAAAGCCCCAATATTCCACACGTTATAATAAATAATCTGAAATAGAGGTGTTTTATTTGGATTTTTTTTAGATTTATTTTAAACGAGTTTTCTTTTTTGTCCTCAAACAACACTAGAAAGACATAATTATAAATTTTACATCAATAATCAAACAAATAAATTAATTTCTCGCACATTGAATGACAAATCATAACTTTCTTACTGCTTTCAACATTACCATTTATCGTATTTTTCAACATATATCTTATTTTTCTCGGCACTTCAGCAAATCTCTTATTACGGTATTATGACGTCAGAAAATATTTGACCAAAAAATATCATGTTTGACTTAAAAGACAGCTGTATTGTATTTCAAGGTTTGACAACTGTCTCAAATTTATTTTAGCGGTGATAGGTCAACATATATGTACGACAGTAAAACAATGTTTTACAAAGACAAAGCTTAAAATACAATATGGTTATCACCATTCTGATACAAAATAAGCAAAATATTTTTTTTTTTTTTTTTTAACGTGGATAATATACTTTATTGCACTCTATTGCTGTTAACAATTTACTTAGTGTACAGCATTGCACTAAGTATCCCTGATATATTAGTTATTAGGTATCCAGGGAGAATATCTAATAAAAGTAAATTGATGTTACATTACAATGTTACAATATTTTAAATGATTTCATGTTTACCGGAGAATATTTCACTTCCGTCCGATAGTGTTTTTTAATATTAGATAAATGTGCATCGTTTTGCCATCATCATCTTTGTGATTTGGATAAATTTAATTCACAATACTTAGACAGTTTGTCTAATTTAAAAGGTAAGTTGATCATAATTTTCGTGATGTTTTGAATCATAATAAAAGTGTAACTGTTAACTTATTTGAAACCTGTTGTATTTTAGACTGATGTATCTAAACTACTCGGGTAAACATGATTATACACGACATCAGAGTGCACTACACATAGTTGTCAAAGATAAACACATAAGGTATAAAGTAAAAAAAGAAGACAAAAAAGTGTGTATTATACAATATTGAATGATACATTATTATCTTTTTTTTTTAACACGTGGTATTAAAGTACATTAATGTCACCTGACATGCTCAAGTCATGTGACTTAATACTTGGGTCATGTGATCTCAGGGGTATTTGTACAAATCCTTGTTATTATTTATGATCATTTATGTAGTTTAGGGTTTTTAAAATCAATTTACTGTTTTTTCTTTTAATTATATTATTGATTTCAACTATAGATTTTATTTCTGCCTTGAATATTTTAAAGATATCTACTTTTGTTCTTCTTGAGTCAGAGATGTAATATGATTTGTAGATAGAAAAAAATATTACAGTCAAAAGAAAGTTAATTTCATAGTAAGCTTCATCATTTATTTTATATCCTACTACAAGATTTTCTATATTAAGAATACTTTCATTGAAACCTATAAATTTAAGAAGGTTGGATATTTTTGATAAAAAATTGCTGTTGTAACTGCAAGAAAAATAAAGATGTTCATAATCTTTTTTTATACTGCAATGATTACATTTATTATTTGTGAGTATTTTCCATTTAACTAATAAATCATTGTATGGAAGTATAAAGTGAATTAATTTCCATCTAAACATTTTCAATTTATTGTCAGGTAAGTAGTTAAAAATGAAGTTGAAACAATTTTCTAGTTTGAAGTACAGGTTTTTGGCAAACATTTTTTCCCACATTATAACTCCTATAGGTTTGTCCAGTTTGTTTTCATTTATAATAATGTTATAAATTTGTTTTGTACTCATTTTAGAATTGATTTCTTGATTAAGCATGATTTTTAGACTATTTATAGTATTATGAATATTAACTTTAGTTTTAATTGAATTATCTTGATTTATTATTGTAAGCCATTGATTTGGTATAGCTTTTTTAATGCAAGATATCTGCCTGATCCAATCTTGTTTGTTTTTTAGTTTAGAAAGTATATATGTTTCTGAAATTTGACCTCTATCATCTATAATATCATTTATGAAATACAAATTGCTTTTTACCCACTCTTCAAAGAATAAACATTTTCCATTTAGTCTGAGAAAGTTATTTCCCCATAGAAATTGTTTTCTTATTTGTAGAAAGTCATGTGGGTATGATGACCCACCTCCTTTAACACTAATCCAAGTTTTAATTAATTCTTGGTAAAATTCTGGAACACTCTTGAAAATTGATTTATCTAGATCATTTATATTTTTCAGATTCATTAGAAATATTATCAAGTTATTACCAAATTTATTTAAATAATATCTTGGTATAACTGTCCAATTGTCTGTTTCAGTATTAAATAATTTTGTTATCCAGCCTATGTGTATGGATTTTATAAAATTATCGATGTCTATCATTTTAAGTCCCCCTTTTTTGTACTCTGTTGAAAGAGTTGATCTTTTAATTTTGTCTCTTTTACCATTCCATATAAAATTATATATGAGGGTTTTAAATTTTTGTAGCGAATCTTTTGGTATTACAGTATTTGATGCTATATATGTTAAGTTTGGTAGAATTAAAGATTTAGTTACTACTATTCTTCCTAATATACTTAGTTTTCTTTTCTTCCAGTTAGCTATTATTTTTTCACATTTCAATATTTGTTTTTCAATATTAAGATTTTGACATTCTAATCTGTTGTGTCCAAAATAAATTCCTAAACTTTTGATAGGTTTATCACTCCAATTAATATTCTCATATTTTTCTTTGCAGTGCTTTAATTTGCCAAGCCATATTCCTTCAGTTTTAGTTCTATTAAGTTTAAGACCAGAAAAGTTACCAAATGTTTCAATTAAATTTAATGCAATTGTAATGTCCTGTTTAGAATGTAGGAACAGAGTGGTATCGTCTGCTAGTTGACATATTTTTAGTGTATTGGTGCTGCTTTCTAGCTTAATTTCTAATCCTTTAATATTTTTATTTTCTCTAATTTTTATAGCCATTATTTCTACGGCAAGAACAAAAAGTAACGAAGAAAGCGGACAGCCTTGTTTAATACCACGGAATGCTTTAAAACGACTTGAAACCCAGCCATTATTAGTTATACATCCCTTAATATCTGAATACATTAGTTGAATCCATTTTAAAAAACTTTCTTTAAAGCCAAACTTTTTTAGTGTTTCAAACATAAAGATCCACTCAAGAGAGTCAAAAGCTTTGCTAAAATCTAGAAATAAGACAGCTCCGTCTATTTTGAGATTTTCTGAATAGTCAATAGCATCTTGTATCTGTCTAATGTTGAAACCAATGTACCTATTTTTTATATATCCTTTTTGATCAGAATGTACCAGTTTATGAAGTAGGGGTTTAAGTCTTTGTGCCAAGGCATATGCTAGAAGTTTAACATCATAATTCAAAAGTGTTATAGGTCGATAATTATCAAGTGACAATGGGTCATTTTTTTTATAAATAAGTGATATAACGCCTATTTTTTGTGTGTTGGACAATTGTCCTTTAGAATAGCAATAGTTAAATGTTGATACTATTAAAGTTTTTAATTCTACCCAAAACTTTCTGTAAAATTCAACATTTAGTCCATCTAATCCTGGGGCACGGTTTAATTTCATTTTAAATATAGCTTCTGTGCATTCTTCTTCAGTTATTTCTCCTTCGCAAGTATCACTTTCACTTTCAGTTAATTTTTTATGTTTTTTAATATCATTTAAATAATTTTGTGTTTCTTGTAAATTTGGATTTGTTGACGTGTATAAATCTTTATAATATTTTACTTCAAGGTTTAATATTTTTTCATGATCCCTAGTTATCTCCCCTTTTTCATCATATAGTTGTGTTATGGTTTTTTTGCTTTGCCTAGATTTCTCAAGACCTAGAAAATAAGCTGAATTTCTTTCACCCTCTTCCACCCATTTTGCTCTAGCTCTAATTTGGTTACCCTTTATTTTTTCATAGTAAAGCTTTCCTAATTTTTCTTCTGTATATTCTATTGTTTGCAATAAACTTGTTTTGGTTGTATTATTGTTTTCAGTATCAGCTAAGATATTAAGTCTTTGTAAGTCTTTTTCTAAAATATTTATCTTATCTCTTTTTTCCTTAGCTTTAGATTTGCAAAAATTGATTGAAATATCTCTTACCTCAGTTTTAAAGTTATCCCATAGTAGGTCGAGATCGGGATAATTTATACTTTTGTTTTTATAATTAGTTATCAAATTAGAAATTGTATTCACATAATCCTCATTCTCTAATATACTGCTATTCAATTTCCAGTATCCTCTGCCTTTAGGACCTCTATTTAAATCTATTTTTAGTGAGACACAATTATGATCAGTATGTTGCAGAACTATAGGTCTTATATCACATGAAATGGAGTTTTTGTACACTTCAGATCCTATTAAAAAATAGTCAATTCTTGTTGCTTCAGATCTATCTTTTCTACACCAAGTGAACTGTGTTTTATGTTTGTTTTTCTCTCTCCAAACATCTATAACTTTTAATGATTTGATTAATTTGTTAAGATTACAGACTGGTTTTTTATTTTTTATTTGTTTAGATTTATTTTTTGAATCTATTTGAGCTAATATGTCATTAAAATCACCTCCCATGATTATTTGTCCTATACTATGTTTATCCACCAATAATTTAATGTTTTTAAAAAAGTTATTTCTAGTGTGTGGGTTATTAGGTGCATATAAATTAACTAAAGTTAATATGTTGTCATTAACTTCCATATTTACAAGTAGAAATCTACCTTCTTCGTCTTCAAAACTATCAATTAATTTCAAATTTAGTGGGTTTTTTATCCAAATTGCAACACCTCGTGAATTGCTAGTTCCGTTACTTAATATAATTTGTCCTTCAAATTCATTTTTTAATTGGGTTGACATATTATTTACAAAGTGAGTTTCTTGCATTAATATGATATCACATTTTTGTTGCTTTGACCATTCTATTAATCTTTTTCTTTTTTCAGCTTTTTGTAGTCCTTTGCAATTAATAGAACAAATGTGAAGATTATTCCAAATTTTCATACGATTGGTAAGTTTGTTTTATATTATTTTCGGAAAGTTGGGGAATTTCCATTCTATTTTTATAGACAGGTATCATCTGTTTCTGACCTAGATCGAAATCGATCACGTGGTATATATGTGTATAGTTTACAACGTGGATGTCGGATATATTCTTGTAAGTGGTATGTCTTTTACAGATCAGTTCGATATTTAAGCATTCGTGTACATGACATTCATTTAATAAAGAGTACTTAAACAATTCAAAAATTGCACAACATTCTCTAATGGTACAAAAAAATATACACATTATTTCATGTGTCAATATATGGGTCATCATGGTGACTTTGTTTACAAACTTTGACATGCAATACAATGTGCACTTACATTCAAAGTTTGAACAATAAAATTTACAGTAATAACAGTTTAAAAAGATAGAAATGTACAAAGGCGAAAAGTTGTGTAGAATAAATATACAGGTATATACAATAACATAAGTTAGCTGTTTAATTGAAAATAAATTCTGTACTATATTGCAGTAGTGAATAATAGTTAATTTCCTATTTATTGTAATAATGATCTGACAATAAATGACAAAAAGACAGTAAATTCTGTACCTGTCAAGAAAATTATGAACATAGTCAGACTGGATTTGTTTTGCTTTTAAGCTTTGTTTGAAATAGAATTTTTCTCTCTTTTTTAGGTTTGATATTATTTGATGATGAATGGTGTGACCATTCCAGTGACAAGTAGTTGAATGACTTTGAGTATTTATCTTTATGGAAGATAACAAACAGTATGAGAAGATGCTGTCCAAATTTACATATAAACTTATGAAAAAACTAAAAATAGATATGTACAGATTCATGTTTTTTTTTATAGTTTTTTTTTTGATTTTATATTAAAAAGAATAAGTCTACATAGTATTCTGGTCTTTATCTCTGGCATGACGTCTAGGAAGCGGTTTTTGATCTTTTGTTTGCATTATTACGGGTTCCATCGTGTAATTGCTCAGTTGGTGTCACTGGTGACTTTTCGATGCCACGGCCTGATGTTGATTTTCCTGGCGTATTGACTTGTTTATTTTCATTTTTTCTAGTTGAACGAGATTCCTGATTTGTGACTTGCATAAATTGCGTCATTTGCGGTTGACCCGTATTCCTGCTTTGTTTGACATGATCAGGATTAGCTTGTTTGTTTGTTGGGCCTGATTTACGTGTTGGAAAAACTTTAGGTCTAACTGCTGGTGGATCATTTTTTTGTGACGCTGCATTTGTTTTGTCTGCATTGGCAGTTGTTAGGATTGACTGCGATTGTTCTATAGTGCAGTTTAGCAAGTCATCTGGTTGTGCATCACCTAATGTATGTTGCGTCTCATCGTCGTTTATATCGTCATTGTTATCTGACTCTGCGTTTGACTGATGTGATGGATAATAACTAGTATCATCTTCATAATATTCAGTGTTGTGCGGTATGCTTTCGCCTTCAGCTGAATCAATTTTCGTACAATCTATCTGTTTGTGTCCAGATTCACCACACTTTCGACATTTCCAGTCATTTTGGCATTGCGAAGCGCGATGACCCAATTCCATGCATTTGCTACATTTTGCAATGCTGTCATTTTGACCTCTGTATAGGACGGTTCCTCTATATTTACCGATAGGTATGTTTTTTGGGATCGGTTCCTCTAACGGACCTAGACATATCACAATGCGGTCTCCAGTTTGACAGTCAGTAATCATGTTGTCATATCGAAGTCGTTCTCTGAAATGTTTAAGTATGACACATTTGTACCTCTCCAGCACTCTTAGAATATGTCCATCATCTGCTGAGAGAGGTATATCTTTGACACGAATCTTGATATCTGTTGAGTTTTCATATGACCTAACTCTTGGATTTCTTGAGTAGACTAATACTGACCTACCACGAAGTTCTAAGCCATTAGACACTAAGAGTTCCCTCTCTTTTTCGTTGTCTAAATATATCCGCCAAAGTCCACGGATTCTTTGTAGGCCTTTGATGCTACGTTTTGGCACTACTTTATCAATAGCTTCAAACATTTCGTTCGTAGTCAGGTATAGACTTTTCATAGGATTTGTGATACTACCAAATAGATCGGATTCCTGAGAGAATACAGGTTTAACTGATGAGATGAAATCAGATTCGTCGGACTTGGGTCCGTTTTTGAATGCGTCAGCATAAGACGCCATATTGGGTGGTTCTTGAGTATTTGATTTTGTCATTGTTTATCTTTTACTTCGAAATATTTTGTTAAATTAACAAAATTTTAAGTTGTTTGTGATGTGAAATCTATAAAGGATCTTATCCAACACAATTTACATCTGTTTTACCGGTTAAATCAAGTAAACTTCGTATATTTTTGCGGACAGTTTACAAACCCGTTACCATAGTCAGGGGTCGTAACTCTCTAAGCAAAATATTACATTTTAATCATATGTTTGATTTTAAAAAAATGATCTCTAAGAAGCTTGATTTCTCTATACTTATACATTTCATAGTATGTGATTGAAATGCTCAGCTGATTGTTAAAGAGTTATATCCGTTATGTGTTCTGTAAACCCATGATTGAATTCAAGACGGAATCCAGAAATAGTTGGAATCATGATGGGTTTTTAACCTTTATTGTTTTAACGGATGACAGGGAAGAAATATAAACATACTTTCAGTTTGCATGGAATGCCATTTAAGACTCTTCTAAAAACTGTACCTGACCTGGTACTAATGTAGGAGCATGATGTATTAATCATAAAACATTATAAGTATAAATTCTTTATACAAGAAGAAGAAAAAATTTCTTTAACATGTTATATTTAAGTAAAATGAATGTTATCAATATTTATTTGATTTTATAATAATACGGTAATGTCAATGAATCAGTGTGATTACGTGAAAAATTAAGAATCTTCGTTGAAAGTCTATACAGTTTAAGGTAAAAATAAGAATCTTCGTTGAAAGTCTATTCAGTTTAAGGTTAAAATAAAGAATAATCGTTGAAAGTCTATACAGTTTAAGGTAAAAATCAAGGATCTTGAAGTTCGATGAAAGTCTATACATATTAAGGGAAAAATCAAGAATGTTGAAGTTCGTTGAAATCTGTATAATTTAAGGGAAAAATCAAGAATCTTGGTTGAAAGTCTATACATATTAATTGGAAAATCAAGAATCTTCGTTGAAAGTTTATACATATGAAGGGAAAAATAAAAAAACTTGGTTGAAAGTCTATACATATTAAGGTGAAATTCAAGAATCTTCGTTGGAAGTCTATACATTTTTGTCGTCATTTAATGAAAAGTAAAACAAAATTTCGGCGGAGATTTTTTGTTTTATTACAATTTTAATCATTTTATCTAATGGTTCGTAGTGTATGAAAAAATGGTTCTATGTAATCAGCAAAACCGAAGAAAAAAATGTGGGGATCTGCATCAAACATTTTTTTTCTTGATTACTTTTATTGAACCATCTGATTAAATGGTTTGAAATATAGAACGACTAATTAGTTAAATGACATAGACTACAGTGGTATATACCTTGAAAATTATCCATTTTGCACTAAGTATTTTATCGAATTTTTTTTTATACATTCAGTATTTACTATCAGAAAAACATATTATCCATAAACCTAGATGCATGCATGAAATGGTGTTTTTGAAACACTGAGAAAATTGAATACAAGAAAAACGTTCATATCTTATGACTTATAGAATAGATCTGGATGCACTTTATTCAAAATCTTTTTATTGTGTTTATACTACTGTTCATGAAGAAAATATAGAAAAGTGCTTGATTTTTCTCAGAGCTGATAGCATAATGCTTGTAGAGTAAAACGGTGAAGTTAAACAAGTATACATTATATTTTGATTCCTAACATCCAATTAAATTTACAGGTTTAACTCCGCACGACAGAAATCACACTGACCAGACACTATATTTAAAGTAAATGTACAGCTCAAGAGACAAGACTTTGCCATTATTGTGGATAATTTTGATGCGTTTGACACTTTATGGAACGTGTATAACTAGTTCATCATCAGAGGAGTCATGGTTTTCTGTTATAGAAGCTACATTCGTATTAATACAGGCCGATGATTGTTCGTTTTCCTTATTCTCTTCAACCTTCACTTCACTGCGAGATAAAGGCGGCTGTAAAGATTTGCTAATTCTACTATTCATTTCAAAACTCTGTCTTTTGTAAGTTTCAACAGCACTATATCTATGGCCACTTCTTGACGTTACAGCAGCATTATTAAAACCCTTGTCGTATCAAGTTGTCACACAAGTTACATTACCAGAGTGGTTTGATATATTACGGTCAGTGTGGTCTATACTTGCTAAATCAAACATGGTTGTATATATGTGGAAAATTCGTTTACACTAAAAACTTGTGCAGAGAACTTCGGTTTTCCAGAGGTTTTCAATCCTAATTTTGAATCAGGTCTAAGGAAGAATAGACATGCTTTCGGGATAAGAGAAAGATCAACAGAAAACAAATTTACAATATCCCGAGGATTTGTTTCGTCTTCCCACTGTGATTTAATTTGTACACAATATAAATGTAAACAGTAAATGCCATTAACAACTGCAACCGATACGTTATACCTAATCACGTTATGCTATTCTTGCAAAATATTCAAATTTTTTTTTTAAATCGGGATGTCGGAATTATATGTTTTACGCCCCTCTAATTCCCCCCTCTTTTTTCAAGCGTAAACGATAAAATAGTATCTTAGGTCGAAATAAGCATGATTTATTACTACTTTATAACTGATAAAAGCACTTTTATTTATTCAGTTTTTAGAAAACAAAAGATTTGGGGTATTCATCCAGGAAACACAATCAGTACACGTAGAGCAATAAATACATAGAAAATAAAAGTACAACGCTTTCATAGCTGTTCTTCATCTCAAAGTGAGGCCTTCATTAGGGAGAAAAACAAAATGCTCACCCCACTGCTAATTTAAAACGGCCCCTATCACCGGTTTGTGCGGATTCTTTGCAAAACAATTAAAATATCTTGTGCATGATGTCATACCACCAAATTGAGCCTGGTTAAAAAGAACATTCAGCAAATTAGTACATATTTTCGAACAATTTTTTCCTATGTATAAGTGAAAATATCTACCTATGTAGAAGACATTTTAGCAATTAAGATATCAAAAGAAATTGAAGGACTGTAGAAAACATATTGACACATAATTTTAAATAATACAAAAATTTATGAATGAATGCTAAAATTGAGTGCAACTAAAGCCTGCTACTAAGATACAAAGTACCTGGATTGCATTTCCAAATTCCCAGTAACCAGTATGGTGTTTTTGTTGTTTATTGACATATCGAGTTCATACATTCAAAAGTGTTATCAGGCTAACAATTATCACCAGTAGAATCAAGTTTACAATCATGACATTAACGTTCAGGATTAACATGCAATGCCAGAGTCTGCTCAGAATAAAATCTAATGAGCTTGTATGCGCATGTTTATAATCAATGACACAATTTTTTCAAGATAATATTCATTTACAGATAGTTTTATTTGTATGTTCAGATAATGCTTCCGTTTTCTAGTGTTTACCGAATTACAATATAATCATCATGCTCATATATGAACAAGAATCATTTGGGCCATTTACCAATGATATTGCAGTCTAGCAACACCAATTATAAAATGCATATTTATTAGGGATGTCAACGAGTACTCGAGTACTCGGGTACTCGCTCGGAAGGCCGAGTACTCGAGTACAGTTTTAGTACTCGGATACTCGTTTGCCTGTCATACATTTTGAGATATTTTCTCTTCACATTTCCACACACTTTAGTTCCGTTGAAATGTCCCCTTCGTGATATTAAATAAAATCAATTAAGATTACAAATATGTTTATCCTGATAACTATTTGTTAGTAGTATTAGCAACGTCCTTTCCTTCTGTGGGAATGTTTTCATGTGCACTACTTGTAACAAAAAATAGAAAGTCAAACAGTCTTTTGTCTGAAATTGTTGACCAGATCATATTTCTAAACAAGAACAAAATCAAAAAGACCGGCGGTGAACCCTACGCAACAGATTAGGGACAAATTTAACGGTGTTTGTATACGGATCAACACTTTCGTGGATTAATAATTAACTCGTCACAAGCCATAAAACTCACCTTTGTTTGTTAATCGGGACTTCTATGTAAACGTGATTGGTATGAGATGTACATTTAAATTAATTTAATCACTCTGTATTTTAAACTTAACTATAATTGTTTAATTAAAAAAAAAAGCCGAAAATAAACTGACAACGTCATGGCTTTAAAAAAAATCAGACAAACGATGGTGCAAAAAGGGAAGACTGAGCAACATAAAACAGTAATGTGAAGTCCAATATTATTGTTGCCAAATCAATGGACAAGTCCTATCATTAAAGATACCAACTCCTCATGAATAGTTGATACATATATTGGCTACTTTGTCGGACTTTATATGCAAATATTTATTTTATCTTTTATTGTAATTTGGTTCATGAACACGTACATAAACAATAATTGCTATTATGATAGGTTATTTGTAGAAAACGGCAGTCGATAATTCATTGCTTAATTGACACAAAAATGTTTATAGTACGTTAGTTTTATATGTAACAAAAACACTGCATCCCACCTTAAATCTAAACTTTTCAATAGACGTTTAAAATTTATCCGAGTACTCGCGAGTACTCGAGTATCTTGACCGAGTATCCGAGTATTAAATTTTAGATCTTTTGACATCCCTAATATTTATACATAGCTGGGCGCAAGCATACAAACGACAACAATGGACGAGTGTTATACAATAATCTTATATTAACATATGTCAATTACATTAAATTCTAAATATGACTAACACATTGCGATGAAACATTTTAAAACTGTGGATGAAGCTCATTATTTAGGACAGGCATATTAAAAAGCAGAGAGTTCATGATTACCAAATAACAATAATACCATGCTGATAATCAGTTACAATTATCTCTGGTTTATATTGTGTGCTGTCAGTGTTTACTTGTTACACTTAGAGGCATACTATGTTTAGGCTTAAACCAATGCTCTTCTGCACACGTTGAGTTAAATGAAAACAAATTAACATTTTAAAACTATCTTTAGTTCATGTTTAGAGACACCATATTTCTGCCTTTTGTTCAATTACAATATTGCCAAGTCTGAATAAAGGAATGTATACCATACTCGTAACAGAGACAGAAATCTGTTTCAGTTTTCCTATCGAAGGTCGGTGGTTTTCCCCGGGCACTTCTGCTTCCTCTATCAATAAAAACTGACCGCCACGAAATAGCCTAAATGCGGTGCTTAAAAATGGCGTTAAAATACCAAAAAATCAATCAGTTGACATTAATTTTAATAAATTACACGAAATCTCCGATACAAACACCATAATGTATAGAGCAATGTTGTATCAATACTAAAACTTCAATGAAAAGATGGAATCAGGAATATAGCGTATGCCTCAATGTTATACTGTTGTGAATACATTTTACATTGAGTAAAAAAAAAATACACGAAGTTAGCCATAAAACAAAAACATTAACAGATATTTAACAATGTTCTCTAAATACATTAACTGACACATTGACCACATGGAAACTTTAATGGCACGCTATGATTTCGGATAACGGTCAATGACATATTGATATTCTTGATATATTTTATGCCACAATATTCTCTTGGTACATTCAATAATTTAATGTTCGCAGAATTACATGCAACGACACAATGTCCTCTAGATACAGTCAATAACACAATGTTTTCTGGATAAATGCAATAAAACAATGTTCTCTGGTCACATTTAATGATAAATTTTTCTCGTGAATATGGTTAATGACTATTTGTTCACTTGATATATATTAAATGTCATACTCTTTTTCTTGGTTCATTTATGTCTGGTTGTATTCAACGTTACAATTTTCTATTGAATGCATTCAATAAAATATAAAAAAGAAGATGTGGTATGATTGCCAATGAGACAACTATCCACAAAAGACCAAAATGACACAGACATTAACAACTATAGGTCACCGTACGGCCTTCAACAATGAGCAAAACCCATACCGCAAAGTCAGCTATAATAGGCCCCGATAAGACAATGTAAAACAATTCAAACGAGAAAACTAACGGCCTTATTTATGTAAAAAAATGAACGAAAACAAATATGTAACACATAAAAACACTGTTCTAAGGAAACATACTAAAACAAACTGTTTTCATGGAACATAATAAGACAAACAGTTTTCTGGATACATTTAATGTCACAAATCTCTTTTGGTATAGTCAATGACACAATATTTTTTGCAAAATTCTATGTCAAAATATTCTCTGTATACATTTAACGATCCACAGTTCTCATGAATAAAGTCCAATGCCACAATGTTCTTTACAACATTCAATGACACCATAGTATCTAGAATACACACAATGACACATGTCAATGTTCTTTGGGAAACATGCAATGGCTTAATGAAAAACTATTCTCATGAATATATTCAAGGACACAACGTTTTCAGGAATACACAAAATAACACAATGTTGTTTTTTTCAGGAATACATGCAATCGCACAATGGTGTTTTTTTTTCAGGAATATATTCAATAGCACATTTTTTTCTTCAGGAATACACTCAACAAACGCAATGTAATCATGGTACTTTCAATGACAAATGTTCTCACAATGTAATCATGGTACTTTTAATGGCAAATGTTCTCACAATGTAATCATGGTACTTTCAATGACAAATGTTTTTACAATGTAATCATGGTACTTTCAATGACAAATGTTCCCACAAAGTAATCATGGTACTTTCAATGACAAATGTTCTCACAACGTAATCATAGTACTTTCAATGACAATTGTTCTCACAACGTAATCATGGTACTTTCAATGACAATGTTTTCACAATGTAGTCATGGTACTTTCGATGACACATGTTTTCACAATGTAATAAGCATACTTTCAATGACAATGTTTTCACAATGTTATCATTGTACTTTTAATGACACAATCAACTCTATATTAATCTAATGAAATATGGAAGTCATGCTAACAATCGATTTCAGTGTTATATGGATTACACACAGCATTTTTTACCTATTCCATTGTGTTGTGAAGATGTAAAATTATAAAATAATTAGCTCAGGTGCACACTCAGTGACAAACCATTTTCCTGCGTTCATTCAATGATCAAAAGTGTTAACGCTTTTGTTAAGGTCAAACAGGCACTTTTTGTTTTCAGTCTGAATGAATTCAGTTATGTTTAATTGTTTTCATAAAAGTTTTCCGAAATTGGCTACTCATTCCACAGTAAATAAAAAAGTTAATTGGAAAACTCAAAAGAAGAAAGAAATTTGTTAGCATAGAAATAACTGCAGCTTCTCTTCCATCGAAAAAGGAAATATTTTCGAATGTGTTTTGGATTATGTTAAGTATAAAATTTATCCCAGTTGGTAATTCAGCCATCAGAAAAACTGCTACAACAATAACCAGCATTAAATTAGTACTGTTATTGGACTCACTGTTCCGATTCTGTGACACCATTTGTCTTCTTCTTCTATTGGCCTTTCGTATATTTAATATAAGCAGAACATTCATAACAAGTAAAACCGTACATGGTATAAACTGGATGAAAATAGCCCGGAACCAGAACTTTAAACTATAATAGATGTCAACATACCCATGCAACCATGGTTTCCAAGTTACAAAACATGTTGTTATAGTGTCATTCGAGTTAATGTTAGACGAAGCATCTACTTGAATAATGTCGTTTTCTACGAAACTTGAACAATTACAGATTATAGACATACAGAAGACTATCAGAATGACAATAGCAATGTTTCGCATCGTGCACTTCTGTTTGACTTTTGAGGAACTACATACATACACATATCTTTGAATTGCCAGTGTTACTGTCAGCCATACTGAAGTTGTATGGAAAATGGTTGGAATATGTTGTCCAAAATTAAAGTAAATGACACACCAGTCAATCGGTACCGTCTCCAAATAGTTTTCGAAGGAGAAAAAATAGATGTACAATGGCAAAGGAAATATCCCAGTGCACATGTCAGATAAAGCCATTCCTGCGAGAATTATATTCGTCGGAGAGCGCATGTTTTTCTGCAAGAGGACAACACAAGCCAATGAATTTGTAATCAGAGTCAAGCTAATGACAATTGGTGACAAATACCCATGTATAGGAACGGCATAGTCAATTGGTTCTCTGTTTCTGAGATCCAAGAATGGAGGAGTTCCTATTTCGTTGTTACTTGTTGTATTGTCCACTGCCATTGCTATAATCAAAATAGTAAAAGTCGTAATTCCAAAGTTTAAACGGGTTCACAAACAGTCTTTATTCAAATCTGTTAAAACATCCAATTATTTCTAGATCCACGTACAACTATATATTAGTAGTTATTAATGCTGTTTTACGATTAAATGTCAAATTGTGCGCATGTGTTCAACTTATGGCATGGCATTTTAATGTCAGGATAACCTTAAATTATGTTTGCTAACGATAATTGTCAGTTGTATAAAGTAAAATAACAAAAACAAATACCAAACTATAAGGAAAGTTCAAAACGAAAATTCTATTATGAAATGGCAAAATCATATTTAATTTCTATCTGTTGGCTGTTTTCGAGCTTTTAACTCATAAAAAATCAGCTGAACGTTTCAATCCCATAATATAAGTGTTCCATCTATTGACCCTACAAAGTCAGACAATACTGCTGATTGACTGGCATTTCTTGGGGCAATATTTATTGATATAATATCAGAACATGGCTTGTGATTTGATGTGACACAAACCATGCAGAGGGATTTGTCGTGAGTTTTACAAAACCACTCAAGATTTCTCCGTGATTCTGGCAAACTTCAGAGATAGAAACATTTTTAATCTTGCGGTAATCTTCAATCGAGATAATCTTATGGTTTCGCGATATTTTGTTTTTTATGTGAGCCTTTTCACAGTCTTCACACAATCCTTCATCACAGTTAGTACACCATCTTCTCGCTTCCTTAGTTGCGTCATCATACCCACATGGACCACAAAGTAATTGAATAGCCGATGCCATCAGAGTTCCTGTAAGGTAAAGCAAAATGTGGATCAAATTTATTCATTCAGTGTATGTTCATTTGTGTTTATTTCTTTTGGAGTTAAGCCATTCCAATTGATATTTTATATATGCCTCTTACCTATATTTTTGGAATCATCAGTGCAGTGCTGTGTTTTATTAATTATGAGATAATCTAAATAGATCAGAGAATAATAGATCTGCAATTAGGATGTCATCTTAGAAATGACAGTTTCAGACATAGTACAGTAGAAATGAAATATGAAGAATATTACAAAAACATGTAATGTTTTACAACGTTTTCAAATAACAGTTGTTCAGTAATCATTCATATCACATGTTAGAATAAGATTTAAGACAAGTTAAAAACGAAGAGTTATGTTTACATACATTTATAAAGAAAAATGCAAAACATCAAAAGAAATAAGCCAAAAAAAAAATCGTAAGTCAATCAAACTTTTTATTAAAACAATAATCAATACTTTATGTACAACTGTCGATTTAGATGTTACCTCGATTTAGTCTGGATTCCAGTGTGGAGAGTTACTGAACTCACAGAGGAATAAAGTGCAGCAAACAAGTACAGGAAATTTATTTTTATAACTAATTTGATGCAAAAGACGAATACCAATAATTTGTTTCTAAATTAAGTCGTTTTCCTTATCCTCTGGGAAACCTCTGCATGACGATCTTTTGGTCGGATGATCATTGGTCAGTTTCTACACTAAGTATCTAATACACATTCTTGTTGGTCTACAGATTAATAGTTTTTAGATAAGATTTTTATTTTGGGATTTTATCAACTTTGTTAAACCTCTGGTTGTTTGTTTCGGTTAAAGAAGGAAAGCAAGAAAATGCTAATCTAACAATTTTGAACATTATTTCATTTATAAACATTGTAAATATATGTAAAAGTTGGGGTAACATGTTTACGGATAAAAATCATTTTGCTGACCGAATTTAACATTTTTATTTGCATCGATTGGCAAAATGATATGTTGCACAGGTGCATTAAAAAAGTAATTGATATTTTTTTATTACTAGATTTAATTCACTTGACTGGGCAGGGTTTAAATAGTTCGTTTATTTAAGACCAGTCCATCTATAAACAGGAATAAACTCATCAATGAAGTGTCCAGTTATTCGTTCCATATCATACACTCAGTTCTTGTGTATATGCGTTTGGTGACACTGGTAGGTGATTAGAATTCAATAATAATTATAACGGCAATCATCCGTATCACACACATCTGCAAATTGACGGTCCTTATGCAAATTAAAACATATGCTCCGCCCGATCAGTTGAAATAACATTGGTAATACCCTTCATTCATTCGACCATTATATTTTATCATTTTCGTCACGGTTAGGATGATAGATTATTTTTAGTCTAAATTATCCTCAGTCAACATGTGATATAATGTGTAAACAATATTCATTTATACAGTAAATGCAGATCAATAATAGATCGTCAAATATGTAATAGATACGTTACATCAAATTACTCTGTGTAATTCTTGCAAAATACTCTTCTTCTCCTCAAGCAAGCTACTTCTAATGGCACATATTCTCACAATGTAGTCGTGGTACTTTCAATTGCAAATGTTTTCACAATGTAATGATCATATTTTTGATGGAAAATGTTTTCACAATGTAATCATGGTACTTTCAATTCAAATGTTCTCACAACGTAATGATGGTACTTTCAATGACAAATGTTCTCACAACGTAATGATGGTAGTTTAAATGCCAAATGTTCTCATAACGTACTCATGGTACTTTCAATGACAAATGTTCTCACAACGTAATGATGGTACTTTCAATGACAAATGTTCTCACAACGTAATCATGGTACTTTCAATGACAAACATTTTCACAATGTAATCATGGTACTCTTAATGGCAAATGTTCTCACATCGTAATCATGGTACTTTCAACGACAATGGTTTCAGAATGGAATCATCATACTTTCAATGGCAAATGTTCTCACAATGTAATCATGGTACTTTCATAAACAAATGCTTTCACAATGCAATCCTGGTATTTTAAATAACAATTTTTTCACGATGTAATAATGGTACTTTCAAGGCCAAATGTTCTCACAACGTAATCATGGTACTTTAATGAGAAATGTTTTCACAATGTAATCATGGTACTTTCAATGACGAATGTTCTCACAATGTAATCATGGTACTTTCAATGACAAATTTTCTCACAACGTAATCATGGTACTTTCAATGACAAATGTTTTTCTCAATGAAATCATGGTACTTTCAATGACAAATGTTTTCACAACGTAATCATGGTACTTTCAATGACAAATGTTTTCACAATGTAATCATGGTACTTTCAATAACAAATGTTTTCACAATGTAGTCATGGTACTTTCAATGACAAATGTTCTCACAACGTAATCATGGTACTTTCAATGACAAATGTTTTCACAATCTAATCATGGTACTTTCAATGACAAACGTTTTCACAATGTAATCATGGTATTTCAATGACAAATGTTCTCACAACGTAATCATGGTACTTTCAAGACAAATGTTATAACACCGTAATCATGGTAACTTCAATGACAAATGTTCTCACAACGTAATCATGGTACTTTCAATGAAAAATGTTCTCACAACGTAATCATGGTACTTTTAATGGCAAATGTTCTCACAATATAATCATGGTACTTTCAATGACAAATGTTCTCACAATGTAATCATGGTTCTCCTAATGACAGATGTTTTCACAATGTTATCATGGTATTTTCAATGGCAGGATGAACTTGAGAATAATCTAACAACATATACTAAATAAAGCTAACAGTAGTATACCGCTGTTCAAAATTCATAAATCGATAGAGAAAAAAAATCGGGGTTACAAACTAAAACTGAGGGAAACGTATCAAATATGAGAGAACTATGACACAACAGAAACACACCACCAAAATGTAACACACACAGAAACGAACTTTAATGTAACAATGGCCATTTTCCTGACTTGGTACAGGGCATTTTATGAAAAAATGGTGAGTTGAACCTGGTTTTGTGGCATGCCAAACCTCCCGCTTTAATTACAATGTTAATCATAACATTAAAATGACAACATTATACGACAGGGCTACAATAAATAAATGGAACAAAATATAGGACAGAAAAACAAATGAATAATAGCCATGAAAAAGTACCAGGTTAAATAAAATATACGCGAGACGTGTGTTACGTCCACTCAAAACTATGCTTAGATGACAAAAGTTTCAAAGCCAAAACAAGTACAAAATTGAAGATCGCCGAGGACCAAAAGTTCCAAAACATTGTGACCGATACGGCCAGGGTTAGTAGTTTAACAAAATGCCTATATAATAGAAATACATGATTAAACTGAAGTGGTGACTATCTATAAAATAAAAACGAATACATTACAAAATCACAGCCGTGTTAGCCAAAGCCATTGCAACGCCCAAAGTGACGTCAGATTTGAATTTCTAAAACGTGTTCCGAAAATAAAGTAAGAATTTGCATGAAATTTAGATTTGTATGACTTATTTAACAATGTCTAACTTATATTGATAACAGTGAAAATTTTAATACTAATTAATAACTTATTGTAGTAGTAATTATATAATTAATTGTATTATGTAGCTTTGTCGGTGTTTCTTTTTATCAAACTGGAAACCAACTATATCGTGTACATTTCGTTGATCCAAAATAAAATCTACCAAATGAACTGGATGATTAGTTATCCACAGCACAACACACGAATACAACAGAATAAATACGATTTACAACTACAAACGTTAAGACATTTGACAAAATCTGATGACAACAACAACATGAACAAACACTACATCAAAACCCAACAAATGACTTGGGATGGAAATGTACCGTACCACGTCTTAAAGCAATGCTAAGTGCTGGCATGCTAACCTACAATTACAGTGTTCCATGGATTACACACAATTTATTTTTTATGTCATTGTGTTGTCAAGATGCATAATTATAAAATAATTAGCGCAGGAGCACAGTCAGTGCCAATATACTGCTTACTTTCAATGATCAAGAGTTCGGAGGCTTTCGATTATTGACCAAAGGTCAAACCTGCACTTTTAATCTAAATGAATTCAGTCACGTCTAATTATTTTCATAAAACTTTTCCTCAATTGTTTACTCATTCCACAGTAAATAAAAAAGTCAATTGGAAAACTCAAAAGAAGAAAGAAATTTGTTAGATAGATAGATAGTTTATTCTCATAAAACCATGCAAGTACAAAGGTTAGCATAAAAATAACTGCATCTTCTCTTTTATTGAAAACGGAAATATTTTCGAATGTATTTTGGATTTTGATAAGTATAACAGTTATCCCTGCTACAAGTATAGCCAGCATTAGGTTAGTACTGTTATTGGTCGCACTGCTTCGATTCTCATTCGTCACAGAGAGAGAGTAGCGGAGTCAACCGAGGATTGCCGATTGCTTCCATTTTGTGATACCATTTGTCTCCTTGTTCTATTGGCCCTTCGTATTTTTAATATAAGCAGAACATTCAAAACAAGTAGAACCGCACATGGTATGAACTGGATGAAAATAGAAAATAGCTTAGAGCCAATACTTTAAACTATAATAAATGTCAACGTACCCATACAACCATGGTTTCACACTTACAATACATGTTGTTATAGTGTCATTCGGGTTAATATTAGACGGGGCATCTATTTGAATAATGTCGTCTTCCACGAAACTTGAACGATTACAGATTATAGACATACAAAAGACTATCAGAATGACAATAGCAATGTTTCGTATCGTGCACTTTTGTTTGACTTTTGAAGAACTACAAACATACAGATATCTGTGAATAGCCAGTGTCACTGTCAGCCATACGGAAGTTGTATGGAAAATGACTGGAATATGGAGTCCAAAATAAAGGTAAATGACACACCAGTCTATCGGTTCCTTCTCCAAATAGTTTCCGAAGGAGAAAAAATAAATGTACAACGGCAAAGGGAATATCCCAGTGTACATGTCAGATATAGCCAGTCCTGTGAGAATCATATTAGTCAGAGAGCGCATGTTTTTCTGCATGAGGACAACACACGCCAATGAATTTGTAATCAGAGTCACGCTAATGACAATTGGTGACAAATACCCATATATAGGACCGGCGTAGTCAATTGGTACTTTGTTTCTGAGATCCAAAAATGGAGGAGTTCCTATTTCGTTGTAACTTGTTGTGTTGTCAACTGCCATTGCTATAAACAAAATATTAAATGCTGTTATATCAAATACCTACACGGGTTTACAACGAGTCTTAATTCAAATCTGTTTCAAACCATCAAATTAATTCAAGATCCGCACACATCTATATGCGTAGTTATCAATGCAGTTTTACATTTCATCAAATGTCAAATTGTGCGCATGCGGCCACTTTATGGTATGACATTTTAATGTCAGGACAACTGTGTAGCAACAATAATTATAGAAATAGGCAAAAGTGGTATGATTGTAAAGGAGACAACTCCTCAAAAGAGAACAAATGACGTAAAATTTACCATCGTTCGGCCTTCAACAATGAGCAAAACTAATTCCATATAGCAAGCAATACATGGTCCCATAAATTTACATAAAGTAACGTTGATTACTATACTCTGAATTTCAAGCAAATGCTTATGATTGCCAATGAGGCAACTCTCTATCAGAAAACAAATGACGTATAACTTAACTATAGGTCATGTACGGCCTTCAACAATATGCAAATCTCTTCCCAGAACGCAATCTATAAAAGCCTCTACATACCACATCTATTAATGAAAAACCACAGAAAAAATAAGTGTTTCATAAGGGTTTCCTGCAGGTTTATGTTAATGTGCTATCTTTTTTTTCCCAAAAAAATGAAAAATGCCAGAATAAAATAATTTCATGCGCATCGAATGAAAAATCGTAACTTTCTTACTGCTTGAATTGTAATATGTCCATTTAACATATTGTGTTACACCTATATGATTCTCTTATTACGGTATTATGACATCAGAAATAATTAGAGCAAAAAATATCAGGTTTGATTTTGAAGATAGCTGTTCTGTAATTTAAGGTTGGCAAACTGTCACAAAGTTACTTTAGTGGTACTAGGTAAACAAATATTAAAGACAGTAAAACAACGTTGTATGTAGACATAATTTATAGTTCATTTCATAAATTCAGAACACTCTTTTCCATCGAAATTGTTCTATTTCACAAAAATCTCGAAAAGAAGCAATAAAAGAGTTTGTCTTAATATTTTATATATTTATAAGTTAATTGATGTATTATACAGAAATCCTGAATGTGAATTAATTTCAAATATCAGGTGAAATCTTTAATAACGTAGAAAATAAATAAAAACAAATACCAAAGTATCACAATAATTATAAAATACGACATACGTTCCATTTTTACTGATCAATAGGCCGAGATAAGTTATTTCAGCTACTAAAAGTAATGTTAATGTCCTTCATAATAAAAATAAAAAGATGTTGTTTGATAACTAATGAGACAGTTCTACACTAGAGACAAAATGACGTAGAATTTACCATTTGTAAAACAAATGCCAGAAAGATATAAAATGCTGCAGGCACTATTTTTTTCTAATTGATAAAATAACCAATTAAAAATAAAATTTAGAAAGGAAACGGAAATGTCAAAAATACCTATAGTATTCGTTTGAATATTCATTAAAATTCTAAATTATATGTATTTTTTTGAAGATATCAAGGAAATCAGCAAATAGAGAAAAACAATTTGATATGTGTTACTCTGACACTGTACGCACATACAATGCAATAGATCAAAATTATGTTTATTATCGCTGTATCGACTTAAAAATCCCACGAAATTTTAAAAAAAAAGTGAGAAAGGTACCGGGTGTAATGAAAATACGACATTTTTTTTAAATGATCCATACATTAAATATTTATAAAAAAAATGATATTAAAATCTATTTTATCGAACAAAACAAATGTCACAGAGATAAATAATTGGCGAATTTAACTAATTCAATTAATTCATATTGATCCATTACAGTTAAATTATTTATGAAAATTTAGATAGTATCATCTGTTATATTTTCAACATATTCGATATTTTTGTTTTATTTTAGTTGTTTGGTATTCGTTTCAATTGGTTTATTATATTACATTATATTTTATAGTATATACTTTCAATTCTTTTTGCAAATAGATTTGATTCGCAGTAAAAATTACAAATACAAATTAAAAACCAATTGTTCAGAGAACAATTGAAGGTCTTTCCATCAAAACAATGTATTTTGATATGAAAAGTTGTGAAACTAAGTTTAAAATGTCATTTCAATCGTCAAATGATAGCTTCTAGTAAGCTGATTCCAAAAATATATTGTTTCCATACATTTTTTTTAAATAAGGGAGATAATTTGTTACTTCCAGTTTGAAAAATGTTACTTCCGATTATATTTGAATATTTACTTGACACTGATTCCAAAAATATCTGGTTCTATATACTTTTATATTAAAAAGTACAAAAAATAGCTATTTCCGGTTTACAAAAGGTCACTTCCGGTTGTTTTTTACAAGGTTAAATGGTTTGATATCTTTTTCTAAAAGTTGTATATCTTTATCATGTATACATATAGAATAAAAGCAAAGGTCAAAATCTAGAACGTCAAATTAAGCTATGACCTTGAGATCAGTTTCAAGGTCATAAACCAAGGACCTCAAATCAAAAGACCATAGGTCTTTATTATATTTAGTTAATGAGTTATATCACCAAACGCGTATTTTTAAATACAAGAGGGGAGAAAACTCCCATTTACATTCAACGTACGCTTGCAATCAAAATTTACATCTTACGACATGTCGCAACTAACAATTTAGTAAAAATAATTTGTTGATATCTTATACAGTCTTTGGATATAAGTGAAAATAAGCCAAATTCAAATATTAGAATATGACCTTGACCTTTGACCTTGACCTTATTTTCATTTTTTGGGACCAAGGACCTCAAATCAAAAGATCCTAGGTCTCTATCACTTATGATTTATAAGATAGAAAATTCATATCACTTATATCAGATGCATAAGGGGAAATAACTCTCATATGGAGCGGTCATATCGCTTCGGTCAAAATAGGACAAATCATGCGAAGGATATAACGAGCAATTTTGTAAAATAAATTTGTCATAATCTTTTACGGTTGCGAAGGAGATGCGCTAACAAGGAAAACAGTGTTTGGGGAGATAACTCCTACAAAGAAAAGTATTCGTTTACGCAGGGTAAATTTCAAAAGTGCATAAACTGTTCGATATCATATACCAAATATCTAAGCGACATAATGCGAAACAAATGTTTATCGCAAGAACAAAATTAGGCGGAAGAAAAAAAAAAAAAAAAAATAATCAGAAGAAAAACAATAGGTCTTTCCACAGAAAAGTGGAAAGACCTAAATATACATTTAAATCGTTAAATTGAAACAAAGACTGTAACATGACCATTTATAATATAAAATTAAATTAGATACTGAATAGAGCATATATTTAAAAAAAAAACTAAAGTAAATGGTAACACATTTAAGTTTAATTCTCAAAACGACTGTTTCAGACTAGCTACATCTAACTCTTACTACAACAAACGAATAAAAAGAGGGGATATGATTTCAATTGAAGACCTATCCATCAGACACCAAAAGGTCGAAGACGTTAACAACAATAAGACACTGTGTATCCTTTAACAACGAGCAAATCTGTACCGTACGAAAAAGGGACGATAGATACCAGAGGTACAGTCAAACTCATAAATTGAAAATATACTCACAACGCCATGGCTCAAAATGAAAAGACAAACATACAAATAATAGTACATACTATCAAAGTCCACGCCATAATAAAGTGTGGAACAACATTAAAATTAAAGCCTTTAACCAAAGGATCTGTACAAAATGACTGTCATTTAAACATACAACGAGAAGACTGACTATTATCATCTTGTTCGAATGTAGATTGGCATGGTCAGTGGGTTTTTACAGTTATTGTCCTTTGAATAATTTCTTGCATATTATGTTCTGTGCATTGTTTTGTAATTAGAGTTCAGAATGAGAAACATGCGTTACTGTATGTGCCTTTACGCCTACCAAGAAAGATTTGAGCAAGATTCCTCAGATAGTGGAGGACCCGGGATTTCTTTCTTTCTATGTAATGGTGAAACCATAGGTTGTTAGTGTATTTTGTTATAATAATAGTTTTCAACAGCTAATAGATATATACAATTTGACTATAAGTTAGATAATTACATTGATTTAGAAATAAGGAAATGTGATTTAATTGGCAATCAGACAGGTATCTACTGGTTACGGAATGACGTTTAATAATGTTAGCAACTTATCTAATGTCACCGCCTTCAACAATTAGTAGAACCCATACCGTTAAGTTATATTAAATCTAGAAGAGATCCCGATATGAAAAATAAAAAAAAACAAACTTGAAAATGTGTTCATTATCCGCTATGACGACTGTCCGTAGAAGTTTGGTTGCGTTGCATGAACAGGTTTCAAAGGATATGGAATCTGTCCAGTTGGCATAATTTTCATATTGGGTTGTTGTGGGTGATTGCTATAATATGGCTGGTAAGGTTGTTGGTCGTAACTGTTAGCCATATGATGTGGTTGGTTGACAATAATTAAAGGAGTTGCAATGTTGTTATTGTTAACTTTATTACTATCCTTTCTTCACCTTAAATGACAAAAACAATTATATTTAATAATAATCATCGGTATTACTTTTTTAACTTAATACTACCAAGCACACTGTACGTTGCATTTTGTTGGATTTATATATGCGACAATATACATAACCATTTTTTCTAAGATAAGGTTGGTTCTTGTCTAAAAGATCCGATGCAAGACGAGAGTGACAATACACGTTAAACAAAGTATGTCAACATGTATAACATATCCAGCTTAAGCATTATTTGCCTGTCTTGCGATTAAATGTATGTCATACTAATGTTATAAATAAACTCATTATAGATACCAGGACTAAATATTATATATACGCAGACGCGCTTTTCGTTTACAAAAGACTCATCAGTGACGCTCGAATCTAAAAAAAGTTAAAAAGGCCAAATAAAGTACGAAGTTGAAGAGCTTTGAGGACCAAAATTCCTACAAGTGTTAATCCAGCTAAGGTAATCTATGCCTGAGGTAGAAACGCCTTAGTATTTTAAAAACTCTAAATTTTGTAAACAGTTAATTTATAAATATAACCATACCAATAAAAGTATTCCATTTGACTTGGATGTTTAGTTCTTATTGTGTGTTTTTTATAATAGTTTTTAACAGCTAATAGATATATACAATTTGACAATAAATAAAAGAATAACATTTCATTAAAAAGTAGGGGAATGTGGTATAGTTACCAATCAGACTACTGTTTCTACAAGAAGCCAAATAGTGTTTAATGCTACTAATCCTTTGTCACCGCCTACAACAATGAGCGAAACCCATAGTGTTTAGTAGATAAAAAGAGACGCCGAAAAACATTTACAGTAAAAAAAAAACAATTGCAAATTTGTCTATAACTGCTATGTCGACTGACCAAAGACGTTTGGTTGCGTTGCATATACATGTGTCAAAGAATCTGGAGTCTGCGCAGTTGCCATGATTTTCATATTGGGTATCTGTGGGTGATGGTTGTACTATGGCTGACATGTTCGTTGGCCGTAACAGTCATCTATATGCTGTTGTTGGTTGACAATATTTGAAGGAGTTGCAGCATTGGTAAACTTTATTACTCTTTTTCTTCACCTAAAACGACAATAACAAATATATTGAATAATAATCATTGGTATTACTTTTCTAACTAAATATTACCAAGCAAACTGTACGTTGTATTGTTTTAATTCATTTTTGCTAAAATACATAACCATTATTTCTAAGATAAGGATACAATTTGGTTCTTTTCTAAATCATCCAATCCAAGACGAAAGTGAAAATGCACGTTAAACAAGGTATGTGGACACATATAACTCCTCCAGCTTAAGCATTATTCACCGCTCTTGCTATTTATCATATGCCTTACTAATGTTATAGAAGTATTCACTATGAATTTGATGTTTTTGCACCCCAAGGGCGATTTTGGAATTTCAAAATGCCTCCTTCTGACCGTCAGTAAAATCCTTGCCAAACTGGAGCACCGTTTGTTTGTTAAGGATGTATAGATACGCAGTCATGTTCTGTCCAAATAAGGGGGAAAAGGGGGGAGTAAATTCGATGAATAGTATAGATAGGGATTGTCATGTTCTCTATACCTTATGATCCCTAGTAACAACTGTTTGAGGATGTATGTTGCCGGGCTTAATTATTTTCTCTTTCCATTATGCCAGTAACATCTTTTTCAAAAGGATTTGAGAAATGTCTCTTTATCACGGTTTGTCCAATTTATAGAAACAACCATAAGTTGCTACCGTAAATTTGGTTCCGTTCTAAAATGAACGAAACTTGCGCAACTCGAAATAAGGCAAACAATATTCAAAAACAACAGGTTAATCTTTCTTTTCTTTTGGTAAATAGAAGGCAACCATAATTATTTCATTCATAATACAGGATCATTATTTCCCCATCGTCCATCACAAGTGCAGCATGCGTCTTATACTTACTATGATTATAAATTAGTACAATTTCAGATAAATGCGTTAAGTAGTAAACTAAATTGAGATATTCATAAAACCAGGTGTAATTGTATAAGGAGTTAACTATCGAACTTTGTTTTTTTACTGAAAGACTTTAAACTATGGTTAGAAATTTATTCTTTTAGAAAGGTTTTTATTGGTGGAGGACGCCGGAGTGCCCTTTGATAGGAAAACTGACAAATCTACTCAATTAAGATAGGATTCGACTACACAATTCAAAATAATGTACATATAGTTAATATTGTGTTGAACTTCAAATTCAATATTTAGAAAGCTCTCAAAAATAGACAAACGGTTGACATATAGGGGTTTTGAATTGGTGGTCTGAAATTCAAAACTTTCATGACTATTTACTTGGGTGGACTCGAATCCAATTTTAATTGAGTAGAATTGTCAGTTTTCGGCGGTGGTTTTCTCCTGGCACTCCTGCATCCTCCACTAATAAAAACTGGCCGGCCCGAAATAGCCTTATTGTGGTGCTTAAAATAGGAGTTAAAACACCAAAAAATCAAATCAAATAACTATTTACATATTACTTACAGTGTGTACAACAACAACAACAACAACAACAACAACAAAAATCTAACAGCCAGTCGCATAACGCTTCGTTAATATCAGTTATAGCGGATCTTCAATTACCAGATTGACCCACTGCCTATAGTATTGTGTTACATTGGATATAGAAGTCTTTGAATTATTACACTTCCTAGATATAGAAATATGTGGTATGAGTGCCAATCCGACAACTCTCCATCCAAGTTACAATTTATAAAAGTAAAACATTATAGGTATATGTACTGTCTTCAACACCGAGCCTATGCTCACACCGAACAGCACGCTATAAAGCGCCCCCAAAAAATAATAGTGTAGAAACATTCAAACGGAAAACCAACTGTCTAATCTGTTTCATTTACTTTAACACTAACTATATATATATATATATATATATATATATATATATATATATATATATATATCATATACAATGTATATGTCTGCCTGTGTGTAGTGACAACTGCATATTATACCTTGTCCATCGGATTTCTTATGATTAAGAAATACCAGGCCTTAGAATATGTATAAAGTGCCTAGAAAATCAACCTAACGATGTTAGAGTAGATTTGATTCGTTACTTCCTCCCCGGCGCCGGGGCTGGAACCTGTACTTTTTTTCTAACTTCTACGACAACACCGCCTAGCATTGTGCAGAGACCTTATCCCCTCCTCTAACTCTAGCTTATAAAAATAAGCTTTCGTTTCGGGAGGCGTTACCTGCTTGTAGGAATTAAACAAGGATCTCTGATACAATACACGAAGTATTTATTTTTAGTGTACAGAAATGATCATCTACTCATCTCTTCAGTATAATTGCAGGATGCTAATCTATTTTTAGAAGCATACAATCACTGTAAATAAATATATGTATATGTCTGTATACAATGTATATATATATATATATATATATATATATATATATATATATATATATATATATATATATATATATGTTTGATGTGTATACAAGATATAAGTTTGTACAAACTATAATTTGTACAGGGTTTTTGTACAAGTTTTTTGACACATACCTATTTGAACCAGGTGATAAAATATATCAGTTTAATTCAAATGTATATACTTTAACCAAACATTTTTGGTAGCTGTTATCCTTGTCTTCGACCTGGAAATATGGATACCTGAATGGTTTACTTTGAATTCTAATTTCATCTTTCTCCTTATACCAAATTCTTAGAATTTTTAGGATTTTCATAAAAGTTTTTTTGTTTTCTTACAATGTTTTTGTATCAATATTCAGTATATACAAAAGACTGCGTACTTGCATCATTCATATGTGTTAAGCGGTTCATAGAACACTGATAACTTGTAATGGGCTAAGCGCGAGAAGGAAGACGTAGACACTCTTTCCGACTGGATTAAGGCAGTGAGGTCGTTGATACAAATCAGAATTAAGAAACTGAATGGGTCTATCAATGCCCATGCTACGTCAATCTTTAAAGACCCAAATGTTGCAAAACACCTATCCCACCTCCATGACAAATATGTTTTCGTCCCCGCAGATAAAGCCCCAAGCAACATCGTTTTTGTGTGTAAAACTCATTACATTAACTGCTTGATAAACGAATTAGGTATTGACAATTCACTTGGAAACTCAACATATACTCTCACGACACTTACCAAAGAGGAAATCCTTGATAATCATAGGTCTGTTCTATGTTCCTTTGGATTTCTACCAAAGATGAAGAACTGGATCTTCCATCACTGTATTGGATACCTAAACTACATAAGTGTCCTTACAAACAACGGTATATTGCTGGGTCTTCCAAGTGCTCCACGAAACCTCTTTCTAAATTATTAACATCTATTTTATCAGCAATCAAAGACGGGCTTCAAAGTTATTGTACATGTGAAACTGCCTATTCTAGAGGGGGCGTGAATCAGATGTGGATACTTAAAAATTCCAAAGATCTTTTAGAGTACATACAATCTAACTCTCTTTCATCTTGTAACAGTATTAAAACATTTGACTTTTCTACTCTTTACACTAGTATTCCACATTCCAAACTAAAAGACAAATTGAAAGCGTTGGTATTGCTTTGCTTCATTAAAAAGAATGGCCAACATAGATAGTATCTTGTCTTAGGGAGGGATACATCCTACTTTGTAAAGGATCACTCTGATTCAAACAAAAATTCTCTGAAACTGATATTATCAAGATGCTTGATTTCTTGATTGACAACATATTTGTTACGATCGGAGGACGTATTTTTCAACAGACTGTCGGCATTCCAATGGGAGCAAACTGTGCCCCTCTACTTGCCGACTTGTTTATTATTATGAGGCTAACTTCATGCAGGAACTTCTTAGGAAGAAAGATAAGAAGATAGCAATATCCTTTAACTCTACTTTCCGCTATAAAGATGATGTTCTTTCACTAAATAATTCAAAATTTGGTGACTATGTGGAACGCATATATCCCATCGAGATAGATATAAAGGATACTACAGATACAGTTAAGTCGGCCTCATATCTTGACTTACATCTAGAAATTGACAATGACGGTCGGTTGAAAAAAAAACTTTACCACAAAAGAAATGATTTCAGCTTTCCAATTGTGAACTTTCCATTTCTAAGTAGCAACATTCCAGCAGCACCTGCATACGGGGTATACATCTCCCAATTGATATGATATTCCCGTGCTTGCATTTCCTATCATGATTTTCTTGATAGAGGGTTGCTGCTCACAAGGAAGCTATTAAACCAAGATTTCCAAATGGTGAAGTTGAAATCATCCCTTCGTAAATTTTACGGACGCCATCACGAGTTGGTTGACCGTTATGGAATAACCGTTTCACAAATGATATCGGATATGTTACTTACGTCGTAACTACAATCCCCTTCCCGTTCATGAATGTGACCTACCGAATTAGACTATTTACCGGATTTGTTATCACATAAGCAACCCGACAGGTACCACATGTGGAGCAGGATCTGCTTACCCTTCCGGAGCACCTGAGATCAACCCTAGTTTTTTGGTGGGGTTCGTGTTGTTTATTCTTTAGTTTTCTATGTTGTGTCACGTGTGCTGTTGTTTGTTTGTCTTTTTCATTTTTAGCCATGGCGTTGTCAGTTTGTTTTAAATTTATGAGTTTGACTGTCCCTTTGGTATCTTTCTCCCTCTTGTACAAAACATCTGTACAAATTATAATGTGAACAACATTACATACAATTTGTACATGACATATATGTATATATATATCATGGTTTTGCAACTTTAATCTTTGTTACTCATGTTACTATTTCTCAGGTCAATATTGCTAAGTATTTTGTTTTGTCCACTTACAAAAAATATTGATAATTGGTACAGTACTTCATTTATTGCAAATTTTCCTTAATACATTATGTTATGTAATCTAAAGCATTAAAATCAAAATTTAATGACTAATAGAAACATTCCATACTAATGAATTTTTCGACATCTTCATCTTATTGGTAAATAGAGTTTAATCTGCACATGTTGTTAATGGCCAAAGATTTGAAAACCCTAATGGACCATCAATTTAATGTTTTAGACTCAAAGTAAAAATAATACGGAGTTAAGACATATATGTATATATGATTTTATCACCCGGTGGTGTCTACCGAAGGTACATATATACACTCCCACGAGTAATGCGTTAGAGTCTTGAATAGAAATAAAATTAGTGTCCTTAATATTAACATAATACTTGCCACTGGAGAGGAAGCACACAACAACAAAATCCTAATCAATTTATACAATTTTAATTTTTCGTTGAATAGAATAACTCTTTCTTTTACTTTGTCAAGTTATTGCTTTTGTCGTTACCACCACCAAACATGTTAACCTTATCCCTACTGAAAATAAATTAATCGGAAAAAACATACACGGAAATCCTAAAACATGTTAAAGACTATGATGATCCACTATCGGAATGTAACTTGTTGGTACGTTGTTATTTTTGTTTGTGTTTTTTGTTACTTCGTTGTTTTCGTTTTTTTTTTTTTTTTTCGTTTTTTTTTTTGGGGGGGGGGGGTCATCTACAATGCTGATCGAAAGAAATACGATACAAAAAGTATACAAATCTCAATACACAAAAAGAAACACAACACGGATTCGAGTTTGCTATATATTTTTTTTGCAATCGCATGTGTTTTTAAACTACATTTGTATTTCATCAAATCCAAAAAATACACAAACATAGCATAAAAGAGGGACAAAAGATACCAAAGGGACAGTCAAACTCATAAATCTAAAACAAACTGACAACGCCATGGCTAAAAATGAAAAAGACAAACAAACAGACAAACAAACAAACAAACAAAGACAAATAAACAGGTATTAATACAAGAAATATATAGTCAGGCTAATAGCACCTAAACAAATATATGATCAAGCTAATATTATCATATACTTAGACTAAATAACATATGATTTTTACTGTATGATAATAATATTAAAACGTAAATTCTATATTTTTCGAATTGGTGCTTAGCGGGCTGATATTAAAAGTTTCTCACATGCTTTGACTGTTATCACATGCCTTTTCGTAACGCTATCGCGTGTCATTACGGTGATACTCGGCAAATTTCGGACAATACAACTAAATGCTACGTTTTTAGTGAAACATTACAAAGAAATATGCAAATCAATTATTTGGATACTAGAAAATATATTGTGTAAAATAATAATATAAAAAAAAATATATGTTTCTTCTTCCGTTAACACCCATATATCACAACCACTGATAATAATCATACTAATAAATAAGAAAAAAGAGTAAAGTGCAATACCAGCCGAGGGCTGGTTTAATAACAACCATTTAATAATAGTTTATGTGTACAAAGTACGAATCAGTACGAAAAGTCAGCATATATACATATACTAGTATTTAGATACACACAATCATTTGTAAACCAATCAATCTCTTAATGCATGATACAAAATATCAAATAGCATGGATGTAAAAATTAACGTGACCTATCGAGTAGACCCTGTCGTGCCGAATGATTTAACCGCCAAATCACACAAAACACTTAACCTAAACGCCATCTATGAGCAGATAATTCAGAAGAAAATAATTTCATTCTAATTCATAAATTCAACCGACTTAAATTATATTTCTTCTTCCGTTAACACCCATATATCACAACCACTGATAATAATCATACTAATAAATAAGAAAAAAGAGTAAAGTGTAATACCACACGACAGAGCCGAGGGCCGAAAACACAAAGAACGGGAAAATTTTAAAAGGTGATCTATATCATGCAATAAAGTCTGAAATTAATGCGACAAATTATCTAAAGAATCCTTCACGAAAACCGGTATGCCATTTCGGAACACCATCTAACGAGTCTCTTAAAAAGAATCTGATAAACCTAAAATAGCACCTTCAGACCTAGAACTGAGTAACCCATCACGCTTAATATCAAGAACAAATGGCTAAAAACTTCAATAAAGAGCTCACGTATCCTAAAGTATGATACTGGCGTATTCTGTTTACGTAAAACATTAAAATCTTAACATATGGTCAAATTTCGAAAAAATAAACTCGCCAGAATTGCTAGAAATATCAGCCCAATGCACAAATAATTCCATGTTTTCCCACTGGACACTTAATATACGAATGTGTACGAGCAAATAATACTAAATTGCCATCTCACAATCTGTATACGTCTGTTTTGATATGTTAAATGACAATTGACATATAACATTCTAAAATAACTTAAAATAATCACTTTTTCGAATATTATATGGACTATAGCTCTTCATCATTTATATTAGCTTTGGATTTCAAATATTTTGGCCACGAGCATCACTGAAGAAACATGTATTGTCGAAATGCGCATCTGGTGCAGACAAAATTGTACCGTTAATGTTATTAAGCAACTTAGAAACTCGCAAAAGCAATGAAACACGTACAAACATTAAATACGCTGATTAAGCAAGTTATCAAAAGAAAATATAACATCCCACATTGTATACCGTAATTCTACCGAAACAGGCTCCTTTATATTCGTAGGAGTAGCCAAGCTACGCTTCATATTTTCTGGTAGGTTAATAACTAAAGACGAATTCGTCGGTAAACATGATGATCCAATAAGAGAATGTATCCAGTCAATGCATCTTAAAATATAGCAACGTCAAAAGCTTTTTGCTGGTACAATATAATTATTCCATCGTAAAAAAAAACATCTGATGTCCTTTCGAAGTAGAAACTGCTCGAGATTTTACGTCAGTTCTGAGAGAAAATTCCCTGTGCTAACTAGCGAAGCAGGTAAAAACTGCAATTCTTCCGGAGAGTGCCTGCAAAAATATATTTGTAATTAAAAAAGGAAACATTACTAATAAAAGCAATCTAAAATTATAACTATCAGTTAAGTACCATGCATTTAATTCTCACTGTAACATCCGCAAAATTCATATGAAATTTCAATTCAAAAACTAACTGAAATTCAAATTCTAATAAAACTAGTAATCTATACCAAGAGATCAAGACATGCTCAGATCAAGGTGATCTATAATATGCTCACATCAAAATGATACATAATACATGCTCACATCAAAGTGATCTATAATACATGCTCACATCAAAGTGATCTATAATACATGCTCTAATCAAAGTGATACATGCATAATACATGCTCACATCAAAGTGATCTATAATACATGCTCACAGTAAACTGATCTAACTGGATACAAAATCCATCATTAATGCTAATATACAAATGTCAAATCAACATTGCCAAATATGGCCTTTTTACTCTTACCAGCTATATAAGTATTTTGTAAGTATGAAGATCCATAAAATTTGTCACTTCAGAAATTAAACCATCACCATATGGAAAAAGGCTTTAGCCAAAAAGCAGCAGAGAGCCAGTAAAGTAAAAGTACCTAAAATTCAAATTCTAGTAAAGCTAGTAATCTATACAAAGAGATCAAGAGAGGTCTATCATACATGCTCAGACCAAGGTGATCTATAGTGCATGCTCACATCAAAGTGATACATAATACATGCTCACATCAAAGTGATCTATGATACATGCTAAGTATTTTGTAAGTAGGAAGATCCATAAAATTTGTCACTTCAGAAATGAAACTACCACCATATGGAAAAAGGATTTAGCCAAAAAGCAGCAGAGAGCCAGTAAAGTAAAAGTACAAACAGTTTAATTTTTACTGACGGATATATATACATTAATTCTTGTGGGAACAAAGAAACAGGTGAAAAGAACAAACCGTTGATCCCTCGCCAGTCAACCGTGAAAGCGTCAATACCTTCCAAAATCTAGAATAAAAACCGTGAAAGCGTCAATACCTTCCAAAATCTGGAATAAAAAAACTATCAATTTAAAATTGTCATCAGAGGCAAACTTATCAACCTCATGAGGTCCCCAAAGGGATTCAACTATCTGAAATACAAATTCAGAAATAGCCTATAGCCAAACATGTTAATCAACAATTCTTCTAAAATAATTTGCTCTCTTATTCTCAATATGTAGACTCACTACCATGTCAATATAAACATTGTGCAATATATGTGCTAAAATTTCTAAAATTAACTTTTGCAATACTGATGTTGTGCTCCTTTTACTAACAACTATTTAATTGTGGTTAATCTTATATTCTTGCAAGCTAAAAAGTTTATCAACGACAAAAATACATATTTCACTACTGTGAACTCCTTCCATGTAGAACTTGGAGAAACCTCACATTCTAACCACGTATCGTGAACAATATTACATGAGTTTTCACTGTACACTGTACACTATAGTCTGCCAAGAACTTCAGACTTAAAATGTAAAACATTGGCTTCAATTTAAACCTAAAACAAATATTAATTAGACCAAGACTGTCTACAGATAAATGCGTATATAACTGTTCCATGAATGAACACTATTTATATCATTAGACAAATGTTTTGTCAATAAATATACAATGTTGCCTATAACTCGAGAAATAGATATAAGCTGTTCTTCCTAATTAACTACCTTCCTTACAAATACTTTTCAGTTCTTGCTAAACACAATTCAATGTATGAAATGATATTCATTATCTTGTCTATACGATTGTCAGGAATAGTAAAAACTCCTTTACTTAGTGCCCCAAAATGCAAGATTTTTAATAGTTGTCCACAAACTTTTCAGCCTTGGGTACAAAACCGTTACTTATTGTATTACTCAATTCCTCATCGTCATGTGCACCAAATCCATCTTCTAAGTACATATTAATCTGCTTTCCTTCTCCTCTTCATTTTTAATGAGTTGTCTAGATATTTTAGTAAAAATATAACCAGCAGTAACATCGTTAAAGCCCCCATGCAAATCATAGATATTTAGTATGAGGTGGAAACATATAGACATGGTATTATGCATAATGTGTATCATACTTAAACGTATATAAATTGGTATAAATGTAATGTTTTGCAATACGTATATCTTCAAACTTTACACTCAGCTTCCACAAATGTCTGTCATATTCTCTAGCTGAAATCTTATATTAAACGTGTTTTATTTTTGACTGAACAGAAACAGTTAAAGGATTCACAACAAAGTGAATATTTGACATCTCTACAATTAAATCACAGTTAATAAATCAGTAATACCTGATTTAAAACTAATAAATTAATTGACAAACAATAAATCGATATTGCATTTGGATAGGAAGGTAAAATACAACCATCTCGTATAGTATCTATAATAAATATCGGCGTATCAATATCTATCTAAAATAGATTGTTTATGCCAAGTCTATCCATAATAATAATATCAGATTGACCTAGTTGATATTCAATATAATCATTGATCAAATTATAATCAATACAATTATCTATTATAGGTAAAATTTATAGACAATTTAAATACCCATCTTTCAAAAAATCACTGAGGCCAAGTTTGGGTGGCTGATTTACTACTGATGACACACAGACTGCTGGACCTGTAGCGTGTGTAGGACCCACAAGAGTAGCACTGTCCCTTTTTCTTTTTCTCTTCACCTGGAACTCCATCAAATGGTTAGCACCCTGCAACTCATTTCCAAGTCCACCAATTTTATCCGTCTCTCTATCACCAATAATTGGATCAATACCTCTACTTTGTTGATTTAAAGCAGTACAAACAGTTCTCAACGAAATATCGGATTCACCTTCATTATCCAAGACTAAATTCAAACGAACATAACCGACTAACACAGCTAGAAAAATTAACGTGACCTATCGAGTAGACCCTGTCGTGCCGAATGATTTAACCGCCAAATCACACAAAACACTTAACCTAAACGCCATCTATGGGCAGACAATTCAGAAGAAAATAATTGCATTCTAATTCATAAATTCAACCGACTGAAATTATATATTTTCTTTTTAAATAAATGCATTTTTTAAAAGTATGAAACATAATTTTGAAAGTGTTCATTATGGATATTGTTGAATTATTTTTTTGTCAATTCGTCCATATTGAAATGTTTTCCTTCTCTGTTAAGTCATATGATAGAAAGATTTCATATCGAATGTACTAAATTTGGGGTCCGACGTCCGTGAAATTTTCTCTCTGAACTTCTATTTAGAATTCACGTAAAAGGATCAATATATGAATCTGTTATTTTTCTCAGTTGTTGAAGCATATGATAAAAAGATCATAACATTTCGCATGTATTATCAGCCCTCGGTCAATATCAGTCATCGAGCTATGCGGCTCTTGGGCTGATATTCAACCTAGGACTGATAATACATGCGATATGAAAAAAACATGTCAGAATCTGATAATAGGACACATAATCATAGGGTCTGTGTTTTAAAGACGTATACAGATTTTGTCGGTTCTGAAATATCGACATTTGTTGGTGTTTTTGTTATCAATTAGGCGATGAATTCATCTTTTTTTCTAATTAAAGTTTTTCTTTCGTTATTAAAGATTAAACAATCATAATCTTTTTTCCTTGTCATGCTTTCACATGATTCCCTGTCCTCAAATACCATTATGTTGAAAAGGAGAAACACCGCCTATTACGATACTAACAAATGGAATGCCATTGTGCATCCTAACCTTAATTCTGTCCGCGCCAGAAGTCGCATTAGGCGTCCACCCTTTTCCATTTTGTGCCGCTGTTCTGGCTACGTTTCAACTTGTCCATCCTTGTTGGTTTCTTTCCTGTTGTTCTTCTACATGTAGTTTTTGGCTCTTCTCTAGTTCTTTTCCCTTCAGGTGCTCATTGTAGTGCTACATAGCTGTCTCTTTTTCATGCCTTAATATATGTCCTATCCATGTCCACCGCCTCCTTCTGATTTCACAACCGATGTTTTTGGTGCTAGCTATTTCATTAAATGTTTTGTTTGATGTTTTACTTTGCCATCTTATTTTTAGGATCTTTCTTAAGCATTGATGTTCTACGGTATTTAGTTTCTTTTCTTCAATGTTTGTTAGTTTCCATGTTTCGCATCCATACAATAATACAGGTCTTACTAATGATTTATATAGGTGTATTTTTGTTTTTTCGGCCAATTCCTCTTGCATACCATATGTTTCTTACATATGGTATTCTTGGGTTACAATAATTCATATTTTGTGAAGAATCACACTGAATCTTCCAGAAAATATACTGAAGATGATATTATCAAAATGCTGGACTGTTTGATCGACAATATATTTGTTGAGTTTGAAGGATTTATATTTCAACAGACAGTCGGTATTCAAATGGGTACTAATTGTGCACCCCTGCTGGCCGATTTGTTTTTGTACTCGTATGAAGCAGAATTCATTCAGAACCTTCTAAAAGACAAAAAGAAAAAGCACCTTGCGAAATTCTTTAATTTTACTTTCCGATATATTGATGATGTTCTATCATTGAATAACCCATATTTCAGCCAATACTTACATGTCATATATCCCAGCGAACTTGAAATTAAGGATACTACTGATACTAGAAGGACTGGTTCATACCTTGATCTTTTCCTCAATATTGACGCAGATGGACGACTTCACACGAAAATCTATGATAAACGGGATGATTTCAACTTCCCAATTATAAATTTCCCATTTCGCAGCAGTAACATACCCTCTGCCCCTTCGTATGGTGTTTACATATCATAATTGATACGTTATTCTCGAGCTTGTTTACACTATACGGACTTCATATACAGAAGTGTGCTCCTTACACAGAAACTGCTTCAAAAAAGTTATGAGGAGGACAGATTAAAATTAACACTCCGTAAATGTTATGGACACCATCACGAATTAGTTGATCCATACGATGTGTCTTTGACCAAACTAGCTACGGACTTTTTTACCACATGGTAGATTGTGGTTTGTCATTACTTCGTCTAATATTTTAATTACCGAACGTGACTTATTCCCGATTGTGACTGTTTTGCTAAGTGTGAATTCGCATTACTATAAGACGTGTTACGGTACTTATCTATCCCAAATTTATGTACTTAGTTTGATGTTATATTTGTAATTCTCATCGGATTTTGTCAAATTTGTTGACGTCTTTTCTATTATATTTATGTGTTATGGTAAAGAAAATTAATCACCGCCTTCATTTATTAGATTAGATTTTGTTCAACGTAATATGTACGATGTTTACGTTTGAAGTTAGATTCAAAATAAACCGGACATATATATAATATAGTTAATTGCTATTAATAAGTATTGCAATGTGCATTGTGTTTAAATGTAATATCAGTGTTTAGTTCTATTATAATCTGAAATCAATCATAATTCTATCTTATTTTTGAGATATAGTTTTTCAAATGTGACGTCAATTTTGTGCTGTTTCAGAAATTCAAATGTGACGTATTCGGTTGAGGCCTGGACTAAGTCGGGTGTGTCTATTTTCTGTGTTGGTCTTTGTATTATGTATTCGGGTTTTGTTTTCTATAATTAGTTAAGACTTCAGTTTTATCATGTATATCTTTTATATTCATTTGATAAAAAATTTACTGTTTGCAATAGCATAAATTGTTCTAAATAATAGGGATGTTCTTATCACAAGCAGAAAAACCTAGCCGTATTTGGTACAACCTTTTTCAACTTTTGATTTTCAGTTTGCTTGGATCTCAGAGTTTTACACTTTTTGGGGTTAAGCTTCATTCCAACTCTTTTAGCTTTAGTTGTTTATTTCTGTATTTTTTTTCATCAAGGTCGCTAAATTTTGAGGAAATAAGTACAATGTCGTCAGCAAAGTCAAGATCTTATAGAACAGTATTAAATTTTCATCTTATCCCTCTGGTTTTGTCTGCCGATGTTTTTCGCATGATCCATTTTACTCATTCCTTGATTTTTTTTGGTAATAAACGAGTATGCAAATAAAATTGTTGTGTACGGAGTACAACAACTTAACTATGCACCGTACATAAGTATCTTTCGGGATAAAATATCGAAAAATAACATATGTATGAAAGATTTCAATGCCAATTATTGAAACAGCTATACTTATTACACACACACAGTGGCCTTCTATAAGAAAAAGAGTTACAAGGGATATAGAATTATATCGGATGAGACGAGGGCCAACTTCTTTGACAAGTATGTTTTTAGTAATTGTTCTTGTTTTTGGAAAATAATGACACATCTCTAATCATCAACCTACGACCAATCATTTCTTAAAACAGCAGTTATGTTTAGATTGAAGTACACATTGATATTATTTGAACGAAACAACGATTTTTGTTACCGTGTAAGATCAAAATCGCTCACGCCCGCTTGGTTAGTACCTATATCCGCTGTACGATGATACACGGTGGTTACACTGTCTGTTCCTGCTGACTTCCCATTTTGTGTGTTCTCAGTCCTCTTTTTAACGTCCATTCTCCTAGATCGATGTCGTCTATTATAATTTCAGCCATATCTACACCTTCTTCTGAAATTGGATGAAGAGGGTCTTGTCTATTTCAAATTTCACTAAAATGTTCCATTCATCTATTCAATATATCATATCTTTCACTTTTCAGTTCTCCGTTTTTACTTTTAACTCCTTGCGTTGCCTCTTTCTTTCACCTGTTAAGATTTTCGTGATGCTATCAAGCTCTTTGCTTCTGCCATTTTCTGCTGCTTTTTCTGCATCTTTAGCCATCATATAGTACCATTTCCTTTTAACCTCTCGGGCACTTTTCTTAACCCCTTTATTTTTCTGTTTGTATTCTTCATTTAGTCTCCCTTTTAATCATTCTGATCTAGATCCTTCTATTTTTTTAATAACTTTTTTTCATCCACCATTTTCCATGTATTGTTGGTAATCCATGGTTTACTGATCTTTTTACTGCTCCCCAATACCTGTTTACTCAGTGTATATCTCTACTGGACTTTCATATTTCAACACTGGATCTTCTATGTTACCTTCTTCAAGTACTTGGAATATGTTTCTCACTTCAATATTGTACTATTTCCTTACATCCATCTTTTTTAGCTTGTTTAGGTCATATCGGGTTTTTTTTTGCATTTGTCACGATTTTGATATTTGACCTTACTACGTAGTGGTCAGTATAAACATCTGCTTCTCTCGTTATTCTTGTGTCTAATATTGATGTCCTCATGTCCCCACGTACCATTATATGCTCCATCTGTTTTGTTGTATTTCCATCAGGGGATTTCCATGTTACTTTATGTATTTCCTTATGTGGGAAAATGGAGCCTGTTATGATGAGGCCATTGATTTGGCAGACATTGCATAATAATTCACAATTTTCATTAATTGTCCCACATCCATGTTTTCCTAACACCTCTTGCATATGGCTGTTGTCTCTGCCTACTTTTGCATTCAGGTCACCCATAACTATAAGCATATCATTCTTATTGCAGGATGAAACATTGTCTTGTAGTTGTTGGTAAAATTCTTCTTTCTCTTCCTCTCTTGCATCATTTGTTGGAGCATATGCTTGTATAACTGTCAGCTTCTTATACTTTGAATAGAATCTTGCTTTTATCATTCTTTTGTTGATTGGTGTCCATTCCATCAATGATTTCTTAGCTCTTTCATTCATCATTATGGCTACTTCCTTGTCTTGATGTTCATCATCCCCGACATGGATCACTGTGTCTCCACTTTGAAGTTTGGTTTCACCCGATGCTTTCCATCTACTCTCACCAATATCGAGTATGTCAATACCATAATTTTTCATTTTCTTCGCTACGTTTGCTGCTTTTGATATGTCTGCCATTGTTCAGCATTCCCAAAATGTGTCATGTTTGGTTCCTCAGCAGTACATCAGTTTTGGGTTTCTTCAGCGTTTCTGGTTCTGTAACGAGTTCTTTTTTACAGAGTTGGGTTGTTAGGCCAACGTCCAACCTCCGCTCTGGTGGGCCGGGGTTTCTCTCTGGGTAGTCCTTACCGTAGATTATTGCATTACCATTCTAACAAATTGCATCCGTCTGGATTTCTTTCTGGGTTGTCTCCCATAGTCTTTGACTTTTCACAGTCTCCCACAAGACATTGGGGCTATTTACTCATAGCTTGGGGTTTAGTTTGCAGGCACCGGGGCGTATCCATTCAACGGTGGGCCTAGCATGCCTTGTGGGTTTTGCCTGGGGCCGTGAGTTGCCCAGTTGTCATCTATCATTTCAGCACACATACAGATGCGTATCACACAGTCATTTGACAGACTGATTTGCCCATGTGCATACTGACGATAATTGTTGATTAACTGTGCATGCCGTAACAATGCATGCGATAAGAGGGACTTCTGCTGAAAAAATCGATTCCTTAATAAGTCTGTTTTTTTTACTTAGTTTATTAGTACCCGGGAAAAAATCGTAATCAATTTTTTTTCTTTTAATTTTCAATCACTTATATTACTTTCTTTCATTTATATTTTTCCAAATATTGATTTTGTTGTGATGACATCTTCATTTAAGGTAGCAATAAACAGTTAGGAAAAAATATTAAAATTTTGCCCTTATAAATTTTACCATCCCCTTTTCATTGCTTTCTTGCAATATCAAGCTTACTGTTTGTGTCATATATGGGCATATGTATGTAATCAGAATCTTCCATAGATTTTATATCCAGTATATAAAATGGTAAAATATAATTTCTTTTGGGTGTATCCATGGCAACAATCTGCATTTATTTGTTATAAAATATTGCAAAAAGGGGTGAAAAGATGTCACATATTTCCCCAAAATTTGGCTAAAAGTAGAATTTCAATCGCTTGAAGTAATACCTTTTCTGAAACTGTGTACATATATCATTCAGCAAATCTAAAGAAAATCATATGTCTTTCGTCTCATTGTTTTGTAAATTTGCGTCAAAAACTTCGTGTAGAAAAAAAGTGTTTGTAGACATTACATTAATTTCTGGACCGATGGCCGGTCTAGCTATGAAAATACGGATTGTCAAACAGAAAATAGCCCATAAAACATGTAAAAAATAATGTTGATGCCCTTATAAACCATCTTTGAAGGCTAAGTTAGCACTCAGATGTCTTAAAAAGAATTTTATTACACAATAACTTTCCTATTTGAAAAATCCACAGGGGCCAAAATGCGAAACTAAACTCCTAACTGTGTATTGCTACCTAAGGAGGTTCGCTACTCAGTTTAGCGACTTTTGTTTAAGACTTTTACAGATGGCTTATGATTATACATGATTTATTAAAACAAAAAAAGGTGTCGATGGGCAATTTGTTTTTAAGGCATTCAGATAGATGAAACAGGAGGATTTCGAAATTCTGACATAAATTCCAAAACATGACAAACGAACATTCTTAAAAGAAGCTGGTTTGTATGAGTTTTACCTTACATTTTACGTGACTCTGTGATATACATTTTACGTGACTCTGTACTTATGTACTTATGTATCACGTCATACTTTGAACCACACTATTACTTTATTTATTATTATTACTTTAACTGTTAAGTCAGTGTTTGTTATATCTATTTTGCGTGACTGTATTTATGCATCCCGTCATACTTTGAACGACAAAATTATTTCATGTCTACCTGTGCGAATTTCAAACGCGCAATTTTACACCAGTACCCATACCCTCCTTCCTTGATGGGTGCATTTTACATAGACAAATATAATCGTATAATATAATCAAACTGAGGATGTTAATTTGATGTATGCCTTTTTGTGCTTCTTCGTTACATTTGTTGTTTTTATAGTGATTAAGATGATAACACAATGTTGACTGCTGTACCCCTATTTTTGACATTTTTTTGTTTTGTTCACGCATCGGTGACAATATAATGGAATTCGCGACTGTCATACAAGTGAGAGGTTTAGCTAGCTATAAAACCAGGTTCAATCCACCATTTTCTACATTTGAAAATGCCTGTACCAAGTCAGGAATATGACAGTTCTTGTCCATTCGTTTTTGATGCGTTTTGTTATTTGATTTTGCCATGTGATTATGGACTTTCCGAGTTGATTTTCCTCTGAGTTCAGTATTTTTGTGATTTTACTTCTTACATTATCATAGATTTTCATTCACCAGGAAAAAAATTCAACAGACCTTTACAATAAATGCTTAAAGGTTTACAGTCGGATCAACTCTGTAAATATAATGTTCTAACCTTGCACAAATACAAAATTGCAATCCTTGTTTATATGATATATTTATTTACATCCACTGGGTGGATGCTACTGCTGGTGGATTTCACATTCCAAAAGGGTTTCACCAGCCAAGTAGTAAGTATTTATGAGCAGACATGAATTATCATTGATATGGTTATAATTATGAATTAAGGATGTCTGCTTGTCATGTTACGGATTTTTTGTCAGATTTTCGGAATACCCTGGTTTTATCCATTTGAATGCCTTAAAAAAATTTCCCCATGAACCCCCATTTTTTCCTTTTATATATCTTTAACATTTATAATTATAAGTCATTTGTAAAAGTCTTATAAAATTTTATTTATTTTTTAATAGTATTTGAGAACTTGAACTGGTCATGATAAAGCTATGTAATCAAGAGAGAATATTTTCCCGCCAAAATTCCAATTGCTAATATTTCGAAAACAAGCACATTGGCCCCCTACATTTTTTTTGCTTTTTTGATTCCTCAAGTTATTCCCTATCTATACATACTAGTTTTATGAAAAGTTATTTATTTTGAAACTGAGCAGCAAACATCCTTAAAACTTTTTACAAAACTTTATATTTTTGAAATAATAAAGCTTTTCTATCCTTAACTGTATTTTGGCAAAATCGGTTAGGAATTGTTGGTCTTCAATGCTCTTCAACTTCGTACTTAAATTGTCCTTTTAATTTATTTTTACTCGAGCATGACTATATTGAGTCTTTTATAGACAAACGCGCGTCAAACGCAAATACAAAATTAATCCTGATTCCTATGAGGAGTTTATTCATTATAATCAGCAGGGGATACACGGAAGACTTAAATTAACTTGTTATTTTCTCCTATAGGTTGCATTTCTGTACATATTGACAAAGCATTTTCCCTTCAGGAACTCCCTTTTTGACTAGAACTGTACCACTTTTACTGAAAAGTTTTGAAAAAAAATCATATATTAGAATAGAAAGTTCATATGAACTACTATTTTTTTTCAAATGTCAAAATGTCGGGCTGTGCGGCATATTTTCAACGTTTGCCCCGCATTTCTAAAGAGTTTAAACTAACACTTAATTTCTTAACCATCCCTACCTCGACTTTAGGGTTACCATAGATTTCAATATAAACAATATTCACATGTACATTTTCTGGTAACTTTATATTATGTCTCTATGAGATGCAACCTACAGATCACAATTGGGAACCAGTATGTTAACAAAATAAATTTTCAATGAATATTCTAAATCTCCCCAAAAGAGACGTCACCATGGTTTGAGAAACAACTGTATTTACAAAGTACAACCTACACAGGCCTAACGAAGTTATATCTAACAACTACTGCCAATTTCAATAGGATTTTACGATGAGGTGTCATGAAACTGTCTATGCATGTTGTTTTTATTTTTGTTGTGATAGGTCATATCATCTAAATGATCTGGCTGTATTATTGGGATTCTGTTATATCTCCATCTTTCTGTCTTATTGAGATTCTGGTATATCAAGATCTTTCTGTCTTATTGAGATTATGTTATATCTCCATCTTTCTGTCTTATTGAGATTCTGTTATATCTCCATATTTCTGTCTTATTGAGATTCTGTTATGTCCCATCTTTCTGTATTATTGAGATTCTGTTATATCTCAATCTTTCTGTCTTATTTAGATTCTGTTATATCTCCATCTTTCTGTCTTATCGAGATTCTGTTATATCTCCATCTTTCTGTCTTATTGAGATTCTGTTATATCTCCATCTTTCTGTCTTATTGAGATTCTGTTATATCTCTATCTTTCTGTCTTATTGAGATTCTGTTATATCTCCACCTATCTGTTTTATTGAGATTCTGTTATATCTCCATCGTTCTGTCTTATTGAGACTGTTATATCCCAATATTTCTGTCTTATTGAGATTCTGTTATATCTCCATCTTTCTGTCTTATTGAGATTCTGTTATATCTCCATCTTTCTGTCTTATTGAGATTCTGTTATATCTCTATCTTTCTAATGTATGTGTCGTTTTTGTACTAATTAGTACATATGGCACAGTGTAGGTTTCACCTGTGTGTTTAATTTTAACAATTATCTAGAAAGGCATGTTGTTGTCGTTCATGGTTTACTATACACTGTGGGGTTTTCTCATTGTTGAAGACCATTCATTAAATCCTAGCCCTCTGGTATTTATTGAACATGTGTCTTACATTTATTGGAAATCTCGCAAAATGTCGTATTTAATATCAAACCGGAAGTTTTTAAGACTGGAATCTTGTTATGTTTAAGTATCTTGTTTTATAGACTGGGTTCCTGGTATGTATAATTGCCTTGATACATGAAATATGTTGCATACAAAAGTATATCTTAACAATACAATACAATATATTTATTTCAAATACACTCAGTCACACTCACACGTGAAACAAATGGTAAATACATATAAAATACAATCCCATACAATCATGAAAAGAAATAAAAACAACTTTGAAATGGAATACATTAATAATTACTATAGTTTATAGTATTTTCGTTAAACATTAATAGTACCAGCTTAGAATTATGTGGGCAAGTAAAACTATTTTGATTCCATCTTATTGTTTGTCGGTATATCTGTCAGGCTTGTTTCTGGACCAAGTGATGTTTGTTTTTAGTTGTTTTTATTTATTTGGCTGTTTTGGTTTATTTTGTAAAAGTCAGGTGTTAGTAATTGACTGTAAGATGTTTTTGAATAATACCATTAATATGTCTTCATAGTATACAATGTACAAAATAAGAAAAAGTTTAAACATTCCCACATGAAGGAGCACAATCGCTTAAAAGGTTAAATTATAAAACAAAAACTGGCAATGGCTTTTGAAGATTTTGCAAGAAAATTGTAAGATAAAATGAGAAAAGAATTCCTAAACATTTCAACAATAGTACATTTAATACGTTTGATATGCTTTTAACAATCTAGTATTGATATATATATATATATATATATATATATATATATATATATATATATATATATATATATATATATATATATATAAAGGTAAATACCACATCATATCTTTTGATATTGTTCATTGCTAAATGATCATTACATAGAAATATTCAGGCTTATTGTATATTTTATCATAAAATAAGGGTGTGGATAAAGTTTACAGAAGATAGAATGATAGTCAAAAGAGGGACGAAAGATACCAAAGGGACAGTCAAACTCATAAATCTAAGACAAACTGACAACGCCATGGCTAAAAATGAAAAAAAAACAAACAAACAACAGCTCACATGACACAACATAGAAAACTAAAAAATAAACAACACGAACCCCACCATAAAACTAGGGGTGATCTCAGGTACTTCGGAAGGGTAAGCAGATCCTGCTCCACATGTGGCACCCGTCGTGTTGCTTATGTGATAACAAATCCGGTAAATAGTCTATTTCGGTAGGTCAGATTTGTGAAAGGGAAAGGGCTTGTAGTTACGACGAAAGGAACATATCCGATATCATTTGTGAAACGGTTATTCCATAACGGTCAACCAACTCGTGATGGCGTCCGTAAAATTTACGAAGGGATGATTTCAACTTCACCATTTTGAACTCTTGGTTTAATAGCTTCCTTGTGAGCAGAGTAACCCTCTATCAAGAAAATCATGATATGAAATGCAAGCCCGTGAACATCGTATCAATTGGGAGATATATATCCCGTATGCAGGTGCTGCTGGAAAGTTGCTACTTAGAAATGGAAAGTTCACAATTGGAAAGCTGAAATCATCTCTTTTGTCGTAAAGTTTTGTTTTCTACCGACCCTCATTGTCAATTTCTAGATGTAAGTCAAGATATGAGGCCGACATAACTCTATCTGTAGTATCCTTTATCTCTAGCTCTTATAATAATAAATAAAAGAAGTCGGCAAGTAGAGGGGCACAGTTTGTTCCCATTGGAATGCCGACCGTCTGTTGAAAAAACACGTCTTCCGAACGTAACAAATATGTTGTCAATCAAGAAATCAAGCATCTTGATAATATCAGTTTCAGAGAATTTTTTGTTTGAATCAGAGTGATCCTTTACAAAGTAGGATTTATCCCTCCCTAAGAGTATAGATTAAGGGCCAAAAATAATGAATGGAGAAAAAGACCAAAACAAGAATTAGGAAAATTTATTAACAAAATAGAATAGAGAATATTGGATGTTGTAACATAAAGATTAGGAAGGAACGGACACACTTTATAAAGGATAGAGTCAAATTGTAAATGGAAATGAAGGAATACAAAAATGAAGGACCTCTCTGTCCCCTCATCAAGGTCCCACATATATTTCATTATTTTCAATATAAACCTTTTATATATGAAAAAATAACAAATTTCGTTATAAAGGTTTGTCATCATGTGACATGATTTGCGTTTTCTACACGCCACCGTATGGCTGTATGTATTCTGTAAAACAGTTTGATTCGAGGATTCACATTCAACATTTGGTCACATGACAGTACTCCCACTCCCAATCATTTGTTCCTCTATAACAGTAAGGCCTCCCTTTACCTTTAGGATCTCTGCAGTAATTAGTCACGTGATCAGCTGGATCTGATGGGAGGTCCCATGTATTGACTGTATCCCAACGCTTACATGTGGTCCCAAGAGCACTGCAGCTGACTTTACCTCTATAAGAACCATAGCTGTGACAATCATCTACTATAAAAGACAATTTTGTAACAGTGCATATAATGTGCCAATCCTGAAATACATTTTTACTGTATTTGTTATGAATTTTAAATGTAGAATGATTATAAATCGACGACTAATATATGAATAAAATAGGGATTTAATGTGTACTGTTTTTATTGATTGATGATATAGTTATGAGCTACAGACGGGGTTTTATCGCGTCTATAAGACATTATTAATGCATGTTATGTTTTGGTTCCTGTACATAGTTTTTTTACTGTATACCTCAGTACCTCTAATTTCTTGTATCAATAATACATAATAATGAATTACTACTTTCGAAATTAGTTTTCTATGCGGTATGTATCATATCATATACATACTTCTTATTCTATATTTATGTGATATCTTACATTGAAGCTCTTAATGCATTGTTGACAGGCGTAGCGAATTATAATCCTGATAACTGTTGTCAACATTTCTGTTCCTTTGATGGATAACTATTGTATCTAAATACTTGTATGTACATAGACTTTGTCCTAGTTTGTTTTAAATATTGCAAATATAGTGAGAAAAAAAAACATTTGAAACCAAATTTACTTAGGATTTTAAATTAATGCAAAATAGCAAAACATGTACATTCCCGCTAACATGTTTAACCCCGCCACATTACATTTGTATGTACATGTATACATGTGCCTTTCTCAAGTCAGGAGCCTCTGAAATTTAGTGGTTGTCATTTGTTTACGTATTACATATTTGTTTTCCGTTTTTTTTTTATTGAAAAAAGGCGGTTAGTTTTTTCGTTTGAATTGTTTTACATTGTCATTTCGGGGCCTTTTATAGCTGACTATATGGTATGGACTTTGCCCATTGTTTGAGGCCGTACGGTTACCTATAGTTCTTTATCTCTGTGTCATTTTGGTCTCTTGTGGAGAGTTGTCTCATTGACAATCATAATACCTCTTCTTTTTTATATACAATATGTAAACAAAATAAAACATACCACCACATGACATACTGAAATCTGACCAGGTTCCATCCGATTGGCAAATGCTGCTAGGACAATGATCTGTTGACTCATCAGTGTTTAAAGATTTACAGCTGTATAAAGCTCCCAAAAGTCCATATGACACGTTATATTTGACAGTCAATCCAACGGGTATGCTTTCAACCTGTTGACACGTGTCACCTGAAATACAGAAAAGATAGCCATGTCATAAAAAGATGATTGTTATTGTTATTCATTTATCTGTTGGAAGGGAAAATTGCTAGAAGACAATTGATACAATGACCAAAAAAATAACAAAGATAAACAACAATTTCCTAAACACTCTAAATACCCGAACAATTAAGTACGTCTAAACATCAAGTGAATACTTGTGTTCTGGACGGGTTATATCATCTTCTTTTACTTGTGACACCTGCATTACACCCAAAAAAAAAACGATGATCAATAGTTATCGGTTATAATATAAAAAAATACGGCTAATGTTAAAACATTGATAGAATACGAACTGGACCGAGAATATTTCCGATTATGGAATAATATATCTAGACAAGCCTTCGTCATAACTCGCTCGATTTTGTATCTCCATTTAGATGAAGAGAAGCGGGGTCACCCGAAGTTTGCCAATTGTCATGACAGCCTTCGTCACAACTCAACCGATTCCGTACCCCATTTAGACGAGGACAACCCGAGTAACCTGAAGTTTGCCGATTGTCACGACAGTTTGTATAGTTCATTGCCTTTTTTTAGTTGTAGGAAAGGCTAATAATGTAGTATTATACAGTATGTTACTGTATAGCATATGATATTGGACAGTCATCGTATTTTGACTGCTCCAATAGAACGTTTGTAGGTTTAATTAAGGGTTGAATATCTTACCGAAGTTTGAATATAGTAAAAAGCTATAGATTAATGATGAACAAAGATATAACACCGACCGAGATAACAACTTAGAACTGATGGAATGGAATGAATTCCACGGGGAGCCAGACATTGTGATCCAACATAGTAAGTGTTTTAGATATGCATACATCATCTTCAATGTCACTCCATATAAAACATATTGCAATCAGGGATAAGTCACAATTGGGAGTAGGACACAATCGGGAATAGGAAATAAGTTTGACAAATGCAATGTCACTCCTTATAAAAAAATATTGCAATCAGGAATTAGACACAATCTTTAATAGAACACAATCGGGAATAAGACACATTCGGGAATAAGCAACAATTGTGACACCTGCAATGTCAGTCCAGATAAAAAATATCACAATCAGGAACACGACACAATTGGGAGAAGGACACAATCGGGAATAAAACACAATCGGAAATAAGACATATTCGGGAATAGGCAACAATTGTGACACCTGCAACGTCAGTCCATATAAAACATATCGCAATCAGGAATAAGACACAATTGGGAGAAGGACACAATCTGCAAAAGAACAAAATCGGGAATAGGATACATTCGGGAAAAGGAAAAAAATTGTAAAGTTACAGATAACAGACTATACCGATAGATAAAGATCTTAAACCGACCGAGACAACAAGTCACTCGTAAGTTGAGTCACGTACAAATCTTATTGGTGAACCAATGTTTTATTGTGTAAACACTTTTATCAGCACAGAATATTTATGGAATGATAAATCTGTCACTTATCTTATAAAACTTACATTTTCTGACTGGACAAAATTCCCAACCAAAAAGTGGATCAGTTGTATAACACCATGGAGTATATATATGTCCGGGATCTCTACAATAGTTCGAATTGAAGTCCGACATATTTTCCGAAGTAAATGGATGTGGGTGTGGTGATTGGATATTCCACATTTGGCAGGTTCGTCCACTGTGAGTATAATTAACATGTCCATCATAGTTCCAGCTTTCTTCGAGATAGCAGTCCACTAAGCAAAATAAGAGAAACATTCATTGAATGCATTTACCATTCAAACAAGCAATACTTTTACTTATTTTTACAATATGTGAGCAGAAATAAATCTTACCGCAAAATTAATCTCTTTGTTTCTAAATTTTAATAGACTTTAGTTGCTTCAATATATTTTGTAAAAAGTAAAAAAAAAAAAAACGGAAAGTCGGTGATTTGACAACTGTCAAATTCTGAACTTGGTACAGGAATTTTCTTAATAAGAAAATGAAAAAATTAACCTAGTTTTATTAAAATGTGTTTATAAATTCTTTTATATCCTTTCAACTCATCATGTTTTGAATTTGTAGCAACTCAATTCATCCATATATGAATCTACAATTTGCAAAGTGGAACAACTTGTTTGTGCCTATATTCATGATTGTAATTTTCAATTCTCTGCAAATTTTCAGTTTATTATACATTTGTATATAGAAAACAAGAACGCAGGCCTGTAATTGTTTCTTCTTTCCAATTTATATCTAACTGCATAATATCCATTTATAACAGACTTTAAAATTGTGTTATTCCTAAATCGAGAAGCGAACATCCTTAAATATAATTAATCTTTCTTGTAAAATTGCACCAGGAATCAGACAACACTATCAAAATACAAATATAAAAAAATAAATATCACAAAAATACTTAACCCCGTGGAAAATTCAAAACGGAAAGTTCCTAATCAAATGGAAAAAATCAAAAGCTCAAATACATCAAACGAATAGAAAACAACTGGTATATTCCTGACTACGTGTAGGTACAGGCATTTTAGTATGAAGAAAATGGGGAATTAAACTTTGATAGCTAGAAAAAAGCATCCATCATTTTTCTTCATATCTTTGACTACATGTAAAAGAGGGACGAAAGATACCAAAGGGGCAGTCAATCTCATAAATCTGAAACAAACTGTAATCTATTTAACCTATCAAGTTTTAAAATCAACAGTCATTATTTTTCTTCTTTTTTGTAATCAAAATCATGTTTGCTTTGATACAACGTCATGATAACGCATACTGTTGTATCATATGTGTATGGCGTCAGAGGATAGACAAAATAACCACGTTTTTTTCACATTTTTAATTATCGGTTTTTATTTTACTGGGAAATAAATATAAATCATTGCAACCAATGTAATAACATTATTTCTCTATTTCTTCGTAAATTTATCCCTTTCTGCACCCATTATATAAAAAAATTTAATCAACGTGTGGTTTGTTTGATCTCAGTTCTTCATTAGTTAAAATCCGATTATGACGTCGACTTTTCTGATTTTCCTCTGAATTTCCTTTAAATTTGAAAATTTAACTGTCTCGAATGGATAAATATCGTATCACACTCGATGCAGTGGTGGAATCTATATTTCTCTAATTTTATGGAAATTTATACCTTTCCGAACCAATTGTTTAAAAAAAAATAATCAACGTGTGGTTGTGGGTGATCTCAAACGATCATTGGATGATTGTAAGGGTCATAACCTCTTTAGCTAACTGGATGAATCAAAATAAGCTAACAGGTGTTAATGAAATTGACAACTTCGTGGATTGCGAAAGGCTTGAAGGGGATTTTCGATTAACAAAAAAAAGAGAAAATATATTGTTTAATCATTAGAGAAACAGATTCTTACATAGTTACACGTGGATTATCGGATTTATCCAATCTCGATAATTAAATTATAAATTTTTAAAGTCCTCGCCGAGGCTCGGACTTTAAAATTGATAATTTAACTATCTCGATTGGATAAATCCAATAATCCACTGGTATCAATGTAATAACATTATTTATGTTACCTCCTATTGGTGCCTTTAACTCCTTGATGTCTGAAATGGAAACATTATGTCTATGTAAGATGATCTACAACTTCGTAAATTATATTTTTATGTAGAATAGTTTTAGAGATTTCACAATCGATAATATAATATGCATGAAATGAAAATATTATTTCTAATCATTCTATACGTAAGCCGATCTACAATCTTATTTATCATTTTTATATGGGTATCATGTATGGAGATTGGAAAACCGATAAGGTAATAAAGTATATATTTGTGTGTATCAGTTACAGAGGGTCAGTAGCTTATCAATGTGTTCTGCGTTTGAAAGACTAGTGCTTCTTGTGATTTTTTTATTATTTATGTAATTTTATCTAGATAGATAAGATAGGTAATGACTTTATAAATGGAAATTATCAATAAGCAGGTGATGGGTGTATCTGTGTAAGTTATGTCTAACTTTTTGTCAATTGTTTAACTGGTTTTTTGTTGCATTACATAATTATAATCTAATGCATAATTGGTCGACAGTTTACTCATAGCAAGTAAAATTAGCACATAGGTACAAAGACAAGAATATAGATGTCCTAATTCGAAAGTTATATCATCGAAAAAGAAACATAAAATTTCATATTGTATCAAATCTTATGTAGAAATATAAGATGTGCTCTAAATTGTTCTTCATTGCTGTATATCGAGGGAATATCAAGTACATTTCACTCGACTTTTACTGTGACTAAGGAGAGAATCGACACAAGGTCTATCATTGACATTGACAAGTATAAAAATACATAACCATGATTGTGCTTATATTCCTTGTTATTATTCCATGTTTAATAACCTGGGGTTTATTTCCACCAAAGATATGTGTTATGCACTGCCTAACGTAGACAAAATGAATGTATTGCATACTAAACCATACGCCTTGTAAGCTTGTTATAAAATTGATGAAATACAAAACTGTTGAATTGATAAGAAGACAAATGAAAACGCAATCGGCGATCTCACTAGTAGCACGATTTTAGTCTGAAACGGTCATTTTGGTCTGATCATATCTTAGTTGACTGGATTTACCGCTAGAGAAAAACGTCGAGACTTTTTAGACCGTTTAGACTCCGTTACGATCGATAGTCTCATCAGGTAAATCAGACCGTTAAGGCATGTCAAGATTAACCAGACTGGATCTTCTAGCGAGCTGTTAAGATCCGTTACGACGGTATCAGACCAAAACAGACCATGGATACAAAATTACGTTAAGAGGCTGTCAGACCGTGTTCAGTCGTGTTCCGATTTTATTAATTTGGACACAAAACGGGTAAAACTTTCCCAGTGTTTATCAGGGGTTGCTCCCCTTTTAAGAATAAAATTAAAATTAAAAAGAATACGGTTTATGTTAACTGAAAGTCTACCATGTCCACTTAATTAACTAAAGAAAATAATCAACTCTAATTCATACCTCTTCCTATTTAATTATTTTTATATTAAAAAAAAACATAAGTGGTTCAAAGTCATACTGCTGCGCAAACCGCGGCGAATTGAGTTTAAAATCAACCGATTGCCGAAATAATATTTCTTCATTGAATATAAACATCAAAAACTTTATATTTTAAAATGGTTTACAAGTGATTGTATATAAATATTTATGCAATTATAGACTAGTGCCGTGGTGAAAAATTTGTCAACTTGACGTTACAGATAATTTTCATACCCTGAAAAATTACGGATGTCGGGATTAACACTTGAAAACGTAATCTAAATATGTTTAATTAAATCGTTGATGTTACTTTTTTTCAATATTGTAAATAATATGCATTATCATTTAACTTTTCATGTTTTCTATATAAATTTCATTTAAGTTATTGTAAACTTGAGACAAGGAAAAACTATAACAGTACTATGTATGTCTTTTGTCGTTTTCTGTTTATTGTCATAGCATTCATTGTCCGTTCATTTTTGCCAGACTTGTGCGTTTGATTTTCCATATTTGTTTTTATTGTGTCTATAATCCAAAAGCCATTGATAACTTTCTTACATACCAGATTTAGAAGCATTCGTTAAAAAATAAAGGTTTAATATTATTGCAAAAGTCTGTGAATTATTGAAAATAGGACGTTCCGGAAAACACAAGTCGCTATATTAAATGCTTGTAAATCTCTGTTACATGTGGTGCGCTTCTATTTAAATACCTTTCTGTTAAATAAGAAAGTGTAAAAACAGTTATTGAAATCCGGCTGAGAAAAAGGGAAAACGAATAGCGACTATGTAACTTATTTTTCAAATATCGAATACACAAATAAATCTCTAACCATCCACGCTTGCAATTGGTTTTTACTGACAGGTGTCTGCTGGCATTCGATTGGATATCAGTTTTATGTAGGCGTAACAATTCATCCCATTTTTCCAATCAGCTGTCTTGTGTGCGATCTCATACGGTTCACATAGTCTAGTTTTTTATAATGATAGCGATAAAAATTATTCGTGCAGAATATACATACACTATAAAACAAAAATATCCTGTCCAAAAATGACTTACGAGACACAATATTAACCAAATAACTATTTAAAAACTAAGACAGCATACATATAAAATATTATCATTCATAACCATTACTATTTAAAAGGGAAATATTATACTATTAGTATCATGGTCCCAGCATTTTAACAAATTTATCAAAAAAAGGACGTTGTTGCAATGGTGTGTCAGTGACTTTACGGTGCGTCTAAAAATAACCTAGACCGCCTCGGTGCACTATAAGCTCTCGAAACTGCACTAAGACCATGATGGAACACTATAGCGAACTTTCTATACTAATGAAATGTCCATGTGTGGAAAAGAGATCTTACTATACACTGTACGGACATTTAGACTTATTCACTAGCTGTGATATACAGTAAAAGATTTAGCAAGGATAGCAAGGATACAAAAATTACGATATTAATAACGCTAAAAATTAAAAGGAAAGTGTACGCTATGTCGCCCGGAATCCGACACTGACCTAGCAAATTACGATATAATTAAAACATTAGCAACTTTGTAAAAAAATATATAGAAAAAATGTCTTTTCTTTTCCTTAAACTGGGAATATTATGATAATCAGATAAAGGTCATTTCTGTCAAAAACGTATGTTACGAAATAATTGAAATCGGATTTAGATTAGATTTGTGATCGTTGGAATTTAAATAATCTATCTCTTTATTATACCTTTTTTAATCAAACGGAACACATACTATAGGAGATGTGGGATATATTTCAATTTGACAGCAACCAAACGACAAAAAATCATAAATGAATCAAGAGCGCATGTTTAGTCTTCAACAAGAAACAGGTGTCTACACAAAAGGTCAAGGTCTGAATCGTCATAAGTTTGTATAAAATTTGTAAATAAAATAAATAAAAAACAATTATATGAATGAGTCTTAACAACTAAATATTCATTATTTACACAAGTTCGAATGATCTAAATAATCTACATTTTTTTATCGTAAGAAACACGTTTGTAAAGCTCATTTTCTGTTCTCTTAAAAAATTTGACTTCTCTTTTTTCATTTATTACCTACAAAAATTGCTCAACCTTTCATTCTGACAGCGTGAAAGACCAAAACCAAGGTAACACACTATTATAAGTCATGGTATTCGAAAGCAGGAGATTAGTACTCTATCAGACAAAACTGCAATCACGTTTACCAAATACTTAACCAACGCACCACAAACTAATACCTGCACCAAGTTAACGTATAATTGTGATATGAAGAGATGGCAGATACCCACAACCAACTTGGAACCACCACCAGACAGAAGGACAAGTAAGCATTTAGAGGGCTGGCACCCCATGTGGAATTTACTGACCCCATATATACCGTATTAGGTCACTAGCACACTATGTAACTAATAATATTCAGTATGGTGATGCAGCATCTATCCTCTAACTTGGAAACTAAATGAACATTGAACATTCATATGTGTATATCAGTGCCTTGTACTTGTATGATATTTGTCTTTATTTATTCATTAAAATATGAATCTCTAATAAGACTTTATTTACAAAATATAACACATGAGTAAAAAAAAAAACACTTTCAGAAAAAAAAGAGTAACTATAAAAAGTGCGACCCCAAAATATATCTTTCCTTTAAAAAGTATTTCATGGTAGAATTTGACATCAAAATGGGTCAAAATAACAAATATCAACTAATTGCAATACTAACAAAACTTAACTTAATTACATTGTTTACAGAAGCTCCCATTTCGCCTTAGTTAATTCTTGTGTACCTGAAAATTTGTACTAAGGCAAACTGGGATTAATTTTATATATATATTTTGACAGCTAAGGCGAAATGAGTATAAGCCGTTCACACAGTGTTTTCACAAACCGGTAATTTCTTCGCCCAGGGATATGAATTTGACATTAAAAGTCCCTCAATAGCTTTACAATACCCGGCCGTGTCATTTCCGTATATTGTAGATGGAACGTGTAATATACACAATGAATTTCATACACCAGACATACAATACAGGTGAATTTTACCTTTTTGGAGGACTCCGAAGAGGTGGTGCATTGCATGTGCGCTAAGTTTGAAAAAAAATCCAATCTTTTATTTGGGGTACGTCTGAATACCGCTAATGACCTCCTGAGTGCACTCAGGACATACAATGTGCACTCAGGATCCTTCATATTCATCGTATTTGCACACGATGGGATGGATGGATATATATTCGTTACACGCTGCTTATCTAAGAGTTAAATTTTGGTAGAATTTGAAATCGAACTTAGATAGATTTGTTAATTCTTATGAAAAAATGACACCAATTATTGAGCCGTTTATTATCCAACCAAGCAGGAAAGTCCCTGAATCGACAAAATTGATCGCATTATCTTATTTTTGTTAATGAATTGTGTTGTTAGTACTGGTCCGGGAACACAATTATCCCCCTTCAATTTTCGTTGTCAATTTTCGTTCACAAATATAGTTACCTTTAATTTCAATATATTTTTTCTTAACTATTTTTTTTTTGCCTTTCCTTTGAATTTTTCCCCATTTTTTTTTTTTTTTTTTGCTATAATGTGAATGTAAGGTCATCTAAGAGAATTTCTGTAAAATTTCTTTTTGATATTTTGAGCAGAAATGAGTGATTTGGTTAGGTAAACATAGGTGGGATTTCCCCTTTTCGGAAGCTCTCTGGCTGGTGTCCTTGTGTTTAGAATTAGAATTTAGAATATTTAGAATTTAACCTTAATAAGACAGATCAGTATCTGAAAAAGAATACTTTATTGAACGAATGAACTTTATTACCTTAGAACTACATTTCATAGTAACAGAGAAAATATATATTTACAATTATTAATACCATGCACATTGGTTGAAAAAACAACTTGATTTAACTTGCATGTAGCTTGCAGGACCGATTTACCTGTAACATTTGTAGAAATTTAGATTATTTTTATGTAAGATGACCGATAGTGCTGTCTCAATTCAGAGTTTGAACTTTAAAAAACATGATTAAGTGTGTATTAATATAGTACAGAATAGTATAGAATGTGAAAGCGATTCCTTTGATATAAAATTTGCAGCAATATTCCAGTATAAAACGTCTGTCTATCTGTAGCTACATCCAACACTTAATATGTCATGATATAATGATATTCGTCACAGGTATCTCTTGAGCAACAGAAATGACAAAGTCTGTCTTGAAAGGGGTTAGTTGTTATAACTTTATGAAGTTAATCTCTTTTCATGCTTTTGGAGAGTTGTCTCATTGGCAATCAATACAACATCTCGATCTTTTTTTATTTTTTTTATATATATAAAGTTAGACTTCAATGCCCCCCCTCCCCCACCACCATTTTTCTTGAAACTCCTCGTAGATTTATAATAGATAGCTTACATATAACATATGTTTTGATAGCTAATAATAAAGATCTTATTTTAGTTTAAAAACTTTACGAATGCTCAGCAAAGATTAAGCGTGTTGCATTCGAAGTGATCAGACTACCGCTAGGCCATTTCAACTCAAAATATATAAAATATCGTTGCATCGGTAAAACTTTGAATCATTTTTGACAAAACTATTAGAATTTAAGACTGCTCTGCTTTTACAATAACTGTTTACTTGTTATCATTTCAATGAATATCGAGTAATATTTGTCGATGGACGGTTGTTGAGTTAATGCACGGTATTGTGATTTTCTTCACAATTGAATTTATAGAACTTTTTGTTAAGATTCATTGTCATATGTATCAAATCAAAATAGCTTTCTATTACCAGTTCTTTGGCGTTGCAACACCACTGCATGGTCATCCAATCAAAAAAGGAAAGTTATGATATTTATTTTATTAATAATATAATCTTTTATTCGTAAGCAATACAACTTACAGAAAATAATTATTACAAATATTCAATTACATCAGTGAAATATATTTACATTTAAACAATTAGTCAAATAATCTTATAAGTAAGTATACCATTATAACAGTACAGCAGAATAGGATCAAATGGATTTTTAGCATTAATGAATGAATTTAATTTCGTGCCTTCTCAGTCAGAAATAAAAACTTCCCTTTAATTGGTAAGTTCCTTTACATTATGAACAGACACTGGTGAGAACCCAACCACTTTAAAAAGGGGGTCCCAACCGAGCACAAAAAAGGGGCGAGTTCCAACTGTATATATATGCCCCCATTCAAATGCATTGATCGTCTAAAAAGTTTAAGATTCGACGGTTTTCTCCAACAATATGGTTTGATATATTTCTTTCGAAGTTCATTATACTTTTCACATTCTAAAATAAAATGATATTCATCTTCAATTACTTGTTTATCACACCATATTACAAAATCTCGGATATCTCTCAAAATTATAAAATCGACAAGTTTCTATATTCAAACAGTGAACAGACTGATTTATGCGGTATTTACAAATAAATGGTTTTATAAATATAATTTACAGCACGATCTAAATAAAATTGTTGGGGTCAAATACATCTATGCAACATACATTTAGGCGAGTCTTCAAAAAATTAGTTCATTTCACTATTAAGGCAGCAACCATTTGATTTTCTATGGGCTATGGATTTTTTTTCCAGACAAACATTTTTTTGGCGACAAATTTTTTTTCTTTCAATATTAACATTACATATAGTGTCAGCTTAGGGTGAAAAAAAAACATAGCCCACCCCTTCCACCCCCAGAAAATCAAATGGTTGCTGCCTAAAGCTACCGTTTAATCTATCTTTGAATTCAATTAAAAACAAGTTCACATTTTTTTAAACCCTAATGTAACCGTATTTTAAAGCGTTGTCATCCGTATCAATACATTGTTTATCAAAATTGAAGTGCATGAATATTATTAACGTCTGGGATGAGTGTGAGAATTCTCTGTTGGTGGGAATAAACAAAATTTAGCTGAATTTGTATTATTCAAATTAATGAAAAGGCAAGCTAGTGTGTGTTTAAAATGATATTGTTTGAATGGATTTATAGCATGAAAAATGTGTGTAACCGATTTTAGGTTGACTTGGATTGCGAATTTGAAAATAATATATTTGTAAAATCACATTCTATAAGATGACATATTTTGTAAGTACGTTAAACTTTTATTCTAATTATAGTATCTTTGAAATGCATTTTATAGCTGACTATGCGGTATGTGCTTTGCTCATTGTTGACGGCCGTACGGTGACATATAGTTGTTAATGTCTGTGTAATTTTGGTCTCTTGTGGACAGTTGTCTCATTCGCAATCATACCACATCTTCTCTTGTATATTTATATACATGTAGCTATTACTTACAACTGTCATGTGTACATGTTCCAGGCTCGTGCCGCTGAAAGAGGTCCCTTTTCAAGTTTGAAAATAGGTGAATAGGTCGGGAAAACTATCAGAAATATATATGATAAAAAAAATCAGTAAAGTTCCCACTACTTTTTTGGTAAACTTTCTTGCTTTTCCCGAGTGTGTTTTTGTGATTTATGCAATTTTATTCATGGACTAGCTAGCATAAAGAATTACATGTACTTTAAATGTATAAAATACATTTTTTCTACAATGATGTATAATTAGGAATAGAAATTAAAAGCCTAATTCAAAAACATAAAAAGGATTTTTTTATTTGTATCTTTAAATATCTTCGAAAATAACTGCGTTTGAAAGCTTCTTTTAATATGATTTACTCGTATATCGAAATGTGTTCATACCAATTGTCCCGCTTAATACCGAACCCGCGTAAACTTAAAAATTAAGACATTACACAATCAAAACATTACAATTTTGTTTATTACAGATATTTTATCATATCCACGGTTGAATGCACAATATCCTCACCAAGAGAACCATCTACTGTTAGAGGTGGGACGACAGCCTTGATGTCGTGTGCAAAAATAATAATCACTTGGTACGGTTTCAGCTTGCGTATTGTAATTTTAAATAGTATAGATCGATTCGTGTTTTAAAATCAAACAAACGCTACTGCTTGCACTGATGATCAAAAAAATACTTTTATATATACATATATATAAAAAACCAATGTATTTGTTACATGTTGTTGGTAATAAATTGTATATTTGAAGATCATATTCCGTAATGTTATGCCCTGAATTCTATTCGATGTCTATAAAGCAAATAAAATCTAATTTAAATAATATATTGGCAAAAAAAGATAAAGGACTTAAATGAAAGTAATAAAATTCTCCTACACTACAAACCATTAAAAGTCTGAAATGGCCTATATCTGTACTCGACTGTACTGATTTTTACTCGACCAGTCTGAATTCGTCTGAGATTTACTTGATAGTACTCGACTGTAGTCTGAACCATACTTAACAGTCTGAAGGTGTACTTAACCATTTTATACGAGTCTGAACCGTACTCGACCTAGTCTGAACCGTACTCGACCTAGTCTGAACCGTACTCGACCTAGTCTGAACCGTACTCGACCTAGTCTGATCCATACTCGACCTAGTCTGAACCATACTCGACCAAGTCTTAACCAACCTAGACCTATTCTTTAAAATTGAGAATGGAAATGGGGAATGTGCCAAAGAGACAACAACCCGACCATAAACAAAAAAACAACAGCAGAAGGTCACAAACAGGTCTTCAATGTAGCGAAAAATTCCCGCACCCGGAGGCGTCGTTCAGCTGGCCCCTAAACAAATATATACTAGTTCAGTGATAATGAACGCCATACTAATTTCCAAATTGTACACAAGAAACTAAAATTAAAATAATACAAGACTAACAAAGGTAAGAGGCTCCTGACTTGGGACAGGCGCAAAAATGCGGCGGGGTTAAAGTTTGTGAGATCTCAACCCTCCCCCTATACCTCTAGCCAATGCAGAAAAGTAAACGCATAACAATACGCACATTAAAATTCAGTTCAAGAGAAGTCCGAGTCTGATGTCAGAAGATGTAACCAAAGAAAATAAACAAAATGACAATAATACATAAATAACAACAGACTACTAGCAGTTAACTGCTCCAGACTTCAATTAAACTGACTGAAAGGTTATGATTTATCTATCAACTGAATTTTATCAATTTAAATAAATAAAAATGAAATTTGAACAGCAACTTGAAATTAAAAATGTATTCAATACAGTATTGAAATTAAAATTTCACAATAATCAATCATAATATAACTTCAACTCAATATTAATCAACACTTACATAATGATGTATATGTATGTGTATATTTTCAATATTATTCAAAATTTTATAAATATTTCGGAAGTATTTTATGGTAACTGGACTATTTTCACCATTAACTTAAGCCTAGTATAGATATATGGTGTCAGTTGAGTTCAGGTAATAATGCAGTGAATGTTTTTATTAAGATATATATAAAATAGTATATAAAACAACTTAATATTTTTTTTTAAAAATGAGAGCTTAATTGTTTTGTTTTATTAAACCAAGAATTTAATATAATCATGATAATAGAATTTCCATAGCAATCCTTGATAATCTTTTAAACAGGAAATGTATTCCAAAGTAACAGTAAAAAAATATTTCAATTAATTCAAGTATTTTTTTTTGTCAAATTAACATGGCATACATAAAGCACTTTAATATGTTCTTATTACCTCAGTACATGTGTGTTTTACAGGTAAAAAGAAAACCCTATTTTCTTAAATTCGTGTATTACTTATCTAGTACATACATGTATATTCAAAAGGCTTTGTTATTTAATTTAAACAGGATGTTGCAATTTTGAATCAATGTTATTTAGAATTTAATACCTCTGGCAAAGTGTGATCTTATTTATGAGTTTGCCCCCAAGCAGAGGTTATACTTTATATTTCACCACTAATCAGAAAAACACTTTTATTTGTTTATTTAATTTTATCCCTTTTTTTATATTAGCTATATAAAATATATTTTTTTTTTTTATCCTAAATATAATCAGAGATATATTTCTTTTATAAGGTTAATTTTTTTATAAATTTTGTTGGCTGTTGTTATATATATATATAAGTTAAACAGAAATTTATTTTAACAGTTTTTTGGTCTAGTATGGTTCAGACTGGTCGAGTATTGTTCAGACCTTTGGTTAAGTACGGTTTAGACTGAAAAAATAGGTCAAGTACATGTCGAGAATGGGTTAAGACTGTTTCAGACTGGTCGAGTAATAGTTCAGACTATTTTCAACGGCAAAGATAAGGGTCAAGTACGATTCAGTACAGTCAAGTATGGTTCAGACTGGGGTCGAGTAATGTCAAGTAAAAGTCAGACCAATTCAGACTGGTCGAGTAAAAATCAGTACAGTCGAGTACAGATATAGGCCATTTCAGACTTTAATGGTTTGTAGTGCTATATAAAAATATTAAGATTAACTTGAAACAATAATTACCTAAAACATAACCATTCTGCCTCCAGAAAACTATTAACAAAATTCATCATTAGCGAACACACTCTTTTAATAGAAAAGGTCAGACATCTTAAGATTCATAGATATCAGAGATATTGCAAATTCTGTAATGAGATTGAGGACGAAAAACACTTCTTTCTCAAATGCTCTAAATATAACTTTTATAGAAAAAAAAATATTTTGACTCAACGAAAATCAATTCGGATAGGAAAAGCACTGTTAAAAATGACATGCTTAAACTTACAATATTTATACTAAACCCCACATCTCACAGTCAAATTAAAAATACAGCTTCCTTAACAAGAGTCATTAGAACTGAGGACGGGAGACCCAAAACAATAATTTGAACTGCTGCATCTGTAATTTAATATTGTACTGTAAATTTTTGTATATATGTTATGTTTGTCAGAGATTAGATTTTTTTTATTTATATGACAATAAAAGTATTTGATTATAAAAATACAAGGCAAACGTTTTGTTAATAGTTCGTTAGAAATCATTGAAATATATGACAATTTTCAAAAAATGTTGTTCATACACACAAAAGTCATTATAATAAAATTGAGAATGGGAATGGGGAATGTGTCAAAGAGACAACAACCCCACCATAGAGAAGACAACAGCAGAAGGTCACCAAAAGGTCTTCAATGCAGCGAGAAATAATGTCTACATCCGTTGCTGCATATATATTCTTACGACGCTAAAAACGACGATTTTCCAGTAAAAATTTCAAATATATTTGTCAAATATGTGAGAAAATACGTAACCCTACGACATAAAAACTTTATTTGGGTATTTTGATTTAATTCAAGATAAAATAAACACTTGATCATGATCAAGCATGTGAACAATCTTCTTTGAAAATAAGTTTTATTTATGCATAGGTCGACTTCGTTTTCTATTTCTATTTTTTTGAGTGAAGAATGAGTACAATACAACTGATTTTGTGTCAAATACAGTTGAACAAATTGAAGTTTCTAACGACCTTGACTGGCTATACAGATACAGCCCTTGCACGGTCGGCCCTGGCTTGCGTATTATTGGGCATTAAATAATTTATTTTTTTACCATGTGGTAATTAACATAATTTGGAATGAAAAAAATATTAATAAAAGTTTACTGAAAGAGAAAAATTTGAATAAATAAATGAATAAAAAATTGATAAATAAGTAAATAAGTAAATAAATTAAAATCTAAATACAGTTGGGTACGAAATAATAGCTTAAACCCTTTCAAACTGTTCTAGTAATCTCTCCATGCCGTATTGCATAGGTTATGATTAGCCCTCGGGGAAAAATTCAAATGTAGGGATAACTATGACAAGTATGTGTATTCCCGACAAACACTGACAATTACCAAATTCGTTTATTACGTGAACATGAATGCATTTTGTATAACCATTAAATCTGCATATATATATATATATATACATATATATAAATAGTTAGATTTAGTGTTACCAGATTTACCTTTTATATTTATTCACACGTGTGTTGTGAGGTTGATTTATTTTGAATTATACTAAATACTAGATAAAAAAAAATAACGAATACATGATACATAATTGTAGATAATCCAAACGGGCTGTATGACATTATAAGTAATAACACGGGCCATGCTTGTGAGAATTGTGTGATAGTGGTTAGTTCGTATAATAAGTCAACGTTCGGTATAATCAGGGACTGTTTTACACCAGGAACGGTGAAATCGAAGACATCCAAAACCTTTGATAAACATGGAACTATTTTATTGCCAATCAGCCAATTATTGTACAACTTAATAATATCTTTGACTCATTGGCACTCATACCATAATGCACATCTTCTTCAGTGGCGGATCCAGAAATTTTCATAAGTGGGGGCCGACGGACTGACCTAAGAGGGGGTTCGCTCCAGTCACGCTTCAGTGATTCCCTATATAAACAACCAAATTTTTTCCCAAAAAGGGAGGCCCGGGCCCCCTAAATCCACCTAGGTTCTTATATCTATCTTTACGATTACGTCGCTTCTATATATCATTGTCCATACTTAGCAAACGACAGTGTGAATATTTTGTGTATGAGTGACAAATGATTCGATGACATACTTATCAGCCTTCGGTAGTTGTTAGTGTATAACATGTATAATGCAGGCTTTAATCTTTCAAATTTCTTCCTTTATATGTCATGCATCAAATAATAAGTAGCATTATACATGTGAAAATTAAGGTGATAAAATCTAAGGTATAAAGTAGTGATTAAGACCAAGTTGAACGAGTCCGTTGTGTATATACCGCAACGGATTTCTTAGTGCACTAAGAAGAAAGTTTCAGCACCAATGACTCTCACAAAAACGACGTTTTAAGTCCCCAGAGAACATGGATATAAGAAAATATAATTATTAGTATATAACTCATATCTATGGTATCAATAGATATAGTAATTGTGAAGTTAAATGACTTTTTAATCAGCGTGTGCCACTCGGCACGTGACGAAGACCTTAATGCAAATTCCCAATTATCACAATAAAAAGGGTGAAACAGCTTGTATGATTGGAGCTTTCAAACTAAATGGTAGACCCGACCCCCAACATAGCAGGGTTCAAATTTTGAGTTGGAGCCGTTAGACTGCTCTATAATTTGATATAATTTGTCTCGAAAGCAGAACTACACTGCACTGTGAGTATTTGTTAGATAATCACGCGCGATTTTATTATTTAATGCTTTACGAAATAACTAAGATCAGTGTATTTGTACTCGTAACAAAAAGGAGAAAATATTGGACTGCCTCTCTTCAATTTTGTCCAGTTACCAAAGTAAAATCAAAATTAAATTCTCCGACAATGCACATGGTGATATATTGTATAGGTCATTCCAACACTTACACTTGTTCTTTTATTTGTGTGGCAATTTTAATGACCATTTTAATTCAAAGCTTGGATGTGCATCCTTCATTCTCCAGTACGTTTGCATTTCTACATACATCACAGTCAGTAATTAAAGTTGTGTGTTAAACGTCAATACGAAAGCAAACAATCCATAGTAAAAAAGATATTTAGAGGGCACATATGTATCTTTCGTCTGACAGCACGTATACACCACAGTTATCGTAAATTATATAAACATATAAAAAAAATCGAAAAAAAACCCATTATTTTTCAAGACAAAACAAAGAAAAGAACTGATAAGTGCGGGTAATCCATGCGCCTTGCCTCCTTTATGTTTCGATATCTTAAAAATTAATTATTCTTTTATCTATTATAACACGTGAAAACTACACCGGTGAGTTCCATACATGTCATAAACTTACAGCTGGTCCTGAACATGCATGAAGTATTTGCCACTGGACTTTAAACAACAATCAATCACACTACAACTTATAGTATATATAGTTGTGAAATACAAAATGTATATTATAATGATACAGTTAGATAAATAAATAGAATACAAATACACACTACTTTATATAACTGACACAATTTAAAGGAATACTCTCTAAACTATATAAGTAGAGAAGCGAAACGTTTCTTTTGAATACTAAACAAACTTCCTAACAGTACATGTTTTTTAAGGGTTTTCCATGCGGCGCTCAAATATTTTGCATGGTCTTTTGGTATAGTGTTTAGACATATATGATATTATAAGAACCTTTAACGTATAATAGATTCACATTCGTTATTTTGCTCAATATAAAAAAAACATAAGCATTAATTTATATTAAAAACTGAAGGTCAGACATCACCAATACGTGTATACACAAATTCATTCATTCTTTATTAACGTTTAGACCTTTTCATCAAGAATGATGGTGAGAGTAATTGTAAAATATAATAGGCATGTACTTTCTTACGTTATGGATCATTGATTTTGTTACCTGTTGACCCGGTTGATTACTAGCACGTGCCATTGAACTCGACCATTTTAACTAATAAAACAGATTTTATTTTAAATTAACGCCATATATATATACAAAGTATAGACAAAGTACTATATACATATTATATGGATAAGAAAATAAATATTATAAGGAGATATTGTTTGAATGAACAATTTTATACGGTGATAC